>NC_137028.1:15488748-15518748 GCF_032717465.1 Coenobita brevimanus
ATCTGAAGGGTATTGTCCTTTCTTAGCCTGGTGATGATGATGATGATGATGATGATGATGATGATGTCCTTCTCTTTCTGCATTGTTCAGAGTAAATTAGGGGAAATTCTGCTTGCCTCCTTGGTCTTGGATAATACTCTTTTTCTAACCTTCACACAGCCAGTGCTACCTTACCTATAATGCCCAGTTTCACAGAGTGTACTCCCCTAGCTCCAACTCATCACTCTGATATCACCATCCCAGCCTGTCCCATTAGCTCCTGTTCTCTTAGCCTATCCTTATCTGTCTCCCTTAGTTTACTTAACTTTGAGGGATTTTAATGAAGGGGAAAAAGTGATCCTCATTGACCAGTTTATAATCTGTCCACCGTTTACTGTTTTATTCTCTCTCTCTCTCTCTCTCTCTCTCTCTCTCTCTCTCTCTCTCTCTCTCTCTCTCTCTCTCTCTCTCTCTCTCTCTCACACACACACACACACACACAAACACACACACACACACACTTTAGATACACAAACACTGCTTAGATGTGCGTAGGAGATCATTCCCCCAAGATTTCCCACTAGAGTAGCAAACATCGACCTTGCGTTCACCTTCGCGTTATTTCTGCCTCGCTTCAGTAAACTCGCTTAAGGTCATTGGTATCATAACAGGGCCGGTCAGACTGGTGGATTCAGTTTGTGTCTCCCTTGTCCTTCTTTACCCGGCAGTGTATTTGAGGACCCAATGACCTTTGTGTAGTTGCTAGGCATGACTACGTCGCTTTATTTCTGCATATTTATTCATTTATTTACTTTATTTATTTTGTTCTATCGTAGCAGCTCCTTTTTTTCTTTTCTTTGTATTTTTTTTGTCTACTTATTTATTTATTTATTTATTTATTTATTGTATCTTATCAGCTGGACTAGTTTGTGTTTTGGCTCCTTCTCCCAACAAACCAGTTCATCCAGCCGTCAACCAGTCTTGAAAGTCGAGTTGAAAGATCCCCAGTTAATCACTCCTGAATTCACCCCCTCATGTGCTCCCTCCATCACTTCACTCGCCTGTCAATCGGCGAAGCGATTATACAGTCAGGGCTAACAACGCGATTAAGCTGCTGTTGGTTCATGTATTCGCTGTGTGGAGAGGACGCCTTCATGTGGTGGCAGTGATATGGCTGGGCGGCTCCACTGTCCAGTTATACAAACGTCCCTCGGTTTCCTCTCTATACCCCCGAATGGAGGGTGGCGGACTGTAAGAGACGGGGCAGCTCCTACCTGCAGTGTATCAGGTTTACGTCCAGATGAGCTTGGGTTAAAACAATTACTACTGCTACTACTACTACTACTACTACTACTACTACTACTAATAATAATAATAATAATAATAATAATAATAATAATAATACTCTTTGATCCCGTCGTTGTATACTTTCGTCAAGATTTCATACTACTTGTGGATATTCTTTACCATTTCCACTCTGCTCTAGTTAATGATTTCAAAACATGCCTACAACAGTTTCCTTTAACAATAAAACGCAAGGCAGAACGCAAACAAAGACAGAAAGCCAGTGGATATCCTCTATAATTTCGTGCGTGAGATGTAAGTCAGACCTACCCTGGAGTTGTTTACTTATCGGGTTTTTCGTGTCACTTATCCTCTATCTCTACAACCTTTTCCAGCACTATCATAATTATTACCACCCTCACTTTCATCTGCACCTCTGTCACATCACATCATCACCACCACCGCTATTACTGTCACCGCCATTACCACCTTCACCTCCATCACATCGCCACCACCTTAATCATATTACCATTACCACTATCATCTTTACCATCACCACCTTCAGCTTCACCACCACAGGTACCACTACCATCACCGTCATCACCACCACACACCACCATATTCACCATATCCACCACCACACACCACCACATTCACCACCACACACCACCACATTCACCACATCCACCACCACGCACCACCACATTCACCACCACATTCACCACATCCACCCCTATCAAAGCCACCTTCAGGGCAGAGATCACTCACAAAACAAGAGAGGCGAGAAAGGAGTAATCTCTACATCCCCGTGAGTGACATATGCTGATAGGGCTGGGAAACCTGGTACAGCGAGTGTTGGTATAAGTTTTGCATCTTTTTGGTTTACATCTCCTTGGTTTAGATGGTTTCTCATTATGCTATCGTTTTCTCTCTCATTTTTTTATTTCAGGTGTGTAGTTGTGGTTTATCCCTTCAATCCAAAGGGGCATTTTGTGTTTAATATTGCTACTTACGGGCGATTTTAATTCAGGTTTGCAGAGACTTTACAAATTGCGGAGGTTGGATTTTTTGGATTTGGCCTTCTGCAACAGCGTCATAACACGAAACCCCTCCATTAAAGTGAAATTAATCAGCAGGATGTACAAAGAACATAATATCCGTCGTAGTACTGAAGGGGTTAATATTCTTTCTACATATCCTGGTCTCCGAACTGAGGGAGGAAGATTATATCCCTCCCAAACTGGCCTGAATATTACTTGTTATTTTTAGCAAGATTACATTAGCTTTTGGTGCAGCTTCGAGGCAGTACAGAACAAGATTTGTCCCTGATTGTACATGATTCTTTCGTACGCCATCATTATCCCTTTCAGTCAGATTACACTTTTTTAAAAGTTAATTTTGTCTACTTTCAGACGAATTTTGTCAGATCAGAGAGATTTTTGGAACTGAAGGGGTTAGACATAGCCTTCATTGACCCTCTCAGTGCTTGGGTTTTCCCCTAAACTGAATAAAAATCCTCTGGATGTAGTAAGGAAAATAAAACAAAATTAGTCTTTGGCGTCAAGGGGTAAATTTCTCTCATACTTCAGAAAGGGCATCTAGTCAATATTTTTTCTGTTTAATTTTCCTCTGCCTTGGTAATGGCGTCTCAGCAACACCCAGCAATATATATTACATCTCTATTTTATAAGGACTGTGCAGGAAAAAAAAAAAAACAAGCCTAGTTTTGGACCACAGATATTCAGTGCAATTATTTTTCTTCTTAAACCTGCTGGGGAAAAAGTATATATATTCTAGTCTCAGCCACAAATGCTTTAAAGGCCATGATCTCTGTGATAGAAAACTGTTATTATTTTGGGCTCCAGATGCCAAGTTATATTGACCCAAGTAAAGATCATTTTCCTTCACACATGACAAACGAAACAAGGGTGAGAGTGAGAGGAAGGGACGTGGAGAGAGGATTAGGCAGGAGAGACGGGTGGAGAGAGGAAGAGAGAGAGGTAAGGGAGGGAGAAAAGGGTGGTGGGGAAAGAGAGAGAGAGAGAGGGAGGAGGAGGGAGAGAGGACTGGAGAGGGAAGGGAAGAGAGATGAGGAAGGGTGAGATGCTGAAGGAGGGAGATGTGAAGAAAGGGAGTGAAAGGTGAGGGGAGGGAGGAAAGAAGGAAGTTTTGGGTGAGAGAGAAAGTGGAGAAGGGGGAGAATGAAAGGGTGAGGGTGTAGAAAGAAAGGCTGGGGAGGAGAAAGGGAGAGTGAGGAAGGGAGAAAGGAAGAGAGAGAGAGGAGGGAGGGAAGGGAGAAAGGGGGCGAGGGTAATGACACGTAGCGAGGTGAGGCATATTATCTCAGGCGCCATTAGTGGTGTAGTGAGGCTGGAAGGCACATACGCAGACAGCAGGAAGTGCCGAGGAAAAGATAAGCAGAAAAAAAAAGAAAAAATGAAAAAAGAAAAGAAAAAAGACATGAAAAGAAAAAAGAAAAAAAAGAAAAAGGAAAAGAAATAGGGGAAATAAAAAGCTAGAAACGCGTTACAAAGGAAAGGAAAAGTAGTGAAGGAATGGAGAAAAGATTAGGTGACATATAAAACTTGTAGAAAAAATTGACCAAGGATAGGAAAAGTAAAGAAGGAGAAGCGAAAAAGTGTGCTGATATACAAATAAATAAATAAATAAATGACACTGTAGAGGAGACGAAGAAAGGAAAAATAATGAGTAATAATTATTGGTGGAATCTCACAACTGACCAAGTAAATTTAGTTCATTACTGATGTGAAAATGATAAACACAAGACTCATGGATAACAAGAAATGATAAACACAAGACTCATGAATAATAAAGCATAAAGTACTGAGGAGCAGGAATAAAAGTGAGGAAAAGGATAAACTTCAATTAACTTAGGTCATTGATGTTTGGTCTGGAATAATTAGCTGGGGTATAAGGGGCAGAGTGAAACTTAGAAAAATGATTATCTTCTCTAATCTCGTGTAGTTGACAAGAACTGTTCTAAGCCTTCTTGTTTATTCTTTTCCTCTCAGCAAGCAGATTTCTTCAAATATATCTTGTATTTTGTACCGGATATGTTGTGTGCACTAAAAGAACTAATTAACTTAGCTCCATACATTTTTCTGGTAGGTGTGGCTTTCTCATTGAATGTGTCGTATTGCGGTGGCATCCTTGCAGCAATTATTCCTGGACTGTTTTCATCTGATGGAGCTATGCCTCTCACACCTTGCATACTGAGTTATGGTTGCGTGAAATTTGATGAGTCCTGGTTGAAAAGTAGGAATAAGTCTCCTTGGTTACTAATCAAATTAAGTTCTAAAATGACTTCACCTGACCATCAAGTGAGCTGAAAGGAGTTATGGATCTTTGTCGGCTGAGAACTGTAAGGTAGAAACGAGTCTCCTTGGTTACTAGTCAAATCAAACCTCTAATCTGACTACACCTGGCCATAAACTGAACTGAAAGGGGTTACGGATCTTTTGCCAGCTGAGAACAAACGCACCATAGCGAGTAACAACAAGAGACCAAATCCCTTCTATCTTTGTCATCAGGCGTATACTCTGGTGCCAACTCACCTGGGGATACTGGGGGTGTTGGTGCTGTTCCCACACCCAGTACACCCTCTCCAGCACACGACCCACCTCAGCCAAGCCGGTTCATGTCCAAATTGCCTCCTTGTCAGTTAGTGTTTTTGCCACCGTAACTTCATGTCAACGCCGCTGGAATCATGCCTATGTTTTTGTCCTGAGATTAGACTGGAATACATGGCTGGGTTCTCATGGGAGTTTTAGCTCCTTTTGTGGGGTTCAGTGCCATGGGTGTGTGAAATGAAAATGGGAATATATGGAAATGATGATACTGTATATAAGGAAGCAAGCTGGTATTTGGCGAGACAGGGGGAGACGGAGGAGTGATAGGTGTGTGAGTGACGGGGAAAAATGAAAAGATGGGAACTTGTTGATAAAATGAGGAATTGTTATTCTCTCTCTCTCTCTCTCTCTCTCTCTCTCTCTCTCTCTCTCTAAAAAAAAAAAAAAAAAAAAAAAAACAATACAACGCAACTCTGTCTCTTTCGTACAACTTTGGTCTCCTACTTATTTACACAGAGTCAGCAAAAGAAAGATGCTGAGATGTTTGACAGCTTCTAAAACATCTCTACGCTTCTCCATCAAACTAGTAGGCACTCCTTGGCCCACAGACTCATAAAAATAAGGCCATAACTTAGCATGGGGAGTTCGGGGTTAAGACAAAGATGCTTTCTTACGTTAAGTGAAAAGGATCCCAACCTCTACTTTGCAGGGAATTTCGAGAGGTAAACAGAGATAATAACTCCCCACCCTACACACCCCAACCTCACCCCCCCCACACATCCACCCCCACCCCACACCTCCACCCCACCCACACCCACACCCCGACCCCAACCCTACCCAGTCACCGCTCACATCCTCGCCTCCAACACTTATCTATCATCAGTTCGGATTTATGTTCCAGTTAGGGTTTCTTGACGGGATTTCACCTATAGTTCGTCTGTCTTAAATTGGCTGGGATTTTCGCCATGTTGCAGCAAAACAAGACAGTACTAGGGCTCTATATCCTTCCCATAGCACTTTTTCGTGACTAGTACCATATTCTACTGTTAATTTCTCTCCCCAATTCAGCAGTCGAGATGGAGAGATGGCAATTTTAGGCCAAGTTAAAGTGGAAAAGGTATACAGAACGGCCGAGTCCCGCTAGACAGAGACTGAAGAGAGACAGGAGGAAGGGGAGGTAGGGAGAGGTTGAGATAGTGTTCTGCATTGTTATTTGTTCTCCTGTAGTAACCTGTTCATTAAGCCTCGTTCACCGTAATTTGGCGGAGATTTTCGTTCTTTTGCAAATTGTTCCTTGTACCTCAGTGGCAACACAAGACAATAATCCAGCTCTGTATCCTGTCCATGGCACTTTTTCGTGACTAGCATCATATTCTAGTGTAAATCTATTGTTACAGCTCAGCATTTAACACGGAGGGATGGCAATTTTAGGTGAAGTTATAGTTGATTCAGTATTCCAAAAATCTCTTTCTTAAATTGAATAAAATAATGAGGCAGAAGGATAAATGAGATAATTAAACTGTCATCGTACTGAGAGGGTAAACCACTTCAGTCCGGTGACGTATAAAATCGCCTGAAGATAGCGAGAATAAAATATAACGCGTTTCAAGACTAGACGTGTTGATGGAGACTAACTGGAACCCTGTGGTCACTTTGAAAATTGTGTAGCGGTAGGAAAAACAGCACAAACAAAAATCATGATGTAATTTTTTTTTTATTCCACTGAGTACAACAAAAATTTTAAACTTTTTTTTTTTTTTTAATTGCAGACGCCATATTATTTAATTCAGGAAAGGAATCGTCTCATCATGTGCAAAAGTTAATGTGATAAAGATTTCGTTTTAAATGTAGCGGAGTGGGTTATAGTAATGGACGGGGTTTTGGCACGAGAGAGAGAGAGAGAGAGAGAGAGCCAGAGTGAGGCAGAGTGAAGGCAAGTTAGGCAGGGTGGAGGCAGGTGAGGCTGGGTGGAGGCAGGTGAGGCAGGATGAAGGAAGGAGACTGCCTGGAACTCGCTAGGGTAGGAGCCTGTGCTGGTCGGGTCATGGAGGACTGT
Organism: Coenobita brevimanus; assembly: GCF_032717465.1. NCBI lineage: Eukaryota > Metazoa > Arthropoda > Malacostraca > Decapoda > Coenobitidae > Coenobita > Coenobita brevimanus. Next base: position 15,495,658 of record NC_137028.1, read on the forward strand.
GAGAGAGCAAAAAACGAGTCCCCCCCATCTCTCGCTTTCTCTCTCTCTCTCTCTCTCTCTCTCACACACACACACACACACACACACACACACACACACACACACACACACACACACACACACACACACACACACCACTCCTGACACCCCCACCCCATCCCGTTCCCGACACGCAAGGAGGAAAGCTGTGGTATTTCAGAAAGGTCAAACATAGTAACCCTGTTTACCATAACGACAAGGATTTTCTCATGCAGCTATAATCTCTATCACATTCACCATCTATCATCTCTTTCACATTCAACATCTATAATCTCTGTCACAATCATTAACTAATCTATATCACATTTAGTAACAATATCTCTATCACTTTCAGTATCTTTAATCTCAGTCATTTTAATCTCTATCACATAAATCGGTCACCCTAATCTCTATCACATTCAGTAACTATAATCTCTCTTACGTTCAGTAACCAAGGACCATATTTTCGTCAGCTCAATTAGGGACCTTGCGAGAACATCATTCCTTAGCGATTTATTCTTACTCATGACTCACTGATATTGTATGTTATTTATGCAATCTATGTCGATGCTAAAAAGTTATGAATATTTTACCAGAAAATATTGTCTGTTTGTTTTCATCTGACGGAACTGTGCTACTCCCTCAACTTGAGTATTAAATCTTGGTTGCATAGAATTCTCTGAGCCTTAGTTATGAGGTGAAATCTCCTTGGTTTCTAGTCAGATCGCGCTTCTAATCTGACTACACTTGGCCATCAACTGAGCCGAAAGAGGCTTAGGGATCTTTATCAGGCTGGAGTAAATGCAGAATAGTAAGTTGTAGCATCCGAAATAAATCGCTTAGGTAGAGGTGTTAAGAAAGCCTCCTAAGCTTACTAAAATACAGCTTTTGTCACAGATAAAGTTAGAATTCCGTGGGCAATTGAGCGTGGGTTATTGCAGACCGGCTATCATCCCAGCTGGTAATCTTACGTGCGTGTTGATCCTGCAGTGTTGTTCTTGGTTTTGCCTGTGTTGATGTGGGTGTTGATGCCATTGCTCTGTTCAGCCATAAGGACTGGTGTTCCACTAGTTTTTTCTGGTGAGGAGGTGTGGGATTTAGCAAGGCATTTTATTTATCCACTCAGCTTTTTATTTCTCATTCTGTTTATTTATTCATTCATTCGTTATTTTGATTGCTTACCTATTTATTTGTTTATTTCATTGTTTATTTATTTTTTTTATTTGACGTAAGAATCCAAAGCTGGGAGTCTACATATAGTGTGGGTGGGGGAGAAGGTATCGAGAGTGGGGGACTGAGTAGTTTGAGTGAAGGGAGTGGGTAGTGCGAGTAGAGGGGAGGGGGTTTGCGAGTGGGGAAGGGGGTAGTGCGAGTGGGGGAGGGGTATGCGAGTATGGGGAGGGGGTAGTGCGAGCGGGGGAGGAGATGGTGCTTGTGGAGGGAGGAGGTAGTGCGAATGGAGGGAGGGGGTAGTGCGAGGGAGAAACTGGTGCTGTCCAAGGTTTCCAAATTTGGTTGCATCCCCTCAGATTTAGCGGTGTGTGTGTGTGTGTGTGTGTGTGTGTGTGTGTGTGTGTGTGTGTGTGTGTGTGTCCGAAAGGCCTCTTATCAGCTAAATAAAGTCTTTTGGATATAACAAGAATAGATTACGAAGTACAGTTGGCTCCAATTCCACGTGACCCACCCAGCACGGTAAAATTTAATGCTGTTTTAGCAGTCGATGGTCATTACTCTTGAGCCATCTTCTCTTCCTCTCTCTTTCCTGCTTGGTAGTATGTTACTAATATTGCTGACTTGTAGTAGTAGTAGTAGTAGCAATAGTAGTAATAGTAGTAGTAGTAGTAGTAACGGCAGTAGCAGTTTGTATTTGCGTCACAAATTGAACCAACACCGACAATACTTGGTGGGTCATGCGGGAGTGAAGCCAGTTGCACATCGTCAGCGTGAAGGGGTTAAGTGAGACCAGTTTTCGTAAATACCTTTAGTAAGAATCCATCCTTTTTTTTTTTTTTTTTTATAATTTCCTTTTAACACCAATAGATTTTATGCAGCTTAAGGGAGAATAAAAAAAAATAAATAAATTCTACTGCACCAATCATTAATTCTATCTTTGTCATATTATCATTTTCCGTCCCCTCAGCCCTGTAATTGATGAGACTGGGTTGCAACACGGAGATAGCCCATTAGAGCTGCATTTTATATCAATGTAGTGTATTGGAGACTGAGGGGGAGGGGTTCTGTCAGTGGGGGCGGGGAAGGGATATGAATGAGCTACTTTTTTTTTTTTTAATTATATTTTACCTTATTCTTGCTACTGACAGACGATTTCATTCAGCAAATTAAAGGCCTTCCATGATGTCAAGAGCTCGTTCCTGAGATTGAGAAAAATGCCTAATGGTGACAAGAGTAAAATAGCAGGGGTAATCGCTCATCTGCACGTGAACTAGGTGAACTAGGGGTTAAGATTTTCCTTCCCCGCTGAACTGCAGGCTAAAATTGTCCTTCTCCTGCAGTCCACCATCCTCCATGCAGGGGATATGATGAAAGCTGAGAGATGTGTGTGAAGCCAGGCACAGGAGCCACTCGGTTATATCAGTACCATCACGGGAAGGCGTTCCTCTCCAGCACCCAAAATGAATCAGGATATATGTCCGCAACTGTACATATGTGGTCTGTGATTGTTTCTTCTCCTTCTCCATCTCTTCCTCCTCCTCCTTCTTCTCCTCCTCATCTTCATCCATTTCCTTTTTCTTTCTTTCATTCATTCATTCTCTTTTCTTTCTTTCTTTTCATTCTTTCTTTAACAACTATGGGGATCTGAACCAAGGAACCGAAAGTCCAACACTTCCAGCTCGCCTGATTATCACTCTTTAACTTAGCAAGGCCTTATTAGATTTTGACATATTGCAGTTACGGTCAATAATCCCTTTTCACCTCTGGGGTTGCGAACTAATGAAGCCAGATTCCAGCACTAATTACCAGAGAGAGAGAGAGAGAGAGAGAGAGAGAGAGGGAGGGAGGGAGGGAGGGAGGGAGTGAGGGGGGGTGAAGAAGTAGAAGTAGCCTGTGTGATAACCGAAAGAAATTATCTCTGCACTTTGAAGTTGTGGTTATAGATCTAGAGTATAACATGTTTGGCCCCAGTTGGACCATCTCCCAGGTAGACAAGAAGACAGGTAGATGGAGTAGTATAATCTCCATTCGTTAGCCTCAAGGTCAGTGTTCTGGCGTGCCAAAAACCTGATGCCAAAAACCTGATGCTTCTAATCAGTTCCCGTTCTTTAAGTCACCCTCAGATCTTAGCTCTCAGACAGTTAGAGACTGCTTCCTAATCCCACTTTCTTGGCGATTTATTTTACCGGCTGCTTATATTTTTTTCACATCGACATACTTTGCATCAGTAACTTACATCAGGATAGTGAAGTGTAATAGGAAAAGTAAATATCTTGAAGTGTTACGAACTCACTAGGCCATCTTGACGGGAGACCCAGTTAGCTGTGTTGCTTTATTTGACGAAGGTTGTACAGACGTAAGAGGATTAGAGTTTTCTTTAACGTGGATTGTGGTGCAGGCTTCGTTGATCCTGGAATGTCCCAAATGTTATAAGATTGGATTATTCTTTTCAAACTCCTGCTTTACTCAGCCACTCATTTGTGCTCTGGCGTTATGCAGATTAAGCACAGTTACGCAATATTCATCCCAACATAAGCATCATTCATCCTAACGTACGGAATATTCACCCAGAGATATACAATATTCATCCCAACATACGCAATATTCACCCCACCCACCACGAGAGGTATAATCATCTGGCGGTAACAATACTTAACCATGATAAACACACCCGTAATGGAGGGATAACGGAGCCCATTTCCACTCCATCTACTACGGGAGGTCACACCTAGGCTAAAAAAAAAAAAATCGTTTGCTGGTAACAAGACTAGAATTAAAAAGACATCATTGTACTGAAGGATTATTTCACTGATAAAACTGATTGTATTGCAAGTGAAGTACCATATCACTAAGGACCTAAAGAGTGTCCAGAGTAGTTGCATCTGTAAAGTCCAGGATGCATCTTTGAGTCTGAGAACTGTGGGCATTTACTAACATTTCTGAATAAATATCGGTCAACCACCTTCATCATCGGCGTGCTAAGATTCGCTACACATTTCCAGCAAAACTGTACTACATAATATCAGAAAAAGCTTCATTACATATTTTTAGCAAATTGTGTACTATACTGTATATTGTCAGCTAAAACGTGTACCATATAAATTTAGCAAGTTTCAGGGAAGAGTAGTTCGCCGGCGACAAAAATATGTAGGGCATGCACATCACCTCCCATCCAAACATTTCCGTTGACCTCATTACCAGCCCACACTCACCCTTGCCAGCCAGACTCCGATGCACGTAAGGGTGGAGGTGGTGGAGGTACGGCCAGTGACCTCCAGCGCCACCACACCTTCACATATGTACAGTTGAGCGCAAAAGTTCATGGTGCAAAGGCTTGAACTCTGAGCATTGGTAGATAAAGAAGATATATACAAGTAACTCTACATTACGACCACTATTATGAGATTGTTTCAGGATGTTTAGGTTGATGTACAAACTAGATATACCAGGTGTGGCTGCAGTAGTTATACAAAATCATAACTACAGACTTATGATTTTAAAGTACTGACACACCTATGTTGGGTGAAACTGAACATGATTTGTATTTATCATGAACCCATTCATTCCCATTACATTTTATTTTTACTTCGTTCTTGCTAATACCAGATGATCATGTTTTGCTTTGTTTTGTTTGTTTTCTCAGGCTTGATTTTCCTGAAGTTTCAAGCCTGCTGTTTAACTTTACATTCTGTAGTACAAGACGAAGAATTTTGAAATATTTAGCTTCATTTCGTTAATCAGTTACTGTACATTATATTCTAAGATGTTATTAATTAAAGCTCCATAGTTCGGCATAAAGCTGGATTTATAGTAATTCACAATGTCTGTAGTCCGTATACTTTAACATGGCGGAGATTTTCGTCCTTTTGCAGCCTGTTTCCGGAAGCTCAGCGGCGGAATAAGACAGTACTGAGGCTTTGCTTCCTTTCCATAGCACTTCTTCGTGATTAGCACTAAATTCCAGTGTTAATATATTGTTATAGCTCAGCACTCAAGATGGAGAATTTGCAGTCTTTCGCCGAGCTAAAGTGAACGTAGTATATCGAAACCTGAAGAACGCTCGTTCACGTCAGATATTATCGAGCGTAGGGGCCGGGATAGTATCTTTCCTTAACTGTAACTTACTTCATGGTCGAGGTCGCTTCCTCCTCCCTCCGTGACCTCCAGACGTGGCCAACTCTCGCCCATATAGGTACAATGGCAGTCAATAGTTTGTTTACACCTTTTGGTGTCCTGACTAACGAAATTTGGTCTCCATATCCGATTATTGTTGAATTTACAGGGGTTTCATTAGCGCTGACCTCCTTTCAGGTTTCCGGTGCTGGATAGTGACGCCTTCACGCGGTAGCACAGATATCACCACATGGCTCCAGTGTCCGGTTTTACTAACGGCCCTCGGCTTTCTCCCCGTCCTCCGAAAGGAGGATGGTGGACTGCAGGAGGGGGGCCAATTCAACCTGCAAGCCATCAGGTTCACGTTCACATACACCTGGGATTCCAGCTGCTACTATAGTCTCACCATTCTAAAACCAAGGTTTGGGTGGGGTCTGGCGCTGGTTGCAGCCATGCCATACTTCCTAAAAGAGCGATGAGTAGATTCTGTTATATATGTAATAGGCTTCACAGATAGGTACACACATACTAATACAATATAAACGTAAGTATTCTAGCATATCAAAGGAAGGTAAACTTGTAATGCATATGGCTCTTGTACATCAATAAAGAAACCTGGCATACATATTTTACAGGTGCTGAAAAAAATGTAGTTACTTTTACCGACTTTCACGGTAGTTCTAAGTTGGGTAAGTAATGTAACAATTACGTTTATAATATAATTTGAAGGAATCAGTAGAACATACGCTATTTTCTTAATAGAAATAAATAAGTTAAAACACTCACGAGCGGCAACATCCAGGCCCATACTGGGAATTGACCCATTAGAGGGAGATTTAAGCTTCTGTCACGTGCTTCCACTGTTCACTTTCTGTTATATATATAACTTAAATTATATTTATGACTTAAATTAGTTTGTCTTTACACACATACACAAACACACACACACACACACACACACACAGAAGTGGGCGAAGTCATGTCAGTCCAGGTGGCGAGATGTGAGCGGACGAACTCTAACGGTGTCAGGTCAGCCACTAGCCAATCAGAGTATAGGAAACAAGGCAGCGCTGTACGCCGGGAAATCCCCGGCTGGACTCCACCCAAACCTTGGTTTTAGATTGGTGAGACTATAGTACTGTTCTAAGAATATATATATATATATATATATATATATATATATATATATATATATATATATATATATATATATGTATATTCTTCTTCTAATAAGTTTATCTATTGAGGTTAATTACTGAGGAGTATCCTGGTAAGTGAAACATTCAGAGACTTGCTTGATGGTAGGCAAAGACATCCCAGAATAGATATCCTTACTTGGAAAGTGTAAAAACAGGAATGAGATAATGAAAATAGAGTAGAGGATTAGGTGCAAGGGAGGATGCAAAGAAGTTAACCAAAACTAAAAAAAAAAAAAATAAATAAAGGAAAACCAAGAAACATTTACAATGGAGTTACTGAAGAGTACTAGAGCGATTCCTACTTTTTATCCACTGACGGATGATGGGGAGGGACGCCTACACGTGCTGGCACTGATATAATCAGATTATTTCATTGCCTAGTTATACAAGCGTCCCTCAACTATTGCCCAATCCCTTAATAATAATAATAATAATAATAACAATAATAATAATAATATTATTATTATTATTATTAATATTAATAATAATAATAGTAATAATAATAATAATAATGCCACTGTAGCTCGCTGGCCGTATCATGAAGAAAAATACAGTAATACTTAACATAAAAAAATGAAAGTGCAAGAAGAAAAACAACAGAAATCCCAATATGTATCCTCTCTCCACGGGACCAGAGATAAAAATAATATATAACAAAGAAAAGAAGAAAAAAAGAAAAGAAAAATGAAAGGCAGAAGACAGTATGCTCAATAATTTTCAATAACGCGACATGAGGTCTTATATATACTGTACACTTCGGGGTCTTGATATTAAGGAAATCGGTGTTTAAGATTTGCTCTCACCTTTCCTCTCACCTTAGCCGCGCCCAACTGGGGATTTAGGAGGAGGACGGGGTTCATTTTTTGGCTCTAAACTCACACACACACACACACACACACACACACACACACACACACACACACACACACACACACACACACACACACACACACACACACACACACACACACACACACACACACACACACACACACACACACACACACACACACACACACACACACAACCACTAACAACCACGATGCATCAGTTAAACCACCCAATTCATCCTTCAGCTAACTTCGTGTGGTATTAAGGTAGGTACCCGAACTGTCAGCCGTGAGTGTACCTTTCTTTGTACCTCCAGTGCCGGCCATCTGTTCAGCGTCAGCACCAACAATGCTTATCTCTTGCTTATCTGTGCGTGTGGTCGCCTGAACAGATTTAAGCTTCCTGGATGTCTGTTTCACGTCAGCAGGTTATTCGTTCAAGCTTACGACTCTGAACAAAATAAAGAAAAGATTAGGATTATTTCTTGGGTTGGGTCTTTTTCGATTGCCTTGATTTACGCTTTGACTTTCGGTTGGCCATATATATTAGCTTGAGGAGACCTGCACTTGAACAGAAACAGTGATATTGTATGAATAAATTATTTGCACAGTTATCCAACATAATAATCTGAAAAAAATTAGAAGTCACTGGATAAGGATATATATATATATATATATATATATATATATATATATATATATATATATTTTTTTTTTTTTTTTTTTTTTTTTTTAGCAGCCTTCGAGACTGAGCAATGACCAGGAACCTCATGTCAACAGATTATCCCCAAATCGACTTAAATGAAAAGTGACAGCATAAAGTTTTTGCTTGGGATAATCTTTACATGAACAGGAAATAGAAGTTAAAGAAATAATCACAGAACTGGCTTGAGATTCTGAGCTAAATTGTAACAAGATAAAATTCATGTTTGTGTTTATCTAGGCGCGATCACTAAGCATTTATTACAGGTGAGAGAGATGCCTTCACGTGGTGGTATCGATATGACAGGCGGTGGAGATGCCCAGTTATACAAGCGTCCCTCAGTCCCTTCCCTGTCCCCCCAAAACAGGACTGTGGACTGCAGGAGGACGGTAGTTTCAGCCTGCAGTCCACTGGATTCACATTCAGATGAGCCTGGGGTTCCGTCTATTGATTCAACAAAAACAAAATAACACCCACAACAACTGCTACTACTGCTACTACTACTACTACTACTACTACGACGACGACGACAGTTATTTCCGCCATTCAATTATTCTTAACAAACTTCTTGAAATATCGAAGTAAATCAAAACAAACAATATAAAAACATTGCCTGCACTAACTCTGGGCCTGAACAATGAACAACAACGTCATGCCAAAATCTTTTAAAAATCCAGTGAAGCAAATGAAACGCGACAAGATAAAATTATTGCTTGTGTTGACTGGAGTATAAACAGTAAACAGTAAGAAAAAAAAATGTCATGCGATCTGTTTGGTTGTAAAGCATCCTGACGCGTCACTAACACACTTGTCAACGCCCACTACCCAAATGAGGCGACAGTGTGCATTCAGTGGGGAGTTAAAAAGCAAAAATTAAAGATGGATGTGTGTGCTTCCCTACGTTTGCCGAGAAAAATAAAATCCTCTCGTGTTCTGTTAAAGTGTGCGTGTGTTTGATAAAGATTGGCAAAAATGATTCCCTCACTGTCAGGTTAGAGAGAGAGAGAGAGAGAGAGAGACAGACAGACAGACTGACAGACAGACAGACATACAGAGACAGAGAGAGACAGACAGATAGACACAAAGACAGACAGACAGAAGGTGGATTATAATACGGAAAGGTAATCTGTCGTGGGAAGGGGGGTCGTTACTTAACAGGGACAGAAATGTGTCGAGGTCGAAGCCACCCCTCACAGATTCAAAGTTGAGCAAAAGATAGACCTAGACAATACGGTAAACAGTACAACAGATAAGAGATAATTCAATAGATAAATGTTTGCATAAGACTGGATAATGGGAGACAGATTTAACCTTTCTAAGCATCCATCTTCAGCAGCATCAACAGTAGGAGTAGCAGTAGTAGCTGCAGAAATAGCAGTGGTAGTAGTAGTTGTTGTTGTTGTTTTTGTTGTTATTGCTGCAGCACCAGCTTTAGTAGAAGAAGAAGAAGAAGAACGACAACAACAACTATATCAAAAAGAACAAGTAGAACATGAAGAAAATAATCAAAACGTCATCGTATGAAGAGAAAGAACACAGGTATACTAAGAAAAAATATACTAGTAACGGTATGATCCTGCTTCTCCCTCCCCCCCATTCTGCCACCCCCCCAACCCTTCCCCTCACTCCTCCACTCCTCCACCCCTCCCGTTACTCCCCCTCCCCCTCCATACTTGCTCCATAGATGTAAAATAGGAGACACGTGGTATTTAAAGGGCTCAGTTAAAGGGGTGGGTGGGGAGAGGGATAGGTAGGGGGGAAGTGGGAGGGGAGGTCATGGGCGGATAGGGTTAAGGTGAAGGAAGAGGAAAGGGATGGGGAAAGGGTTATGTGGGAGGTGGGGGGAGGTCAGGGAGGCGTATAGGGGTTGGATAAAGTAAGAGGAAAGGGATGGGTAGGGTTGATGATATTATAAGGACGTCTTTTATTCATATATGTATATTTTTATTATTATTATTATTATTATTATTATTATTATTATTATTATTATTATTATTATTATTATTATCATCATCATCATCATTATTATTAGCTATTGTCATACTATAACAATCAGCTTTAGAGGATGATAGTAGGGCAAATGTTAATATGTCAGTGAAACCCATATGTAAACTCTCCATGCCGAGAAAAAGTCTATTCTAAGAAAAAAAACGATAGCAAGAATAAAATGATTGAAGACGCCGGTGTAATAAAGGTGTTAATGGATAAGGTATTGGCAGGGTTAGGTAAAGTCAAGGGTAAGGAATTTAGGGATGGGCAAAGTTCAAAGGAGGTAGGGGAGAGGGACTGGGATAGGGATGGGTTGGGCTGGGCAGATCAATAAGGCAACGCTCTTCTTTTCGTGGAAGGTCGCTAAATCAGTTAAATAAGGTATAAGTTGTGCTGGGTCAAGAGGAAAGAGACTGGGAGTGGGATGGGTGGTACTTGGCAAAGAAGGAGGTCGGAGCGATTGGTAAATGAGTCTCACTTCGTACAATGTTACGAAATTGTTTGAGAGTTAAACTTTTTTTTTTCGTGTTTCGTGGTTGCGAGAAGTTCGGTGAGCGATAGTTATGGGGTAAGAATGAGTTTCCTTGGTTACTAGTCAAACTTCTCTCTAGTATGACTACGCCTGGCCATCAACCGAGCTGAAAGGGATTAGGGATCTTCGTCAGGTCAGAACAAATGCACAGTACCAAATAATATAGCACAGCAGGATAAACGATTCGTTAATATATCTCAATAACGAGAGAGAGAGAGAGAGAGAGAGAGAGAGAGAGAGAGAGAGAGAGAGAGAGAGAGACAAAACACATTTTCACCACAAACCCCCATGTAAACACACGGAATGCACTGTGCGACTCAGCCCCAGACACTCACCATTATAGCCAGGCGGGTCGTTGTGTGATAGTGACCAGATATACCACTCTATAAAGCGGGGGGAAGTAGGAGAAATTGGAAGGGCGGCTTAAGGTTAGACCACTTCACGTCTAAGGAGAGAGAGGAGAAGGGAAGAAGAGGAGGAGAAAGAGAGGATGATGATAGGAAGTAGAGGAAGAGAGAGAAGATATGGCGTGTTAAAATGATGAGAAACAGGAACAACTGGAGAAGGAGGTAAGGGTTAGAGTTCAAAAAGGAGGGGAAGGAACAGGGAAGGAAAGAAGAGAGAGAGGATGATGATAGGGAGTAGAGGATTTTAGAGAAGGTCCGGCATGTAGTAGTAAGTGTTGGAAAAGCCTTGGAAGATCAGAGCAGTTCAAAGCCAACAAGAGGAAGAAGAAAGGGGAGGGACAGAGAAAATGAGGGGGAGGAGGAGGAGATGATGATAGTGCGAAGAGCTATGAAGAAAAGATATGACATGTGAGATGAGGAAAAGTAGGAACGATTGTAGGGGAGGTATAAGGTTAGAGCACTTCAATAGAGGAGGAGGAGGAGAGGGGAAGGATGGAGCGAAGAGGAGGAGGAGCGTAATGATCGTTTGTAGAGCAAGTGACGAGAGATAAAGCAAGTCGGAAATGTTCACCCTCTCCACGAGCAAACCGTAAAACGAGTCTTGACCTTTTGGCTGCGAACTATGCACTTTTTGTGTTCTAGACCGATTCCAACTCTTTAGAAACCAGAAACTTACCTTACCCGAAGAAACCTACTTGAGTATTAGAACTGTAGTGGATTAATTCAGCTGAAGTTATGCCAGTTTATTTAGCTCAGAGAAACCTACTGAAGCAGAATATTAAATCAAACACTTCCTTGATTTGCTATATGACCAAGATATGAAAATCATTTTATTCCAGGTGACATCAGACGATTTTCAGGTGACATCAGACGATTTCCTTCAACTTACACACACTTACGTCTACGGAATGGTAAATCTGCTTGAACTGAACCACATACAGAGCGCGGAAGACATATCCATAGAGTGAGTTACGATTCCTATGTCTGTATGGCGGGGTGAGAGAGAGAGAGGGGGGGGAGCTATTTATACACGAAAATGATCTCTGTTAATGAATAATAGACTCCAACTCAAAATATGCACCATTTTCGGAATTTGGACATAGGTATTGCACTTATTCAATTTACGGCGCTCTGAATTTAGTACACAAACTATACTACGCTACACTACACCACACTACACAGCACTACAATACACGGCACTCTGAAATGATTACACAGAATACACTACACTACATACTTAAAGACAGTGTGAATAACTAGGATGTCTTGGAACAGTTTAGCCCTTTCCGTGCGATTATCTCTCCCTTTTTTTTGGGGGGGTAATTCCTGTTTCAGTCAGTTTTATTTAACACGGAGCGACCTCTTGTAAGGAAGGGGTTAAGGAAGACAATCTCCATCTCACTCAGTTTAGAAAAAAAAAATCCCCGTATCCTGAAAAAGATAATATGGAGTTAGCAAAAAATGAAATAAATCAATCACTCAAAATAGCCTCCCTCGTCTAATAAAGGAGGTCAGCTACTAGAAAATCTCTAAGCTTAGTAAAGATACCTAGTTTTAGTCTACACAAGAAAATAGACAAAAGAGGTGTTCAGTTTCCTAAGTCATTTCCTAAGTGCATTTTTAAGACGGCAGACGTACTGCCTACTAGTATAAACATTACAATAAATATCTAAGCATGGTAAGAGAGTTATTTTTACGATTATGGTGCTCGTAGGCTTGGTGGAACTGACACAGGCTTGATTTACATGATGCTGGTAACATAACTCATGTTTATTGACTGGGGATTTGTGTGGATGCAGAGAAGGATATTGTTGTTCTCTCTCTCTCTCTCTCTCTCTCTCTCTCTCTCTCTCTCTCTCTCTCTCTCTCTCTCTCTCTCTCTCTCTCTCACACACACACACACACACACACACACACACACACACACACCAGCCTGTGCATCTCATTACGTATGCAAAGCGGGTCCCCTCTTCGGTAATTACATCTCAGCGATAGCGTGGTCGAGGAGGAGGAAGGAAGGGTGGGGGTAAGAGGGGTTCAAAGAGGTTTGGAGGGGTTCAGAAGGGTTTGGAGGGGTTGAGATGGATTTAATGGGGTTTAGAAGGATTTATGGGAGTTTAGAGGGATTCGGCAGGGTTTAGAGAGGTTCAGAAGGGTTTAGAGGGGTTCAGAAGGGGTTAGCAGGGTTCAGAAGGGGTTAGAGGTGGTTCAGAAAAGTTTAGAGGGGTTCAGAAGGGTTAAGAAGGGTTTACAGGGGTTTGGAGGGGTTCAAAAAGGTTTAGAGGGAGTAGGACTTGGAGGGGTTCAGAAGGGTTTATAGGGGTTCAGAAAGGTTTGGAGGGGTTCAGAAGGGTTTAGAGGGGTTCAGAAGGGCTTACAAGGGCTCAGAAGGATTTAAAGGGGTTCATAAGGATTTTGAGGGGTTCAGAAGGTTTTAGAGAGGCTCAGAAAGGTTTAGGGGGATCAAGAAGGGTTTAGAGGGGTTCGAAGGGGTTTGGAGGTGTTCAGAGGGGTTTAAAGAGGTTCAGGAGGGTTTACTCTCTTTTCTCCTAATCCCGTGCTAAGATGAATTTCAAAAACTAGGTTAGTTATGGGATTCAGGCACAAAAGGTCAATAGCCCAGGTCGTAAGGTGGGGTCAAAGTTGATCATGAGGTGTTACGTTGATCTTAAAGATATTGGTCTGAAACCCAGTAGTCTTCGTCATGAGCTACCCCTTAACCTTTCCACCAGATCTGGTTAAAATCGGACAAAACCTGTTCGCTGTCTCTTGGCCGGAAATATACTCGCGACCGCCGTTAGAATAGTTCCGGCCCCGTGAGAATAGTACCAACCCAGCCAGAGCGAATAGTTTGTCTTCGATTTTAACCAAATTTGGGGGATTTGGTGATGGACCGCTCTTAACATTATTTTATCAGCTCGAGCACGTAGGTCAGACGTCCAGGTTACAGTGAAAGGCCGTATTTGATAATTCGGTATGACGTTGACCATGAAGATACTGTTCTGATACACTAGTTTTCATCATGGCCTTCACTAATCACCTACACCAAATTCCCTTATAATCGGATGAAAATTGTGCATCATATCCACACTGAAATTTCTCTCTCTCTCTCTCTCTCTCTCTCTCTCTCTCTCTCTCTCTCTCTCTCTCTCTCTCTCTCTCTCTCTCTCTCTCTCTCTCTCTCTCTCCTGCCACACCCTATCCCTTGTACCTTAAGACTTCTCATACCTCCACGCCCCCATGCCTCATTCACCCTATCTTTGTACAGTGGGAGACAAAAGTTCGCCTACTACTGCACTGCATCAGCTTCACACTTTAGGCATGTCCTTCACTTTCCTCCCTGACGCATCATATAAGAGAGAATCATCTGTGTGCAGAGGAACATACTAAGCCTCTCTCAGCTTAAGAATATTAGCCCACAGAGAAAAGTGAGACGAAGAAGGGGTGAAATATTATGCGAATCCTTCTCCCCGTCTGTATGTTATCTCCCTTCGTCCTATCTCCCCAGTTGTCTCCTCCCTCCTGATGCATCGTATCTATCCCATCTCAATAGCATCTTAGAAGTTTTATCTCTTCTTTATCTCTCCCTTGTTATCTCTCCCATTCACCAGTCAGTCAGTCAATGTAAATCTGTTTCCGGCTCAATATTTTCTTATTTTCATATAATCTTCAAATTCCTGTGCTCATCTCTTCCTCTGTCATCTATCAGTTAATTTTTTCTAAATTCATTCATTTATTTTTACCACACAGATGAAGGCTTTTAATAGACCTTTAAGAAGATATATGACACGTAGACAACGATTTCTTGATTTCTTTAACATGCAACATTCTCAAAATTATCAAACACAATCAGTAATATATATAAACTCTTGTGATAGCAGTTTGCCAAATTCCCTTGTAAAGAAGGAGGTAAATATGTGTGTTTGTTAGCATTTTAAGTTTCATATTACACTTAATGGTGAATTAGTATGCACAGTTTGTAGTGTTCAACAGCAGGGTTCAAAAGCAGAGCCCAAAAGCAGGGTTCAAAAGTAGTGTTCAAAAGAAAGTTCTTCAGTTTGCAGATTCCTCCTGATTATTTGAACAATGAGATAAATGTTTCCAAAGTATATATAACCAAACTTTGATATTTCAGCTTATCTACGTACTGTATACTGCCCACTCGTCTTAAGCATCCCTGGTGTTCTTTATTTAGGCACCCACCATCCACTCTTCTGCTGTAGTGCTACCTTCAAGTTACTTTGCTCTGAGTAACATTTTTTTTTTTCTTTTTTGGGGGGGTAACTTAGGAAACCATTAATTACGTTGGGTTGTAACCACATAACAACTAGACGCCTGGTGGTCTAGTGAGTTAAGGCGCTTCCTGGCCTAGAAGAGGTTAGATTTAAATGATCCCAAGCAGTCAAGGGTTAACTGATTGTCACTGAGACGGGGATGCTCGTTAGTCAGGGGGTTAAGGAGCCAGTCAGATAAATTACCTGTAGTTAAGGTTCTGTCGTCGTTAATTTATGAGCCAATCACCTCAACACGTGGATGTGATTTTTCATTGTATTTTTCTATCTTCAGACGATTTTTTTTTTTCAGCTTGAGAGAGAGAGAGAGAGAGAGAGAGAGAGAGAGAGTGAGAGAGAGAGAGAGAGAGAGAGAGAGAGAGAGAGGCTATCGGAGCTGGAGAGATGAGATACTTCCTTCATTTTAACTCGTTGTCTACTAAGAGGCTTTTCTAAACTCAAGTAAAAATTGCCTTGAAGTGGCCAGAATGAAAGAAAGAAAAACACGTCATAGAAGCGAAGGGGTTTGAAGGAGCAGTTCAGATAAATCACCGCTACTCAAGATGCTGCCTAAGTAAATTTATGGGACCTCTTGAAGAAGCTCGTACGCATTAACCAAAGTGAGTCTGGGATTCTGTTTGGCTTATGCAAGACTTACGTAAGATGCTTGGTCTTTTTTGTACTGGGCTTTGTGTGTGGTTGCTTGTGCTTGTGAGGAGGTGGAGGAGGAAGAAGAAGAAGAAGAGGAGGAGGAGGAGGAGGAAGAGGAGGAAAGAAGAAGAAGAATACTCTGATTAATGGCTGTCACCCCCCTTCCCCTCTCCTCTCCTCTCCTCTACTTATTCTTCCTGCTATTCCTCTCCCTCTTTATTACTCCTACCCTCTTTTCTTCCTCTTTCGTTCCCTTCCCTATACCCTTTCCCTTCTCTTTCTTTCCTATTTTCCTTCTCTCCCTCTTTACCTCTCCTCCCTCCTTTTCTCCTTTCCCTCATTCTCTTCCTTCCCTCGTCCTCTCCTCTCCGTATTTCTCTCCTCTCCCTCTTTCCCTCCCCACCACTCCTGGCATCCCTCCTCATTAACCACCTCATCCCACAACCCTCCCCAGTTTGCACAGCAATTACAGGAGTCGTGATTAACCTATTTGGGAGACTAGGTGTGTGTGTGTGTGTGTGTGTGTGTGTGTGTGTGTGTGTGTGTGTGTGTGTGTGTGTGTGTGTGTGTGTGTGTGTGTGTGTGTGTGATTACCGATTTGACATTCTGGTAAGATGTACTACTCCTTTTTAATGTGTGTGTGTGTGTGTGTGTGTGATTACCGATTTGACATTCTGGTAAGATGTACTACTCCTTTTTAATGTGTGTGTGTGTGTGTGTGTGTGTGTGTGTGTGTGTGTGTGTGTGTGTGTGTGTGTGTGTTTCGACGTTCCCTAGCACCGTTTACCGCATTATCTCTACATATAGCACTTTCATTTTCACCTATATATTATTTACGAAAATATTGCGTCGATTTTCATGAGGATATAAATAACATAAACGATAAAATTAAGGTGTAATATGCAAAATAAATGTCTGATGAGGAGATGGCAGAGTTTCCGGGGTGAGTGCTGACATGTGTGTGTGTGTGTGTGTGTGTGTGTGTGTGTGTGTGTGTGTGTGTGTGTGTGTGTGTGTGTGTGTGTGTAAGTAAGGTTCTTTATTTGTATGCATAGCAGTGAAATTTATCCCAAGGAGCGAAAAGTGCGTGAGAGAGAGAGGGGGGGGGGTTAAGGAGCAAGGGTGAAGAAAGGAAAGACGTGGGAGAGATCAGGAAGGAACGAAAAGGCGTATGAAAAATGGGGAATCAGAGACAGACAGACAGACAGACAGACAGACAGAGACAGATACAGAGAGAGAGAAGCTGGACCCAGGCACACCACAGGGAGTCACAGTAATCCCCTCTGAAGACAGCCGACGCAAATCGCAGGAGATTGCAAATGAGGGAAAGCTGCAACATATCTGTAGTTCTTTTCCCTTAACTTGGCCCAAACATTCTTCTCTACTACTGTCACCTAAACATGACCAAAATTCATCTTAACATGGCCTAAATTTTCTTATATATATATATATATATATATATATATATATATAAAATATTATATTTTACCTCAGTTCAAATTTTCGTCCTTTTCAAACTTGTGTAGCTAAGTGGTAGGAGAAGGAGGGTCTGGGATGGAGGGAGAGGGAACAGGGGGATGGGGGACTGTGGAGAAGGATGGGGAGAAGAGACAGAGGAAAGAAAAGGATGTTAAGGGTGAGAGGGAAGAGAGAATGAGGGGAAGGAAAGAGGGGAGGGGGGATCGTGGAAAGGGAGGGGCGAGGAGGGATAGGGAACGTGGGGCAGGGATGAAAGAAATGAGAAAAAAAAAGTGGGAAGGGATTAATGGTGAAGGGGGGAGGGTTAGAGGTAAGGCAGGGTCAACACTTCTCACGATGATCCCTGCAAGGTCTTCTGTGTGGCGTATGCAAGCCGGCCACCACAATACATACACACAGACATACATACGTACATAGGCCTATATCCATAACATAGTTTTACGTCTCACCTTACACACACACACACACACACACACACACACACACACTCACATAGAGACCGTTGCTTGTTATATAATGCTTAAATGTACACATGGATGTATGGCTTTAAAGCAATAAACATTTACTTGCTTACTTACTTACTTACTTACTTACTTACTTACACACACACACACACACACACACACACACACACACACACACACACACACACACACACACACACACACACACACACACACACACACACACACACACACACACACCTTTTCCCCCGTGTTCTTAACTTTTCAAAACATTATCTTCTCCTCTCCCCTCACCTACATACCCTCCCAGCATTCAGCCAAGGGACCACCCCGGGCTCTCATTTACATAACATTTTGTCGAGGCGTCCGTCCTAGTTCACCCGAGCGAGGCCAGAATTCCACCTCAGCGATCACACAGGCCCAGTGAGACGAAGGGTGGAAGTACAATCGCGTTCATAAATAAGGATACCCATGTGGTCTTGTTGTGTACTGAAGTGCGGTTGGAATATGTGAATTTTCCACTTTTTTCTGGTGGACTGAAGATACGTGGTAGTATATGAAATAGTTCCCATTCCAACCAGCAGGGGACACAACAGCAGACAGCAGGACTACATGGGTATCCTTACTTTTGGACGCAATTGTACAGTTGTCGATTTACTTTTTAACAACTTCTCCATCATAGTTTACTGGCTGATATTCCTAAACGGGGAGAGTTCTGGTATATTTCTCTGCCCATGGATTATTTTCTCTAATACGGTGCGTCAGAGAGAAAAGTGACGGACTTACCCTGAGTGTGAAGTAGACACTGTGGATTTGTAGGTGAACATCTGAGCCCGACTGTAATTTTTGTTGTGGCATGAGACACGGTTCATATCACGGTTCATGCTCGTGTGGGTAATGAGGTGTGGTCAGGTTGGCTAAGGGTGTGGCGGAATATGTTCTCTCTCTCTCACTCTCTCTCTGTATTATACAGGTAAATAGATAGATAGGAAGGGAGGTAGGTAGATAGACAGCTAGATAGGTAGGTAGGTAGATAGATAGATAGATAGATAGATAGGTAGGTAGAAAGGTATATAGATATATAGATTGGTAGCTAGATAGGTTGGTAGGTAGGTAGATAGATAGATAGATAGATAGATAGGTAGAAAGTTATATAGATAGATAGATTGGTGTAGATCTGTTTGTGTCTATTTATACTTTTCTCAATCATTCTGTAACGTTTCCTTCCTCATGATTATTTTTATTTTTATTTCTCTTCGCTTCTTTTCTCTTCTCTTCTGTCTCTTCATTTTCTTGTATATTCTTGGCTTTGAGGTCCCCCGCTGCTAGAGATGCCTTGCTTGTGACCCCCACGTGGCTCAGACAAGGTTTTCTCTCACTCTTGGTTATACTAATGGGACGACTGCAGTTAAAGTTTTACGATCATTTTTCAGATCAAGTCCTGTGTTGTTACCATTGGACAGTAACTTGTTGTTAATTGTTGAACCTCTGGGGCACACCGAAGCTGGATTGTCCGTCGCCATGGCCAGTTGCTCTGTCTATCTATATATCTATTTGCTGGGACCTGAGGAAAATGAATTGGTGAAACTTGTCATTGTGGTGTAGAGGGAGAGTTGAGTTTACTGTATACCTCGTGCTGGGTGGATATTTGGCGATTTTGCAAGCAGTTTTTTTTTTTTAGATCGAAACAATGTTCATCCCGATTATTGTTTCACATGACTGGTATGTTGTTGTTGTTTTGGTGGTTGTGGTGGCGGTGGCCGTAGGCTCATGTGGACGTGAAACCCAGTGGAGTGCAGGATGAAGTTACGTTTCTGCAGTCTACCATTCGCTTTTCGGGGGACAGAGAGGAAGATGAGGGACGTTTGTATAGCCGGGCAGTGAAGCAGTCCGGTCATATCGATGCCACCACAAGAAGGCGTTCCTGTCCAACACCGAGGGACTATTTACTTCACGAATCACATCCCCGAGACGGTAGGGCTGTGTTCCTTAGAGCAATTTCTTAAGGATCCCTCGTGGTTGCGGTCGTGTATCACCCACAGAATCCAGTTTCAGATACGTGGTTGGAGGTTATACGACCGTGAAATGCCTTTAGGATCTAGTTATTTTGTCGATATTAAGTGACACAAGCAACATGTACTAGAATGTAAAGTTGTAATATGCAAAAATAAATCCCTAGGTAAAATGTACAACGAACTTTCCTATACAAAAAATATACAAAAGAATGTTAGGTCGTGACAGGGAAAATAAATCGCTAAGTAAGAGGTGGTAAGGTGTTGTCTAGAAAACGACTTAAGGTTTGTTGTTCTGCCATCTCGCCACCAGGAGGCCGTGCCTGACCAAGTGACCCACAGGCAGATGATAATGAACGTGCCTGAGACAGTGGACGAGAAGCAAGTGGAGGAGGAGGAGGAGGAGGAGGACGAGGAGAAGGAGGAGAAGGAGGGAAAGAATTACTGGAGGAAACGAGAGTTAGATGAAGCACAATATAGACTGTAATATATATATATATATATATATATATATATATATATATATATATATATGTGTGTGTGTGTGTGTGTGTGTGTGTGTGTGTGTGTGTGTGTGTGTGTGTGAAGAGAGAGAGAGAGGGAGAATAATACGATCTCGAGAGCGAACAAGTGTTAAATAGTACAGGAAGGGAGAGACCATGAGGAAGATTAGTTGAAACATCCAAAGTAAATCAAAGGAAGATTAGAGCTACCTTTAGAGCAAACTTCTAGGTCACACCTGGTCAACGAGTACCGAATATTGACTTCCATCCGATATAAGTAAGTATGCCCGTAACTTTTTCGTTTATGCTACCTAATTTCAGCTTCCCCCTCTTACTCCGACACTAAATGCACCTGATTATACTCCCCACCTAGAATATATTGATGTATTTGGGGCTACTGTAAAGGCCTCACCGTCTAGATTTTTTTGCATGTAATTTGCATGTGTAGATGATTAAGTTGCATACCAGCGCTTGGATTTTTTTTTTTTTTAGATCTTTATATTTATACGATTACTTTGCGTGCTAAAAGTTCATTTATTTTCTCTTTTACCTATCTGTCTATCTGTCTGTCTGTCTGTCTGTCTGTCTGTCTGTCTGTCTATCTATCTATCTCATTAACCAATTGGTAGAAGAATAATGCATCTTCCTGAGGTGGTGATCAGTTCGTAATTTTCATATCTACTGTAGGTTGAGTGACTTTATGATTCTGAGTGCGTTCATACTGATACGGTTAACCCTGTCATGTTCAGTACAGCTCTAGTACTCTGTTCCGGTTAATTGTAGACCGTATGACTGAACTAAGAGTGAGTTGTAGAAGCATAAGCATTAACTCCAGGAGTAAAAAGACGTATTTTTTCTCGTTCATTCTTGCTGGCACCAGAGGATTTTATTCAGGTTATGATAGTTTTAGTAGTAGTAGTAGTAGTAGTAATAGTAGTAGTAGTAATAGCAGCAGTAGTAGTAGTAGTAGTAATACCGTAACTTTATCCCCGGGCTTGTCTGAAAAGTCAATCCAGTGGACTGCGGGCTGAAGTTACCCCTCTCCTCTAGGCCACCGCCCTTCTTTCAGGGGACAGGGAGCGAGTTTAGATACTTTTTTTTTTTTTTTTTTTGCTCCACGGCCCGGTTATGTCGGTGCCACCGCATGAAGGCACCCCTTTGTAGCGCCCACATTAGGATAGACCCCGCATACTGGCGGGTTTAAGCCTATGTTGTACATATACCTGATATATCCTTGCAGAATATATTTGGCATTGTTAAGCATTATTATAACTCATAAAGTATTTTCTTCCTATTATCCCTTGGCTGACATTCCTTTTAATATTCTTCGGCGGAAAACATTCTTATCCTGACCTGCTGAAAGTCCCGCCGGTGTCCTGTCTTGTGTTCGAACCTGTTTTGTTTTATTTAATGTGCCTCGACAACTTTCCGCAGCATCATACTATATAGGCCTCTTCCGCTATCCCGTTGTGGAACCGGTTGGCTGTCTGCGGGAACTCTATAAGCTTTTCATAGCCTGTTTTTGCTCCCTTGAAACGTCCCGAGATTTTTCCCCAACATATGCTGTGCCCCAAGATCCGTTAGTGAGATGCCTTTGTCCTGTCCCCCGCCATCGTTGCTTTTGCTCATAGTCACCCCTTCTTAGGCATCGTTATATGGACGTAAGACATTGTTTTTAATTCATGTTTTTAATGATCGTCCTTATCCTCCAGATAGTCATGTTTGATAGAGCGGTAAACAGGGGGACGTGTGATCGTTGTTTCAGTTTCATCTGCTACAGGGTAAAACTCATTACAAGATTTCAGTTTTCTGTATTTATCAGTCTTGTATATGATCCCACACACGCATCTTAAAAAAAAAAAAAAAAAAAAAAGGCAGTATCACACCAAATTTTAATGTGACATCCCAAGTGCCGCAGGACATAAGTGGTGGGTATTAGGGCCTAAGTGGTGACGTTTGAGGATTTTTGAGGTTCAGTCCCTATCAGTGTGTAATAAGTGAATTATATCTAGAGTCATCTGAATGAAAACAAAAGCTTCTGTATTACTCTTACATAAAAATATACTGCATATTAATTTTGCACAAACCGTCCCAAATACATGCCTCTTGCCCAGGCCACGGTATAGGACCCACCGACCGATCTGATCCTATATTTATAAACTCTCCTAATCTTAAATTATATATCACATGGCTTCTTTATACTTTTACTTCTGCCTATACAACAGTCAAGCAATTCACAATCAAGCTAGAACCAGTATTAAAGCAAAACAATTCCTGATAATAATTAGGTGTTACGGAGGCTCGTTTATCGTGGAAGCTGGTTGAGATCCTTTATAAACACGGGTCCTAGATAGCATCGTCCAAACAGCAACATACACAGCCCGACAGACAGGCAACAGGAGCGCCACTCAGAACAGCACCTCAGCACACCACTTTAACATAGCACCTCAGCACAAAACCTACCCTCATCATAAGCACAGAGTCACAGGGAGGAAGGAAAAGTGAGAGCTCGATGCCTTGCCAGATAAAGGGAGGAAAAAAAAAGTTGAAAGATAAGCCAGGATGAGAATGAGATTATGAATACAAAGGTAGATAGTCTGACGAAAGGGAAACAAGAGAAAGAAAAGAGAGCAAGAAACGAAGAGATATGAAAGCAAACTAATATGAAAGTTAACAGAGGCAGATAGTAAGAAAAATGGGAATAAGCGATGGAGAAGAGAGCAAGAAACGAAGAGATGTAGAGAGAA
>NC_137028.1:15523748-15808748 GCF_032717465.1 Coenobita brevimanus
ATCATTCACGTCCCCTGAATCCTGACCCCCTCATAAGCACACTTTATTATAATTACGTGAAATTAAAGATGAAATTCTCTGTCAAAGGAGTTTGGGGGTTTTGTAATCGCGTCAATTTAAGAAGCTCCCTAACCCCTCCTTACTAGTTTATTTTTGCATACAACTCATTAATAATCACTTGTGTGTTGTTTTTGCCTTCCACGGTGATGTTTAAAATATAAAAACGACATACGAGAGAGCAGTAAGGCGAAGTATGGAAAATAAATCGCCTAGGAAAAGGTATTAGGGAGCTTCTTAACCGACGAGAATATGGATCATGGTCACACCCACACTGAGCAATGGCGATGATAACTTAAGGTGATGGTTATTGTGCTTCTTGATTATTTCTTTGTGTGTGTGTGTGTGTGTGTGTGTGTGTGTGTGTGTGTGTGTGTGTGTGTGTGTGTGTGTGTGTGTGTTTATGCGTGATACTTATCCGTTTACGCCACTGAATGCATTTGTCGTGGTGTGTTTAGGTTTGCATGTGTATTCCGTGCCTGGTTTTGCGTGTGTGCCATTGTGTGTCCATGAATGGTTCGCGTGTGTGTACGCATAACCAGTCTCTAAGTTTATCATGTGTACCGGTATACATGGCCGCATTCCCAACACTCATTCCTCGTACATCGTAAAACACAGTGAGCTAATCAGTGGTACCAGCCCTGATAAGGATAAGCTTGTAGGCACATCTTGGCTTGTCTTTTTAGTTTGCCAGTGGGGTCAAAGCACTAGTTATGGGTTGACTCCCACGCATCAAAAATAACTATACTTTGTTCACTTTAATTAGGTGCAAAATAACCCTCTCTCCCTCCTGAACCCTGGGCTGTAGCAGTAAATTGACACGGTGCTGGTAATCACGAAGAAGTGCTATGGAAATGATGTAGTGCCGTAGTGTCCCTCTTGAGCACTGGGCTGTGGCAATAAATCAACACTAGAACTTGGTGCTAGTCGCGAAGAAGTGCTGTGGAAAGGATGTAGAACCGCAGTAAGGTCTTATTTTGACACTGACTTGCGATTATAAGCTGCATAAAGACGACACACGAAAATTTGGGCTGAAAAACAGACCAAATAAACCGCCATTATCATCACCATCATCATCATCATCATCATCATCACAACCGTCATCATCATTCACTACCATCATCACCACCACCATTACCATCATCATGACCCCCACCATCACCATCATCACCATCACCATCATCTTATTTTACCACATCATATATATTCTTCTTACGTTGTTTTCCCCATCGAAGAGTGAGAAGCTTATCAGAAAATTAGTGCTAAAGAACACAAGGAAATCTGCTGAACAAGGGACCTCAAAACCTCACGACATTCCCCCTAACAGGTTCTTGTACCAGCGTCTTGTTAACTCCGGGTTGTGATCTGGCGAGGACGGGAACAAGGGGGGATGAAAGTGGGTGGATGGATGGATGGATGGATGGGTGCATGGGTGGAAGGATGGAGGGATGGCCATGGATGAACAGAAAGGAAAATAGAAAGATGGATGGATGGAGTGGAAGGATGGATTGATGGTCATGGATGAACAGGAAGGGAAATATAAAGATGGATAGATAGATGAATAGGGGGAAGGATGGAAGGATGGCCATGGATAAACAGGAAGGAAAATATAAAGTTAGATGGATGAATGGGTGGATGGAAGGATAGAGGGATAGTCATAGATGAACAGGAAGAAAAATACAAAGATGGCTGGCTGGATGGATGGTAGACTGGAACATAAGGCTAGAACTAAAAGGATGGATGTGTGAGGATGGAGACGGATGGAAGGAAGGAAAATCATGGATGGATAGGAGCTAATATATAATGATGGATAGGTGAAAATAGAAGTATGGACTCAGAAACATGGAAAGATGTTTAAGTATTGGCTTTAAGAAGAGGGTAAACAATTTGTCTTCTAAGAAAACTCATGGTAAATATTCTCTCTCTCTCTCTCTCTCTCTCTCTCTCTCTCTCTCTCTCTCTCTCTCTCTCTCTCTCTCTCTCTCTCTCTCTCTCTCTCTCTCTCTCTCTCTCTCTCTCTCTCTCTCTCTCTCTCTCTCTTAAACTGGTCATGAGATTAGACATTGACAGGATAATGAGGGAGCTAATGAAGTAGTGATACGATCAATTTAATCCTGCTTTTAAGGCACATTGATAAAGCAATGATCTCAGTCTTAGCTCATTAACCTCTGCCCTTCACTATCTTCTCATCTCAGTTCAGCGTTTGCCACAGATCTCAATAGAAATCCCTTTATTTCAACCTCTGTAAATGTGTGTGTGTGTGTGTGTGTGTGTGTGTGTGTGTGTGTGTGTGTGTGTGTGTGTGTGTGTGTGTGTGTGTGTATACCGTAATTTCCTCTCAATAAACAGTTCAGTATGAGTGTATAATCTCTCATTTGGGCACCTAACGGCACTGTGAAATTAAGGCACATAAATCATTCAGTTCTCGTTCTGGTATGTTCAACCTTGATACATCTACCTGCATCTTATTAACCTTCCGCATACTGGACCCACCTTTTCTATTTTCTATTATATTCCATTCGTCAACTTTCCTCTCCTAACCTACCCACCTACCTGTTTTTCATGCATCACAACCACTCTTCATCATTTGCAACAATAAATAGGTACATTGTCTTGCTTAAGTTCCCCGGGGCCCGGCTGTCGTTTGTATATATTAAGAAACTAATGAAATAAGAATGACTGCTCGGACTGAAAGGGGTAAGCTCTCCGGAATCCTACTGCCATAAACAAGTCTTCCTGTCTCCTTCCAGTATGTTCGCCCTATCTTCATAAACGTCTGGGAGGCAATATTAATATAAGACTGAAAAAAAGGACGAGGAAAAAAAGCTGGGGAGGTAATATATAATAAAAGAAAAAATTAAAGAAAATTGGCGAAGCTCTCAACAAAAAATTCTTCCACTCGCCCCATTAGGAGGCTGCCTGAGACCAAGATTTACATCGTTAGGATGAATTTATGGACAGGAACCTTTAGCGCAGCGACAGTTAATTAATTCATTCGAGACCTGGTCGCCGGTACAGGAGGAGAAGAAAGTTTGCTTCATGTGTTATCTCTACTACATCACACTTTACCTCTGCTGGCTACTGTTCCTTGGCTGAGAGAGGCTTGGTATGTTTCTCTGGTCATAGGTGATTCTCTTTGATGTTCTGTGTCAGGGTGGTGTGTGATGGACATGCCCTAAGTGTGATGTGGATGCGGTGTATTAGTAGGAGAACTTTTGTCCCTGCCTGTACAAGCAAGGGTGGTTGGTATGTGGTGTCTGGACTGAACGCTAAATCAAGTGTGGTTGTAGCCGAGGGGAAGTAGTGGTGCTAATGATGATGAGTTGCCTAGGTAAAAGAAAAAAAAATATGCTGGGTTGACAGATACTTATAATAATACTGATGCTAATCCTGATGCTAATGCTAATATTAATACTAACACTGATACTAATACTGATACTGTTACTGTTACTAATATGGATACTAATACTAATAATACTAATACTTATACAACAATTAATAGTTACCAGTGCTAATACTGTATTAATACTGATACTAATAATTCTGATCAAGTGTTTTGACAATGGGTCGCGTAACACTGATGAAAGCTTTTCAGTTGCTTTATTTTCTCCAAATGAAAGAATAGATCAGTAGCAATAAAGGGAGTTGTGGCAAAGTGGTTGTAGCACTGAGCTGTTAATCTTGAATCACAGGATCAAATTCCAGTGCAAAAAAGGAAAGAAATTATCAGCATTACATTTGGGTTGTTATTAGTTTTAGTACTGGTGCTGGAGAGTGACGCTCTCACGTGACTGCATCTATGTGAACTGGTGGTGGAGCTGCCCGGTAATACAAACATCCAATCAGTCCCTTCCCTAACCCCCAGAAGAGGATGAAGGAATGCAAAAGGACAGCGTTTTGGCCTGCATATATACAGTGTTGACGCTTGGTGGCTAGGACTGCAACTACTGGTATTACTACTTGGTTTCAATACTTTTCCCTCAGTCCAACTACATGCCATAAAAAAAACATCCTGTCTCCTGTCACCACACTGTCTTATACGCTATTCCCAGAATCCAAGAGGTGGCATGAACGTGAGGGGGGTGCAGGCTATACTATCATCTGTCAGCTTGCACGGAAGCTCATACCGGACTGTCTGATAATGTCAATGCCTTTGTCTAGAGGTCAGGAGGAATTACTGACCGTCCTTTTGAGAAGCAAAGGCAGGTGATACAGCTAGAAATCAAAGCCATCATCCTGTTTGTTAATCCTTTCATTTCGGTGTCGTATTCTGCATTTTATTTTTGCCAGTATCAGGTGTATTTGACTTAGAATTTAGTTAACAGGCCAGATTGCATAGTTTCCACCTGAATAATAGATAGCAATATTAGCCATAGGAGCTACGTGTTATTATAGATTCTCTACCAAAGAAAAATGACGATTCCTTTTAAGATCGAAATATCACGTTCATAAGCAAAAGGATGATTTTCAAGATGTCTTTCGTGTTTTCATATACGGGTATATAAAAAGATAGAAAGACAAATAAATAGATAGACAGATAGATTGCGTGATTAATAGATAGATAGGATATATAGATGGACAGATGAGAAAAAAATTAAACGATCCTTCTCAAATGCAGCCAAAACATCGGCATTTCCACCTTTGCCACACCTACAGCTTGGCATTTAGCGTAAGCTCCCAGAACACTTGGATATGCCTTCCTGACACGATTATCATTATCACCATCATCATCTGCCTTTCCCGAGGTGGTGGCGAGGTGGAAGGCAAACAGCTGTGGTTCTGGGAAAGCTTCTGACATTGACTTTCTTATATCTGTAGGTCTCATTGCCCACCATTCACTCACCTGATGTTGGGCTACGTTCAGGTGACTTAACGTTGTGAGACAGTGTGTGAGAAATCTGTTGGTGTTTGTAGCCGCGGATGCCATTTGGTTCACACACACACACACACACACACACACACACACACACACACACACACACACACACACACACACACACACACACACACAGTACAGGGAAGTTTTTTTTCTCTTTCACTCTCTCTCAGTTACGCAAGGAGATGTACTATAGTTTGACCTTTGACCCGGACATCCCAGTGGCATCCGACGCCTGGAGAGAGAGAGAGAGAAAGAGAGAGAGAGAGAGAGAGAGAGAGAGAGAAGGGAGGGGAGGAGAGGAGAACATGGAAGTTGTAGTAGTAGTGGTGATAGTGGTGGTAGTATAAGTAATGATACAGTAGTAATCATCATGATAGCAGTAGTAGTAGTAATAGTAGTAATAGCAGTAATGGTAGAAGTAACAGTAGTGGTGGTAGTAGTAGTAGTAGAAAGTGAATTAAAATGGTAAGGATATGTTGACAAGGAAGCAGAGTGCAAAACAATGCTGGAGGTAAATTATTAAATATTTTTTGAGATATGGAATGGACTTAAAGGTGTGTTCTCCCCCTCCCCTTCTCTCATCCTCGGTCTCCCCTTCCCTCTCTCTCCCCCTTCTCATCCTCGGTCTCCCCCTCCCCCACACACCCCTCTATCTCACACCCATTCCCCTCGAGCTAAAGGGGTTAAGGGCTCAGTGGGTGCCGATAAAGTGAACACCTCTTGGTCATACATAATTCATTCCACGCTGAGTGCTAATGGGTAGTGGATGAAGATATAAATGACGTCACTAGGGTATAGCTTCTCTCTCTCTCTCTCTCTCTCTCTCTCTCTCTCTCTCTCTCTCTCTCTCTCTCTCTCTCTCTCTCATTCTTCCATTCTTTTACCCCCCTTTACATTCGTTCTTTCTTCTCTCCGTCTCTACCTTCCTACTTTCTTTCTACTCCCCCTCTCACTTATCAATGCTGTTGGGGAATTGGATGTTCTAAGGGAAGAATGTGACTGAGAAAAGCTTGATCGACCCTTGTGCAGTTGATAGGTCTAAAACTGAAGCCATCTTTTCCCCTCCCTTTTTATCCAGCTCTATACCTTCTACCTCTCATCTTTTCTCTTTTCCTTGCCAACTTCCTCGCTTCCTTTCCTTATCGTCCCTTCTCCGTCTACCGAGTCCTCATATACAAGAGAGCTCAATTAGCTAAATAGATAAGTAAAGAGGTAGATAGATAGATGCAGATAGATAGATAGATAGACAGATATGGATAGATAGATAGATAGCCAGATAGATAGTTGCAGTCAGTATTCCCTTACACAGTCTTGTAACCGTGACAATCCGTACTGACCTCTTACTAAACTAATCAACAGCAATCAAGCAGGTCGGCATCGGGCTTCATTGGTTTGTACCCCCACAAGTGCCTGGGAGTTACTGGCCACACTGTACCCCACTGTACCTGTATTGTGTACCCTCACCTCACCTCCGTTTCCCTTATCCCCCTCGATCTCAGCAGTCCTGTTACCTGTACCCTTTCTCTCATTTGGCACCTTTACTGTGAAGGTGGTAAGTGATGCTAACCATCATCCACTCACATGATATGCCTAGTTCTTTCATGGGTGGCTCTACGTCGAGTGACAAGTTTAATTGTTTCCTGTAACCCAGGAAACCACTTATAACGCTGGGTGGTAACCATATAACCAAGTAACGGGGTAATGTGGAGTCTGCCATGATGCCCCTGTTAACCAAATGGAGAGACGGAAATGTGGTGTTCATCCAGGAACCAAACCTTCACACTCATCTCCGCTCCTTGCCGTGGTGAGGCGCTGTCCACCACAAGGGAACGTTGGCTTATTGCAAGGAACGGCCCTACAGGGGCGATTTCATGCCAGTGGTTGATGGGTCTGCTTGGTGAAACAGACCAAGATTATTCTACTACAAGTATTTCTGCTGTTTTGAAGGATTTCTCCTAAGTTGTCAGTAAATTATCGCCTACCAGTATTGTACGTTGTCTCATGTCACTCCTACTCCTATCCATCTTTCAGGTCCTGTTACCCGTACCTATACTTTGATTGGACACTTTATCTTTCAGTCTCATATGGGTTACGTTCTGTACCCTGCCTGTTTTCTTCCTTGCTCTCTTCCATCTCCTAAAACCTGTTACTTGTACCCTTTCCCTTGTACTTCCTCCTCCTTCATCCATTCCAGTATCCCTTCCACTTCTTCCCCATTCATCTCTCCCATCTCCTTTTTCCTTCCTCATCCTCTCTTCAGTTACAGTTTTTTCCATTCCGTTCTTCCCTTCCTCCTTTCTCATTCCCTTCTTCACCCTCTTCCTCCCTTTCCATTTTCCCTTCTTCCCTTTCCCTTTCCATTTCCTGCCTTCCTCTTGCCCTCTTCCCTATCCCCTCCTCTTCTTCTTCCCCTTCCCCGTCTCCCTCTCTCCCTTTTCTGCGATTCCCCCCCTCCCTTAGTTGTGGCTCGCACCATCCCATTTCCCTTGCCACATCCATCACAGGGAATCACCAGCTCCATCACCCCATACCCTCCCGTTACAAGGACTTCCCCTTCCTACCCACTCATCTGTCTCTCTCACCTTTGACTTCCCCTGCCTGCTCACTTATCTGCCTCTCTCTCCTTTGACTTCCCCTGCCACTCACGTCTCTGCTTCCTCCTCTTCTGCTTATGGTCCTTTGGTGGCCGTGTTGTAAGAGTGGCCCAGTCAGAGGGACAACCTTGCAGAAATTCGAACCCCAAGAAGTAGCTTGTGGTTCTTCGATCTTGCATGTCACCGAAGGAAGTAGTATAAGGTGGTCATCTACGCTTAAGTGTATTGAACTACCTCGGTCTCCTACATAAATGTTCGACTCTGGGCACAGACTTACGACCCGGTCCCCCACACCTTCACATATCACCGTCTTGGCACCAGTACCCATTATCCTCCAGTAATTTCTAACAATTTCACATGTATGTGTAAGTTTACCGTTCTTATCTTACAGCCAAGAGAAGGAACGTTATACAGAATCTTGAATACGTCTTGGGAATATTAGCCGGCAAAGAAAAGTGAGAGTCAGAATAGGTGAAATATCAGGCCAACTTTTTCCCAGAGTATACCTGTGCATTTATCTCTTACTATAATTTTCTCACTTTTCGCTTTCAAAGATCAAGACAACTGTTGTACTTTTTGCCAGTTAACACCTGATTTTATTCAGCTGAGAATGAGTCGTGGCAGTTTGTAAGTGTTAATATTGGTACCATTAACCCTCTCACGGTCGGAACAACTCCAGTATTCAATTCCAGCTAACACCAAACGATTTTTTTTCAGCTGAGAGGGAGTCATAGGGGTCTGAGAGAGTTATGAAGTTCTCGACTCTCCGGCAACTGGTTTCCTCCTTTTTATCTGCACTCTGTCTTCCTCTTGACAACCCTGCAATTGATACGTTACTCCCTAGTGTTTACCTCAATGTGTCTAAGCAGCCGCCCTTGTATCATTGGAGGTTAATACTCTAATGGGCGGGATAACTCTTAGCAATTTGTCAGCTACCGCCAGATGAAGTTAAATGAGCTTAGAGTGAACCATAGGAGCCTGAGAGTGTCAGTACTGTCTCCGTTAACCCTTTCATGATAGGGACAGCTCCAGTTGTCTATCTCGGCTAACACCAGACAATTTTGTTCAGCTGAGTGAGTCATAGGAGTCTGTGTGAGTTGACAATTTTCCTACTCATTTTTAGCTAACTTCCCGCAACTTCTGTATACTCTGTCTTCCTCTTGACAACTTAGCAATTACTATATTACTCCCTAGTGATCTCCTCGGCTCATGCTTCATCAGATTTACTTGCGATGCACTTTGTGTTATAATCTCATCGGCTTAGGAGGTATTCTAGTTCTTCTGTCTAATTTTAAGTCACTTAGAATTTTCATTACCTGTTTTGCTCTCCTGCATCACAATAACTCCTCTTTGATTAGGACAACTCTAGTATTTTATTCCCGCTAAGCCAGACGGTTTTATTCAGCTGAGAGTGAGTGGTAGGAGCCTGAGTGTTAACCTGCCCATTGATTGTTAATATAGATTTCTTTTCTTCTATTATTTGTCCATTTTTGACGCTACATTCTTACAATTTTTCTCTCCAAGCTCATATTCAGGTACCTCATATATATCTCATAATAATCTCCATATTTCTTACTTGTCTCATTCTTTTCCTCCAGTGTAAGTCCATTATTGTTCGTACTCTGTTTCTTCTCTGTTTCACGTTTAGCTGCTTCAGATGTTATAGTCCCTCCATTTATTACCTGCTTCGTGCTCTCTGTTCAGTGTGTGTTCATATTTCGTTCACTTTCTTACAGTTCTGTGATCCACCCTACTTCTTTGGCGTTATTTAATTCCAGGATATATTTAGTTCTCCACGCGGTCTGTTCTGGGTTTTCTTTTAAAGTTTCCAGTTTCTCTCTCTCTCTCTCTCTCTCTCTCTCTCTCTCTCTCTCTCTCTCTCTCTCTCTCTCTCTTGATAATTCACTTCAGACACTTAACGCAAAAAGGACCAGTCGATCGTCCATGAGTAGTATTTTGTGAGCAATTAATCCTTAACACCCCTTGGAGTTAAGAACAGACTTTTACCAGGCCACAAAAATGTTACATATATTCGATAACCAAGAACAGAATCAGACAACGATAAAGAAGCAGGAAGAAAACGAGAATTAAACAGGAACAGGACGAGAACTTAAACAGGAACAAGACGAGAATTTAAACAGGAACAAGACGCGAATTTAAACAGGAACAAGACGAGAATTTATAAAGGAACAAGACGAGAATTTATACAGGAACAAGACGAGAATTCAAACAGGAACAAGACGAGAATTTAAACAGGAACAAGACGAGAATTTAAACAGGGATAAGACGAGAATTTAAACAGGAACAAGACGAGACTTTAAACAGGGATAAGACGAGAATTTAAACAGGAACAAGACGAGAATTTAAACAGGAACAAGACGAGAACTAAACAGGAACAAGACGACAATTTAAACAGGAACAAGACGACAATTTAAACAGGAACAAGACGAGGATTTAAACAGGAACAAGACCAGAATTTATATCTCTGAGCATAACAAAATAAAAGTTCGATAGCCAAGGACAAATACAAGTAAGAATATACAATCTAGAACAAGACGAAATTTGATGTTAGTGTCAGCGCAAGTTGGATAATCGTGAGTAAATGGAAACAGATATATAGAAGTAAATATAAATGATCGGTGAGACGGAGTAGCAGCCTCCCCGTTCGGATGTGTCTCCTTATTCTAGCATTACGCGAAGGTGGGGGGTCCGCGGGAAAGGTGTCTCTCATTAGTATTTCAGCAGGTAGGCGAAGGGTTAGTGCGCCTCCCCGTAAAGCAGCTAACTAAAAGACAAGCAGCCACCCCTTGCAGGATTATGGCGTCTGGCCGTAGATAGAGAGATAGATAGATAGACAGAAAAATAAAGAAGCAATTACGGTACATGGCGAGAATTCAAATTACTTTTTTGCACATAAAAGAATAAGTCCGATAATCATGAAGGAACAAAAGCCGACAATATAGAACCAAGAACGAAGCAAGGATTCACATTACATATCTAAAACTGATTATTAGTAAACGATAAAGAAGAGGGAACGTGACGATAATTGATATAAGCTTTCCTGAACACAAAAGCATAAAGTTCGGTAAAAATGAATAAATATAAGTGGCCAATAAAGAAGTTAGAATAAGACAAGGCTACACATTGTTCTTCTGGTTGACCGCCCACGCCACCCACCCACCCTCCATCCTACCTACCCACCCTCCATCCTACCTACCCACACCACCACCAACCCACCCACCCACCCTTCTACCCGCCCACACCACCACCAACCCACGCTCCTACCCGCTTACGCCACCACATACCCACCCACCCTCCTATAGACCCTGATAATATGGGCGTGAACTGAGCCTCCCCGGGGTATTGAGCAGATGTGGACATGGGAGTTGATTACTGAGCGCTACTGGATTACTGAGGATTACTGGATTACTGAGCACTGCTGGATTACTGAGCACTCCTGGGGAATGAGGAGACGTGCACATGAGGGAGGAATACTGAGAACTACTATAAAAGTTGCCTGGTAGTCGATATACATGTGTCTTTTCTTGAAGAACTTATGTGCTGATGAGAAATGTGATGTTACAGGCGGTACGACTATGGGCGAGGTTATGGTGATGATGATGATAGTAGGAGTAGTAGCACTAGCAGTGACAGTTGTAGTACACAAACACACAATTTACAAACGATTTAACACACACACACACACCAACACACACACACACACACACACACACACACACACACACACACACACACACACACACACACACACACACACCTACAACTTACAAAGGTCTAATGGGTATGTCATGTTCTTATCAGCGCTTGACATGACTTGGGAGGAGGGCCTTATCGGAAGGGTGGAGGGTGGGGTACTGGGCCTGGAACGACAAACTTCCTCTGCTTTCATTGCGAATTAAAAAGGTTAGATGGCAGGATTGGGAAGCACTGGGAGAGGTGGTGGTCTGGTGGTCAGAGAAGTGGTCTGCTATCTAAATGGACATGAGTTCGATCCCAGGTTGAGAGAAGGGAATAGTCTGATGATTTGGATTTAGCTAGACTATAACGACACCCACTGACGCTTCATGAAATAATCCCAGTTAATGCCATGACAACAGACATGAATGAAACAGCCCCCCTCTCCCCCCCCCTCTCTCTCTCTCTCTCGAGGTGATCAGAGGCTACACGCACATCCATCCCACCACCCCATCACCCCCCCACCGAGTGATTTATTGATGTGACGTAACTGTGACGTAACTGACGCACTATGGTACAGTCGGAGTCAAAAGTTTCTCTACACCACCTCGAAACTAAGTCGGAGCCCAACAAAATCACCTTAAAACTACAGTAATCATCATTAATTCTGAATGTGACACTGATCCATTCTCTCTCTCTCTCTCTCTCTCTCTCTCTCTCTCTCTCTCTCTCTCTCTCTCTCTCTCTCTCTCTCTCTCTCTCTCTCTCTCCTGTATTAAGTTATTACGGGGAGGGAGTGACCGCACGCTGGTAGGACATGGGGTGGAGGTATTCATCATCATCCCTACATCCTTTTTTCTCTCCCTCCCTCCCCCCCCTTCCTTCTCTCTCTCTCTCTCTCTCTCTCTCTCTCTCTCTCTCTCTCTCTCTCTCTCTCTCTCTCTCTCTTGTCAGTTCTCTATTGCCTTATTGGGAGCGTAGGGGCCCTGAGCTAGTCTACTTAAGCCAAACTTACCCGCCCCTTACTGGCTTTAAGTGGCTTTAAGTGAGCAAGATACCCCACCCACCAACCATCTCTTGGATATTAACCTTTTTGGGTCTCGTTTGATGACCTTAATTAAATAGACCATCAAGCTCTCACTTCGTTATATGGTTACCACCCAGCGTAGTAAATGGAATCCCGAGTTAGCGTTCACTTGACTGTATGATTACCACCCAACGTAGGTTTCCCGAATTAGAAAAGAGAGTTTGGCTTGTCACTCAGTAAACAGTCACCCGAAGGCAATACTATATCCAGTGAGTGGATGGCGTCCCCCCCCCCTTTGCCACGATTGAAGTGATGCCATAGTGAAGAGCAGATAAAATACACACACACACACACACACACACACACACACACACACACACATAGGAAATATTAACGATCGTGGTTGCAAGAAATTCGATGATCCACGGATGTGATAAAGGAATGAGTCTCCTTGGTTACTAGTAAAAATTTACCCTTCAGTCTGACCACACCTTGCCATCAACAGAGCTGAAAAAGGTTAGGGATATTTGTCAGGTTAGTGTAAACGCACTTTAGTAATAGGCAACGGTACATGAAATTCAATGAACTTTACTTGTGAGGTAGGAATGAGTCTCCTTGGTTATTAGTTAAAAAGACCCTCTAATATGACTATAGTTAACCATCAGCCAGAGTATAAGGGGCTGGAGATATTTGTCAGGTAAGAGTAAAGACTCAGTGATAATGAGACTAATAAAAACTCTACGGGTTTCTCGCTTCTAGATTCAAGACACCGACTGCAACACATTCTTCCCGATTGCAACACACTCTTCCTGATTGCAACACAGCTATTCCCGTTAACCATGCGTAGTTCTGACCTCCACGGGGCCTTGCTGGAGAAATTGATCGTCTCTACCCATTCTCTCGCGGTCGATATTTCCGTCAGTAAGAGTCTTCGGTCTGTCTATTTGGCCACCGCGATGTCTCTCTGATGAGGAAAATCGTCTGAAATGTGAAAAAATATATATGGCTCGTATTATCGTCCTTAGAGGAAGCTCCCTAACGCCTTTACATAAGCGATTTCTTTTGGTTCTTACACTTTACTGTCCTCTTCATTTACATACATCCTTCCAGTATCGCAACATTCTGCATATCTTCATAACTGACAAACAGAAATATATTAATCACCCATATCCAGAAATAATTCGCTAAGGAGGCGGTGTTAGGGAGCTTCCTTTACTTGCGATTATACAGGCTGTGGGAGATATTTATTACTCCTTTGAATGCCATACTATTCTCACATTAACTTGGCCTAAAATTTTCATGTCCATCTTTAATTCTGAGTTGCAGCAAAAGATTAACACTAAAAGATGATGCCTGTCACGAAGAAGTGCTGTGGAAAGGATGTAGAGCCGTAGCATTGTTTGTCTTGCTACTGAGCCACGTGAAATAAGCTGCTAAAGGACGAAAAGCTGGGCTAAGGTGAAGGAACTATAGGATTATCTCTCAAATGACGAATAGCTTTTGAGATAGAAAGGAGGAAAGAAAATAGAAAATGAGTGAATAGATGAGAGAGAGAGAGAGAGAGAGAGAGAGAGAGAGAGAGAGAGAGAGAGAGAGAGAGAGGTGGAGAGAGTGGATATGGAAGGATAATTACAGTGAAAGAGGATAAAAGAGGAGGGAAAGAAGAAAGAAAAGACGTACAGGAAGAGGAGGAGGAGGACAAGGGAGAGACAATAGGTGGAAGAGAAGGGCGGGAGGAAAAGAGTGGAGAGAGTGGAGGTGGAAGAAGGGCAAGAGTGGAGGTGGAAGGAGGGCGAGTGGAGGTGGAAGGAGGGCAAGAGTGGCAGAGGGTATGAGTTTGTTCACCTCCCTGGGTCACGCGTGGACTTGCCTCTCTTACTCCCAACACCTGTGACCTTGATTGGGGTTACCTGTGTGTGTGTGTGTGTGTGTGTGTGTGTGTGTGTCCTTCCTGGAACCCCAAGCAGGGCACAATGTTCTGCTTTCAGCCTAATGAAGCACCTAAGAGATAGCTAACATTGTCTCTATTCCCTTGCATCATTACCCAAGTCTCTCTCTCTCTCTCTCTCTCTCTCTCTCTCTCTCTCTCTCTCTCTCTCTCTCTCTCTCTCTCTCTCTCTCTCTCTCTCTCAGTATTCTTTTATATATGTTCTGCCATTCCCTTTCACTGGGATGGTTTAACTTACATATCCTCATCTAGTTAAATTATTCTATAGTCCATTCACTTTTACTTGGCCCACATTTTCATTCATTTGCAGTTATTTCACGTAGCTCAATGGCCGAAAAAGACAATGCTACCGCTCTGCATCCTTTCCATGGAACTTCTTCGTGACTATAGTCGGATTCCCGCCTGTTTGCGGCGGGGGTGTGGTCTGCACCTGTGGGCAATGGTGCCACGTTTCCCCAACTTGCGATGTGAAACGGAAGCTATTTATGTACAAGGCATCACAAATTCGATAAATTCAGATGAATAAAACTTACACTTGTGTATTTTGATGGATGAATCAACAGTAATCTTATTATGCATAAAATATTTATACAGTAACACAGAAACATGGCACACATATTGTACAGTGTTGCTAAAAGATATTGTAGTCACTTTTAATATTTTTTAGCGTAGTTTTAGGGTGGGTAATAATATCACAGTTATGGATATAAGATAATGAGCCTGAAAAAAGAAGAAATATGCCAATATCCAAAGTAAAAGAAATAATTCATGTAATTCTTGTGAGTGGCAATACACATCCATCTGGCCTAAAATAAATGTCCCAAGGGAGAATGAGGAGATTCAATGTCCCAAGAGAGAGAGAGAGAGAGAGAGAGAGAGTGGGAGAGAGAGAGAGGCATGCATTGAATGCATTGTCGGCATCACTTAATATAACAAAACCAAATTAACAAATGAAAGCACAATTATAAATAACTTATAAAAGAATCAGAAGTACTCAGGGTGGCTCACATTTCCCGCCAGGAGAGAGAGAGAGAGAGAGAGAGAGAGGGGGGGGAGGGAGGAGAGAGAGAGAGAGAGAGAGAGAGAGGGGGGAGGGAGGAGAGAGAGAGAGAGGTCTGTCACTGCCTTCTTTGTATTCATTTGTTCCTTTGTACATACTGCACACACTGATATACATTGTTCCTATTGATGCACATATATCTATACACGTAATTTCTCTCTCTCTCTCTCTCTCTCTCTCTCTCTCTCTCTCTCTCTCTCTCTCTCTCTCTTCTAATACTGACCACGTGGTAGGTGAATCCAGCCCCCCCTTCCCCTCTCCTCCTTTCTTAATCCCTCCTGGGTGTCTCAGGTCAAATCCCCCTTCACACTTCCCCTCCCCCCTGGACCACTACGTCGGGGTGCATGAATCAGTAACGTAACAAACCTCTCAGCAGACAGTAACTTTGACACTCCATCTACTACTAAATATGACAAAACCAAATTAACAAATGAAAGCACAATTATAAATAACTTATAAAAGAATCAAAAGTACTCAGGGTGGCTCACATTTCCCGCCAGGAGAGAGAGAGAGAGAGAGAGAGAGAGAGAGAGAGAGAGACAACGGTATAGAAAACGTGGCAACACTGTACACAGGTGCGGGCCCCGCCACGGCCGCGAGCGTGCGCGAGTCCTACTATAGCAGCGTATTCTAGTGTTTCTGTCTTGTTACAGCTCATCATTGAAGAGGGAGAGATGGCAATTTTAGGCCAGGTTAAAGTGAACAGAGTATAGCTTTATTTTGCAGAGAGAAAACGGAACGCACTTAAAGACTTCAGGGATAACATCTGAACTTCGATCAAGGATACACTGATCTAGATTCATGCTTTGTACTTTCGTCATTAGCCAAATAGAAGACATCCTGTTATTGTATTCAGGTGTTGTCATCCACAGACATTTCCTCCTCCATTACCTGCTAGCCAATTCACTACGAGGACTTAAATTTTTTCCGGGCTACCATCAGTCGGTTTTATTGAGCGTAGGAGACACTTTTCGAATTGCAGGGATTAGATACAGCCCTCAGCCCCTCCTACAATACCAAGGCCCATCCCAAATTGAATAAAATCGCCTGGCAACAACTACAGTAAGCAAAATTGACGTAATTCGAATTCAGGAAGTTCTCGGCCATGTTAGAAAAAGGTTTATTTATTCCGTCATTTTCTATAGTACATTTACTCTAACCT
Organism: Coenobita brevimanus; assembly: GCF_032717465.1. Lineage (NCBI taxonomy): Eukaryota > Metazoa > Arthropoda > Malacostraca > Decapoda > Coenobitidae > Coenobita > Coenobita brevimanus. Next base: position 15,540,172 of record NC_137028.1, read on the forward strand.
GGCAGATATCTCGAACCTCCTTCAGCGCGATTAATAGCCGAGTGATGTCAGTGTGGTGGGTGAACTAGTGACCAAGGAGACTCATTCCTACTTCATAATTGCATTAGTGTCTTAGTCTCAGAAATACAGTATGTAACTAAAGAGTAAGGATCATAAGGTTCGTAAAGTCTGTGTATATATGTAAATCTCTCTCTCTCTCTCTCTCTCTCTCTCTCTCTCTCTCTCTCTCTCTCTCTCTCTCTCTCTCTCTCTAACAAAGCTGAATAAAACCTTCTCGCGTTAACCAGGATAAGACACAATAGAACGTCCTTGAGCACAGAATATTACGAGCCTAATTACCAAGCAGAAATTACCCTGCCATTTTGTCGCTAAATGTCTCCTTAATTACGGGTTACATTCCAAGGACGAGCCAGGCCAAGAGTGATGCTTAAGTGAGGAGGGTAATGAGGGAGGAAAATATGTTGGGCGTCATGTGGGTGTTAGTTATGTAGGGGTGGGACGGCCGAAGGGTGGGGGAGGTTTGGGTGGTGGGACACACACACACACACACACACACACACACACACACACACACACACACACACACACACACACACACACACACACACACACACACACACACACACAATATTAACTCCCTGGAGGTGTTGAGGTCAAGGCTGCGATACCATAGTCCAAGACATTTAAGGGTGGGTGACTGGCCAATCCCCCAGGCGGCATCACATTATCAAATTATCTCCAGTCGCCTCTTAGGGATACAAACCTGCCCGCCCTTAGACTAGGAGTGTAATTTAATGAAGTGGAAGGATAATGGATCGATTTCTAATAGTCATGGGAGGCCTAGTAACGCCTCGACCTTAGCTGTTTATGTGGCATACTCAAACATTAGCATTCTTTTTACATACAGAAAGAATAATATACAAAATACATCACCGTAGTGAGGGGCTTAAGGTGCTGAGAAAGGAGGTAGGTAGGGGGGAAGCTGATGATGTACATTACCCCTACATAAGCGTTTAATGAGAGGATAACACGGCCTTTATGTTGCGTCTTTGGTATGCAAATGAAGCAACATAGGCGGGGGGCTGTGAGGAGAGGGTCAAGAGCCGGGCCACTACATTTCACCACTACCAAGGGTCTACGGTGGCATGAAACATTTATCTCTGACGGCTATATTCCTGTTGTTTAAATTACTTCATCTTTTACCGTCTGTAATTATAGCTTTCATGTGCATAATTTTCTTGCTTTGGTAACTTTTTCTAATTTGAACCTAAAACATGCTAGAATATGTTTATGCTGAAGATGAAGAGTGGACAATTATGATTTTGTGTGAAAGGCAAGTTGTTTTTTCTAACTCCATGTCCTTGTGCCCACAGCCTCCACTCATGTAATATTTTAATTCCTGTCCTCTACCCCTTGTCCCTGCATCATTAAATAGTCACTTATTACCCACCAGCCACTGTTTACCAGCAATTACCACGCAGTTATCGTCAGCAGTTGCTCACGCCTTATACTTTTGCATTTACACACGAAGCCTGACTGCTCAAAATGGCCTTGAATGTCTCAGGACCATTTCTTCTTCATTTCTCTTTTCCTTTCCCACATTCCCCACTTTTCCTTCCTTCCATTCCATTCCATTCTTACATCCTTACTGATATTCCTTCCTACAATCCTTCCCTCCTTCCCTCCCTCCTTTCCTTCTCCCTTCGCTTCTTCCTTCGTGACCTCCGTCCTACCTTTCTTCCTGCACTTCGTTCTTTCTTGATTCCCTCCTTCCTTCCCTACTTCCTGATCTTCCTTCCTTCCTTCCTTTCCTCCTTCGTTTCTTCTTCCTTCCTTCCTTCCTTTCCTCCTTCGTTTCTTTCCTTCTTCCTTCCTTCCTTCCTTTCTTCCTCCCTCCCTCCCGCCCTCCCTCCCGCCCTCCCTCCCTCCCTCCCTCCCTCCCTTCCTTCCTTCTTCCCTCCCTCCCTTCCTTTCTTCGTGACCTATTTTCCCTTCATCTATTTCCTTCTGTCGTTTCTTTCTTTTCTTCCTTGTTTCCCTCCTTTCTTCCTCCCTTCCGTCCTTGCTTGCTTGCTTCCTTCCTTCCTTGTTTTCTTCCCTACTTTTTTCTTTCTTCCTTACTTCCTTATTTTGTCCTTCATTACTTCCTTACTTTCTTCCTTGCTTCCTTATTTTCCTACTTCCTTCCTTGCTACCTTACTTCCTTATTTTCCTACTTCCTTACATCTTTACTTCCTTCCTTCCTTACTTCCTTACTTATTTCCTTTCTTCCTTCCTTCCTTACTTGCTTACATACCTACTTACTTCCTACCTTCATTCCTTCCTCCCTTCATTCTTTACTTACTTCCCTCCTTCCTTTCTTCCTTCCTTACTTCCTTCTTCCTTACTTCCTTTCTTACTTTCATTCTTTCTTCTTTCCTTCCTTACTTCTTTCGTTCCTTCCTTCTTTCGTTCCATCCTACCTTTTCTTCTTCCTCCCCTTCAGGCTGGGTTGGGTGGAGTGCAGTGGAGTTGAGAGGCGTGAAGTGGGGTAATGGTGGGGTTGGGTGGGATGTAGTGGGGTAATGGTGGGGTTGGGTGGGATGTAGTGGGGTAATGGTGGGGTTGGGTGGGATGTAGTGGGGTAATGGTGGGGTTGGGAGGGGTGTAATTGGGTAATGGTGGGGTTGGGAGGGGAGTAGTTGGGTAATGTTGGGGTTGGGACGGGTGTAGTCGGGTAATAGTGGGGTTGGGTGGGGTGTAGTGGGGTAATGGTGGGGTTGGGTGGGGTGTAGTGGAGTAATGGTGGGGTTGGAAGGGGTGTAATGGGGTAATGGTGGGGTTGGGAGGGGTCAAGTGGGGTAATGGTGGGGTTGAGTGGGGTGTAGTGGGGTAATGGTGGGGTTGGAAGAGGTGTAGTGGAGTAATGATGGGGTTGGAAGGGGTGTAGTGAGGTAATGGTGGGGTTGAGTGGGGTACTGATGAGGTTGGGTGGAGTAATGGTGGGGTTAGGTGGGGTGCAGTGGGGTAATGGTAGGGTCGGGTGGGGTGCCGTAGGGTAATGGTAGGGTTGGGTGGGATGCAGTGGGGTAAAGGTGGAGTTGGGTGGGATTTAGTTGGGCTGTGACTTGATTGGGTAGGGTGCAGTGGAGTAATGGTGGGGTTGGGTGGGGTGCAGTGGGGTAATGGTAGGGTTGAGTAGGGTTTAGTTGGGCTGTGACTGGGTTGGGTGGGGTGCAATAGGGTAATGGTGGGGTTGGGTGGGGTGCAGTAGGGTAATGGTGGGGTTGAGTAGGGTTTAGTTGGGCTGTGACCTGGTTGAGTGGGGTGCAGTGGGGTTATGATGGGATTGAATGGGATGTAGTTGGGCTTTTACTGGGTTGGGTGGTGTGTAACTGGGTAATGGTTGGGTTGAGTGAGGTATAGTGGGGTAATTTCCACTTTATTCGAGCAAATCCAAACGATTTTATTTAATTCTCGAGTGTGGGAGGATAGCTACCGCCTTAATATATCCATCCATCCATCCATCATCCAATCATACTTTACCCCAAGAGGAGCGTAGGAGCCCGGGGCTAGGCAGTTTGGTCCTGACATTTAAGATGAGCCTTAATAAATCCCCTAAATAAATCCTGTAAGCAAATCTTAATAAATCGCTCAGTAAATCCCCCGAATAAATCCTTCCTGAATATAGTCGTTGGGTAAAAGGGAGAATGAACCTAAATGTACGTCACCTGCAATAGGGATGTTAAAGCAAAAAAAAAAAGTAAAATAAAAAGAAAAAGAAATGTGTTTTCGATTGCCCTAGCACCCTGAAGATGGCATTTTTTTTTTTTTTATCCCTATAGACTATTTGGGCCGAAGTCCTTGGTCATTAAGACATATATACCTTTTTTATTTTTTCCCTTTTTAATACTACATTATTTATATAAAAAAAAAATACCTAATCTAAAAATCCTAAAACTAATAAACCTAACAGTCAAATAGCGAACCTATACTAAAGCCTAAAGATACAAAGAACTGAACCTACACTAATGGTAAAAATACTTCGACCAAGAGAACACCAAAACTGCAGATATGTAATGTCTTTCCACATTACATACCTGCATTCATCACCTGTTGACTGTCAGTCAAAGCACAAACTAATATAGGGGACATCAATATATGAAAGAACCAGAGGAGGGACTGTTACATATACGTGAGCTGTCAACCCTAATTAGACCCTAGCTGCGCAGCCTGAATGAAATTGGATTTTTAGTTACTTGAAATACACTATATCATGCCTATCGGTTACATAAGGGTCATTAAGCCAGCAGACCACTATGGACACAAGATGTGAGAAGTGAGGGATCTCTAGCTCCTCCTTCCTGCCTGAATTTGAAGCTTACTGTCCTCTTCTTAAATGTGTCTCGTTTTTTTCGAATAACACCTCGAACGTTTCGGGTTCATTTCGGAAAGAGGTCGTCTGGCTTCACAGTGCTTGCCGGTGCGTCTGTGTGGAAGGACTGGACAGGTGGTGCGGCTGGGATTTGGGAGCAGTGAGGGGATACGAAAAAGGATAAAAAACAGGTAAGCAGTTACTTATCCCGTTGGTTCAGTTGTCTCAAAGGATATCGATAAAAAAAAATAATAACCCTCAAATAGATGGTGTGGCAGCTTTGGGAATAGTCAGGGGTTAAGAAAGAGGATGAAGACACGGGAGTCTTTTGTTTCCAGTTTGTATCTGTTTGTGCTTGTATTGTTTCACTGGTAGCTTCGTAATTTCATGACTTGGAGACCTTTGAACACCTCTACGGCGATTTATCTTGCGGTTCTATGCCTTGTATATCAAGCGTCATTATTGTTGACAAATAACAAACGACTATTTACTTGTCAGTGTCAAAATGCAGTTTTAGAGGTGCTAATGAGTCCCCTAAACTGACGAGAATACGGCTTGTGGGCTGTGAAAGATATGGACAAAAATTTCAAGTAGGCAATCTTCATCAGAGGTATGCGTATCTTCCATTGAATTTCCATTGCCGAATCTTTCTGAGAGGTTATAGATACTAAAAAAATTATATAATTTATCCCCAGCAGTGTTTGTTCATTCTGCCATAAATTTTTAGTGGAATTACACTCATATAATGCAATTGTTGCATGAAAAGGTACATCAGTTTTGGACTGGAGATGGGACAACGTAAATAAAAAAATATATATATAAAATAAAACAAGGTAATTAATTTCCCGGGCTAGACCTTGATAGATCATGTGGTCCTGCTAGGTGACGGAAGAGCGCTACCTCTCCCAGCATAGCACCTACCAGGGCGGGGCTCTAACTCTCGACCTAACGATCTTAAGTCAAGCGCTCTACCACTGAGCCCCCGTGTCCCTCTTTAAAATATGTCTTAACCTGCAAACTGGTGAGGCGCTGCCTGCCTCAGCGGTTGCATTTTGTGGTCGATAGGTTTAATCGGCCAGACAGATCGGGGTAGGGCAATAAAAAAAAATCGTCTAGGAAGAGTATATAAAAAATATAATAGGTCATTGGTGTGAAAAGGTCAACAGTGCACATCACACCGTTTTCTTGCCTTGAAGGTAGAGGTAATAAGAGGCAGCCTTTACTTGTCTACTAATGGATGGTTTTGGAATTGTCCTTTTCACTTTATCCTTTCCATATATATATATATATATATATATATATATATATATATATATATATATATATATATATATATATATATATATATATATATATATATATATATATATATACTCTGTATATATAATATTTGGTCATCGTTAGGGATACAAATCTGTGACAATATTCTTAATTTATAGGAACTGTGGAATCACCATCACTGTTGCCTTTACCACCACCATCTGCAGTCGGCACCACCATCAATCCCCATCACTAGCATCACACATCAGTCCCCACCACTACCTCATCAGAAGTCTCTACTAGCACTGTTAGAGTCAACCACTACAAACTCACCAACAATCTCCACCAGTAGCACAACCCCCACCTCCAGTTTCCAGCACTCGATCCAGCATCAGCTATCACCAGTACCACCACTACCCCCCGTTTCCACCACCCGGTCTGCTCCAGCATCAGCAGTCGTCACCACTAGCGTCACCTCCACCACCAGCATCAACAGTCGCCGCCGCCACCACCATCTCCACCACTTCCACCACCTCCACCACTACTATTAGTCTAATCTCCACCCCCACCAGTCACAACCATCACCAGTCCCCAGCACCTCCAGCACCATGATACCTATGGCCGCACCCGTCGCCGCAGCCCCAATGATCATAGGAGGCTGCCCCATATGCAGGGTAAGACGCAATCGATTTGACTTTGGGTTTGTATTCCGGGTGACACTGGAGGCTTCGTTGCACCGCCTCTTTAACGATTTATTTTCCATATCATATCTTTTGCATATTACACCTTAGCATCCTTTTGCATGTTGTTCATCTAGCTGTGATAGTCTTAATTTGCTTGAATAATTATTTGGATATCGAAGTGCGTTGTTAATTCCTTATTTTCAGCAACTTCTATTTTTATCAAATACCTTTCAGTACAAATTTCAGCATTTTTCTATAAAACAATCGTATAGTTTGATTCTTTAGCTATTTAGTAGAATTTCCAACGTGGGGTCATAGTCACTAAAAGTCAAGCAGGGAGTAGTTGAAATTTATGATAGTATATCCTCAAACTAGTTTTCTTTGATGAACCGTTTTTGGTGAGAGGGGTAACGATCTTATTAGGGATAGCCGTGCCTCACTTCCTTCCCTCTGCCACTTCATAAATCTCTCATTTCCCCCGGCCCCTCAGCGTTATATTTCCAAAGTGTAGGGGCGGGCGGTAGATTATGATGACGATGATGATGGTGATGATGATGACGATGGTGTTGACGATGACGATGGTGGTAATGATATTGATGACGATGGTGATGGTGATAACGATGATGACTACGCTGACGATGATGACGATGATTACTCCTTTTCCAGATGGGGATGATGAACAACCATGTGTCCCCGATGGGCGTCACTGCCATCGTCATCTGCTCCATCTGCCTGTTTCCCTTGGGCCTCCTCTCCATCCTGTGCTTCATGAAGAAAAAATGTTCCTCTTGTGGCTTTCAGAACACTGGGTTTTCCTAAGTCCCGTACGTCCTGTGGGTGTGAGAAGATTGGCTTTGAGAACACTGGGTTTTCCTAAGTAGTACATAGTGTGGCTTTAAGAGCACTGCATTTTCCTTAGTCGCCCATCTTGTGGTTTTCAGAACACCGGGTTTTCCTAAGAACGTACGTCCTATGGTTTCAAAAATACTGGGCTTTCGTAAATTCTCATTTGTTGTGGTTTTGAGAACACCGGGTTTTCCTAAGAACGTACGTCTTGTGGGTTTGAGAAGGATGGTTTTGACAACGCTGGGTTTTACCGTTATGAGTCATGCTGTATACGAGTATTGAGTCACACCGTAGCCTATATTGGTGAAGCATGGATACTGAGTCACGCTGTATACTCTTGAATATTTTTTGAGTCACGCTGTATGTTGTTAAAGGTATAGATCTCGAGTCAGGCTGTTTAATGTTGAAGGCATGGTTGTTGACTCATACTGTATATTATTGAGTACTTTTTCCTGTTATTTCCCTCCCTAATTGGTCTCTGCAGTCTTGTGGTTCTTGAAGGAAATTGTCTTCTCTGCTTTTGAAGATTAACTGAGGTTCTGAAATCTGAAATGTCTTGGGATTATACTTCTATTTTATGGCGGGAAGGGGGAAAAAAGAGAGAGAGAGAGAGAGAGAGAGAGTATAGCAGTATAATAGAGAGAAGGAAGAGGCGTGTCGAATGGCAAGAGATATATGAGAACAAACCAGACTGTCCCGGGAAATTTTTGTAATGTAAAACCCTTGTTCGGGGGTTCCAAGGAGGGGGGTTCCTTGGGTGCATCAGTGAGCGTCGGGCGAGGAGTGATCGGAAATTTAGTAATATGTATTCCTGTTGATTTTTGTATTGTTCATGAAGGCAGTATAATAGGCTTGGTTTATCGGTATGGTGTATTGACTTTTTTTTTTTTCTTTTCCGTCTATTCGTCTGTAAAAAAAAAAAAATAAGCAGGTTTATTTCATGTGACTGAACTGTGCCACCCTTGATGTACTAATTCCTAGTGGCGTGAAATTCATTGAACCTTTATGAAGGAGTAATGAGTCTCCTTGGTTACCAGTCAAATTTATCCTCCACGGTGATTTCATCTAGGGATATCTGCCAGGTGAAAATAAATCAGCTCGGGTAATATGCTCAGAATTTAGCCCCTTCAAACGGATAATTTGTTTTCATTTTCTTTCATCCAGACGATTTTACTCATCTTAGGAATTGTCCAGCAGTGAAGGGGTTAATAAAGGATATATCTAATTCCTAGCTAATAAAATAGTTCCTAATCAGAATAAAAAAATCGTCTGAAAACTGAGAACAAAATAAATAGGTCCTTGGGTGGAGTTCAGGGAAAGAAGTAATACTGTTGTCCCTCTGGAATAAGTTATGTTGTTATGAAGTATTGGTTATTTTCGAGTATTTTTGTATTTTCAATGAATGTTTTCTAGTAGTTACTTGTTATAAAGAACTGGTTATTAAAGGTTTTAGTGTTAATGGAATTCTTTGGTTATGAATTACCCGTATGTGTAACCTCTTCAGTCCGCTTTTTTTTTTTTTTTTCTTAGCGGATACGATTTTATTCAGCTTAGGAGAGACTTTGCAATGGAAGAGTTGATATAGATGGATGGATGGATGGATGGACAGATGGATGGGTAGATGGCTGGATAGATGGCTGGATATATGGCTGGATAGATGGCTGGATAGAATGATAGATGTATGGTTGGATAAATAGCTGGATACATGGCTGGATAGATGGAGTTGGATGGATGGAGTTGGATGGATGGAGATGGGTGGATGGAGATGGGTGGATGGAGATGGGTGGATGGAGATTGATGAATGGAGATGGGTGGATGGAGTTGGATTCATGGAGATGGACAGATGGATAGATGGATAGATAGATGTGGACAGACAGATCAATCCTTCATTAACCCCTCCATTGCTACATGACCTACGTTAACTGAATAAAAATTGTCTGGCAGCAACAAAAAGGACAGCCGTGAGCAAAAGTTGTCCGACACTTGGCAAAATATGAAACGTAGGAAGACAGTGCTGGCTAAAAATTGCCGGCGAACTTTTGCCCATCACTGTGCAGTAGACATCAAATTAAGTCTTGCCGCTGGTGACGTATTTTTGGAGTTTATTCTTGGCGTTAACTGAAGAATGTATTTACCTTGACAGTGCCACCTGGTTGATTGGTCTCTATCTATAGGCCGACGCCCTAATCCTGCAAAGAGTGGCCGCAGATAAAACGCCTCCAACTCGCTCTGTCACCCACCATTTGACTGCCCTCCCCCCAACTTCCCTCTCCCTCATATACCTCCCAACACCATCCCTCCACCTCATCCTCTGTCTTCACTTCTGCTTTGCTAAGGCTATTGATCTGGAGATGACAATAAAGTCTGCTAAAAATAACCGCATATATAGAGATGATGATGATGTAAATAAAGCCTATGCTAAAAATAATCCTCTAGAGATGACAATAAATAAATAAATAAAGCTATGCTAAAAATAATCTAGAGATGACAATAAATGAAAAAATAAAGCCTATGCTAAAAATATAATCGTCTGAAGATGACAGTAAATAAAGTCTTTGCTAAAAATAATCGTCTAGAAATGGTAGGTAAATAAAGTCAGCCAAAAATAATCGTATGGAGATGATGACAAACAGATAAGATAAATAACAAGTCTCCCCGCTAAAAACAATGGTCTAAAGATGGTAAATATATGAAATGATGTCACCGCAGCGTAGGGGTTAAGGATGCTGTGTGTATTATGTAATTAAAATCGTTTAAAGATTGGTTGCAAAGGGTTTCCAGTGTCGTGTTATTTCCCTTAAAGAAAACAAAACAAAAAAGTGCTTAAAATGCCTAATTCGGATTTTTTTGTTTTTTCAGATGGATAGAGGAAGGAAAGAACTTTAAAAAATATGAAGTGGAAGCTTTTCAGTCACGTAATCGCCATTGAGGGAGGTAGTATCTTCCCAAAGATTGACGAATACATAAGGGAAAAGTTCAACCTATTTGAAACGCGCTGGTAGAGGCTGGGTTTTCAGTGTATTTCGCCAATTGTAAATTTTCTTCAGGCGAAACTGGGAAGATAGCTCTCTCTCTTTCACAAAGATACTAGACCAGGGGTTCCCAACCTTTATTTACCCATTACCCCATTTTCCACACCTCCCTTCACTCATTACCCCTCATTGCTTATGTTTCCACAATTGCATTTTAGCTGCTTAACATTTTGATGCCTAGATTTTAGTTTGAATGTAGGACTTAATTAAAGGTTAGGCTAAAACCAAGAGAGTTATTGCAAGGAGTAATTTATTTTTATTATTAACACTGATACCAAATAAACATGACTTTAAACATTCATCTCTGAATTTTAGTATAGGTCTGAAAGTCTATCATAACTGGTATGATTTTTAGATTTTTTTTTTTTTTTTTTTTGTTACCTCCCCCATTACCCTTCACAAAAGACCAAATTACCCCACTTGGGGTAATTTACCCCAGGTTGGGAACCCCTGTACTAGACAGAGCTTTGGGGCCATAATAGGTGGTATCAAAGTCTACGGGAATGAAGCACCTCGTTTCCGAAAATCTCTAGTGAGAAGGCAGACGGACAGGGCCGCTCCAGGATTTCACACACACACACACACACACACACACACACACACACACACACACACACACACACACACACACACAAATTTTGTTCATGACCATCTGGTAATGCACTGGACACTTTCGGATCAAGGGCAACTTTCGATCCTGCCTAATTTTTCAAGCACAGACTCAGCTTTGATTCCACTCCCACCTTCCTCCTCACCAGTCAGCACTTCCTTGTAAATCTTGTACAGCTGCCTGCAATAATTCTGTCCCTTCTTCTGGCGTTCTTTGACTTATTACGTCATGTTAGTGTGGGCTTTTAATAGTAAGAATTGGTTAAAAGTAACTATTTAACCAACCAAACAGATTATACTGACAACACGCAACTTCACCTAATGTCATGAGTTACTGAAGGTCAGGAGATGGAACAGATCTTTTGGAGGGAACTGTACATTATAATACAAATAAACTTATGTATATATTTCTCCTGTGCCTCCTCGTTCCTTTCAATGCTTTTCTTCTCTGTAGATGAGCCATTGTGACAAGTGGAAATGTTGGGTGGGAGAGAGGCACAGGTTAGAACTTGAATTCGTTGTTTTCTCTAACGTTTCGGGCTACACAGAACTCAACCTCTCTGAAAATGGGTTCTGTGTAGCCCGAGACATTAGAGAAATAAAGAATATAAGCTCAAATCTCTGTCCCTCTCCCATCCAACGTTTCCACTTTTTTCTCTATATATCTTGTAGTTTCTCTGTATAGTGTATGGGGTGCCTGGGGCTTTACAGGAGGCGTAGTACCTTGTGGTTAGAGGTAGCCGCATCCCTTGTCATGGCCTCAAGCCCCTGGTCACCACTGTAAACCCAACTCTCACTGCTGGCTCCCCGAAGCTGTCGTTGTAGCAGCGGCCACACCCCGGTAACCATATCGGCTGATGGGCCAAACGCAGTGAGCGAGCTGCTTGTGTCGGCAAGCAGTGACTTAGGGTGTGACCATACTTGCTTACAACATGTGATCGACTAGAGGAAACGAGGCTTAGGGGCCCATCAAACCTTCAGGCTTGGATATTGCAGGAGTTTTAACCCGGTGCTTCGTTTCATCTTGTCGTTCACATGTTTCGAGCAAGTGTGGCCTCACCCTTAGTCAGCCTTTCCTAAGACCATCAAAGGGAAGGCTTGTGTGAAATGATGGCAGCACTTCCAGTGAAAAAAAAAATGTCTGTGCATATGAAACCTTGGTGAAAAACTGTGATGATGAAACAATGATTCTTAGTTCCGTGGATCTCTCAAATGAACAAAGGATGTGACAAAATCTCACAGGTTTTAGAGTAATCGCCCAAAGGGATTAAGGGAAAAGGACAGTTCGAATGTGCCTGCCTTGTACCGGGACGGAATACCCAAGCAGCAGTTTATAAATTTTAGAAACAAAAAGAAAAAGCAAGGGGAATATGCCTGTCTTTAAAAGGAAGCGAAAGCTCGAGCAGCTGTCGTTAGTTTTTGGTCAATATAAGGGCTCAGATCAACAGCCACACCTTCCATTACATACCAGTCTGGGGAAAATAGCAGCCAGATAAGACTTTTTCATGGTATGATGCTATTAGTCATGGATGTTAAAATTATAGGGAGCAAGGAGTGTGTGCAGCAACAAAACTTATTTATATGTGACGTGGTGCTGAAGAAGAGGCTAATAAAAAAGAGGACCTATGCACCTGGGAGGAAAATACTGAAGCTGAAAAACCAGACAGTATGGGATGCGTTCTATAGTGAGATGAGGTGAGTGGTGGCTGAACAGGGAGACAATGACATAAGTGTTAAATGAACAGTACAGAGTCCTCAAGAACAACCTCTTGAGAGTTACTGATGCAGTATGTGGTTGGACAAGAAGCCCACCAAGACAAAGTAACTTGGTGGTGAGATGAGGGTGTAGAAGCTGCAGTTAAGGAGAAAAGAAGGCTTTTCCAGGAATGGAAGAGGAGTGGTAACAAGGCGGAATACTTGGAAGCCAAGCGTAGAGCTAGAAGAGAGGTATACAGGACGCAGTCTGAATCACCGAGACTTTTACTTGATAACCTAAATAGTGTGGAAAGGCAATTAATGATATTTAAGGTGGTGAATCAGGTGAATAGGGATAATCGGGATATTATAGGTGAGCAGTGGGTGAAGAATGATGAAGGAAGAGTAGTGGTGAACAGTGGGGATATTAAAGATGCAGGGAGAGAGCATTATAGTCTGTTGTTGATTGAGGAGTTTGACTGGGAAAGGGAGGGTTTGGAACCAGCAGATCCAGTGTTTGGCCTTTGGCCTTTGATAGATGCTGCTACTGTGAGTGAGGCGATAGGCAGGATGCAGGTGGGGAAGGCGGCAGGTGTGTCTGGGTTGACTGTCGAAATGTTGAAGGCCTCAGGAGACATAGGGGTGAGGTTAGTCACTGACCTGATAAATATGATTATATATCAGTGTGTTGTCCCAGATGACTGGCTGAGGAGGGTAATTGTAAATGTGTATAAAGGGAAGGGTGATGCCCTGGAAAGAGGAAATTACGGAGGTATAAAGCTATTAGATCAGGTAAGGAAGGTAATGGAGAGAGTTCTAGAAGGTATGAATAAAGAGAGAGTGAATGTTGATGAGATGCCATTTGGTTTTATGCCAGGAAGGGGGACCATGGATGCCATATTCATTGTTTGACAGCTTCAGGAAAAAATATATAGGAATGAAAAGGGAACTGTACTTTGTTTTTGTTGATTTGGAGAAGGCCTTTGGCAGAGTCCCTAGAGAGGTGGTGAAGTGGGCAGTGAGAAAGCTTGGGATGGAGGAGTGGCTGGTCAGCGTGGTTATGGCTATGTATGTGGGTGCTCACACCCAGGTAAGAGTGAATGGAGATTTCAGTGATGAGTTTTCGTGAATGTTGGTGTGCATCAGGGGTCAGTTGAGCCCCTTGTTGTTTATCATGGTACTTGAAGCCCTCTCATGTGACTTCGGAAATGGACTCCCGTGGGAGATGTATGCTGATGATTTTGTGTTGATTGCAGAGAATGAAAGGGAGGCGGTGGAAAGATTTAGGAAGTGGAGAGATGGTACAGGGCACAAGCCTTAAGAGTAAATGCAGATAAAACTAAGTTGATGGTATCTGGGGCTGGTGGTTGTACTGTCAAAGAAGAGGGCGAGTGGCCATGTGCAGTTTGCCACAAAGGTGTGGGAAGTAATTCCATGTTGTGCAGTGTTTATGATAATTGGGTACATAAGGGATGTTGTGATATTAGTGTTAGACTGGAAGATAATGCAATGTTTGTGATAAGTGGGTGCATAAGAGATGTAGTGGTATTAGAGGTAACCCGTAAGAAAATGTTGATTTCATGTGTGCAGTGTGTTGTGGAGACCATGTGCAGATTGTCAGGTGTGAAAGGATTGATCTTGTTGGTGAGTCTCTTGAATGTGTGGAAGAGTTTTGTTATTTGGGAGACATGTTATGTGCTGGAGGTGGGGCTGGAGTTAGCTCTGTGGCTAGAGTGAGGAGTGGTTGGAAGAAGTTCATGGAGCTGTTGCCTCTCCTGACATGCAGAGGGTTTTCCCTCCATGCTAAGGGGTCTTTGTATGGAGCATGTGTTAGGGGTGTAATGATGTATGGTAGTGAGACCTGGGGAATAAAGGAAGAGGATATTCACAGACTTAGACGTACAGAAATGATAATGATCAGGTGGATGGGCAGTGCATCCCTGAGTGCGAGGCTTGGGGGAGCTAGGTTTACAATGAAAGAGTTGAGAAGTAGGATGGGATTGGAGTGTATAAGTGTTGTGATGAGGAGAGGTAGATTGAAATGGTTGGGGCATGTTGAGAAGGTGGGGGATAATAATTGTGTGCAGAAACTGAAAAGTGTTAAGGTTAGGAGTAGGGTTGTGAGAGGTAAACTGAAAAAGACCTTGGATGAGGTCATTGAGCCTGACCTCAGGGTTAGGGAACTGAATAGGGAAATTGCCAGAGATGAGCAGCATGGAAAGCTGGAATTAGCTGACCAAGGCTGACACATGCAAGCATGTTGGAGCCTTTAAAAACTAAACAGAAATGAAACTTTGCATTTTCTTAATGACAGTGTGCCGAAAGTAATTCTTGGCGAAATATGCATGATATTGGGCAGCGATTTTTTACGTGTTGATTAGGTTAGAAGTTTTTGCCTGGTTGGTATTGGGGGCTTTCAGTGTTAGGCTTAGTGGCAGTCCTTGGTGGTTAAAATTATGGTGGGTATTTGGGGACAAAACCTCTCGGTTATGTTAGGATGCACTGATGTGTGCAGTCGGCGAGATTGTATGTAAACGCACTGCCTTGGGGCATGTTTAGTAACCTGTCTTTATATCTTTATATTACTGGGCTTCCAGAACCTAAGCTCCTTTGTTACATGGAAATATATCTCATGTTTTAGCACAAACTTGATTCAACACGAGGTTCTGCGTGACCTAGCTAGTGTTATATGGGGACTGTATTATTTTGTTACTGATGTACTGAAACCATATCTGATAAGGGAAAGAGTTGGATGATGATGGTGGTTTTAATATAGTATATTATGCTTTTTGTAATTTTGTTTTTGCCTGTGGACTGGGCTGGCTGTAAGGGGTGATGGGGAGGCCAGGGTTATTAAACTTTCTTGAAGGTTATTTAAAGTTTCATATCATTGTCATCATCATCATCCAGATCTGTTTTCCCACCTAAGGATTTAGAGAAGATATTAAAATGGGGAGAGCCCCAGGAATTGATGGAGTGTTTGGTGAAATGCTGAAGCATGGGGGAGAGATAGTAGTAGTATGTATGTGGAAGATGTGCAGATTGGCCTGGGAGGAAGGTAGAGTCCCGGAGGATTGGAAATCAGGTATAATTATTCCCTTGTACAAAGGAAAGGGGGGGAAAAGAGTGTGGTAATCACAGGGGCATTTGTCATCTTAGTGTAATGGGAAAAACATATGGTTGGATACTTATTGATAGAGTTAGGGATATAACAGAGGAATTAATTGGAGAAGAACCGGGAGGTTTTAGGAAGGGAAGAGGTTGTGTAGATCAGATACTTATTCATAGATCCTTAGTGGAAAAGTTTCTAGAGAAGGGAAAGAAGTTGTATGTGTCCTTCATGGATTTGGAACAGGGTGGATAGACAAGGATTATGGAAAGTACTAAGAATATATGGAGTAGATGGGAAGTTGTTGAATGCTGTGAGGAGTATGTATGAGGGTGCTAAGGCTGCAGTGCGTGTCGATGGAGAACTGAGTGAATTTTTCTATTTGAAGGTTGGATTGAAACAAGGGTGTGTCATGGCTCCATGGTTGTTCAATCTGTTTATGGATGGGGTTATAAAAGAGATACAAGGTAGGGCAGTGGATGTTGAAGCTGCCCTAGTGAGAGAGGGCAGTGTTTGGAAACTCCCTGTACTGTTGTTTGGAGATGATACTGTGTTGTTAAGTAAAGACGAAGGGGAGCTGCAAGGCTTGGTGGATGAGTTTGGGAGAGTGTGTAAGAAACGGAATCTAAAGGTGAATGTAGAGAAGAGTAAAGTTATGGTTGTCAAGAGAAGTAAAGTTGGTGAATGTCAGTGAGATTGAATGGGGAGGAAATGGAGACTGTGAGTAGTACATTTCAGTACTTGGGTAGTGTGATCAGTAAGGATGGAAGTTTGGAGAGTGGAATCTAAAGGTGAATGTAGGGAAGAGTAAAGTTATGGTCTTCAAGAGAAGTAAAGTTGGTGAATGTCAGTGAGATTGGATGGGGAGGAAATGGAGACTGTGAGTAGTACATTTCAGTACTTGGGTAGTGTGATCAGTAAGGATGGAAGTTTGGAGAGTGAAGTGCTTGAAAGGATACAGCAGGGAAGAAAGGTTGCTGGTTCCTTGAAAGCATTGATGAGAAACAAGGAAGTGAGCATGGATGTGAAAAAGCTACTACATGATAGTATTGTGATACCAACTCTAACGTATGGAAGTGAAGCTTGGACCTTGTTGGTGGGACAGAAGTCAAGAGTGAGAGCAGTGGAAATGAGTTATTTGAGAGGAGCCTGTGGAGTCGCATGGAGAGACAGGCTGACAAATGAGGAAGTGAAGGAGTGGTGTGGTGTGGATGTGGATGTGATAGGAAGCGTTAGGAGAAGCAGATTAAGCTGGTTTGGCCATGTGGAGAGGATGAAGAGTGAGAGACTGACGAGGAGAGCGTATGTGAGTGAGGTGGAGGGGGGGAGAGGGAGGGGAGGTCAAGGATGAGATGGAGGGATGGAGTGGAGAAGTATATAAGAGAGGGGGTTGTGAGCTGGGAGCAGGGCAGTGAAATGGCGGGGGACAGAGCGAAATGGAGGCGATTTGTTTGTGGCCATCCGTTACGGGATTAAGGCGTCTGGGAATAGATGGATAGATAGATTGATTTAGAGTAGGCAGATTCGAGTGAGCTAGAAAACACCCAGTGCATATTTAAATACCATTGGCAGATAAAATGAGGTTATTGGTACCCCCAAACTGTGACTGGTGTAGTACAGTTACTCTAAGTTCAGAGGTGAGTGAGTGCTTGTGAGTGGTATGTATGTGCAATGTATGCATGTGTGTGTGTGTGTGTGTGTGTGTGTGTGTGTGTGTGTGTGTGTGTGTGTGTGTGTGTGTGTGTGTGTGTGTGTGTGTGTGTGTGTGTGTGTGTGTGTGTGTGTGTGTATTTACCTAGTTGTATTTACCTAGTTATGATATACAGGATATGAGCTACGCTTGTGGGGTCCCGTAAGTGAAATTTTGCTTTGAACTCGTTTAAGCTTTTTGACTGGACGATCTCTTTGTCCAGTCTATTCCACAGGTCTGTGCATCTGTATGGAAAACTATATTTCTTGATATCCATCAAGCAACTTGGCTTTTTCAGTTTCATTCCATGTCCTCTTGTTACTCTCCTATCCCATACAAACAGATCTTTTCTGTCAATTTTATCTTCTCCCATCATGGCCCTGAACACTGCAATCATGTTGCTTCTCTCTCTGCTTTCTTCTAAGGAAGGCAGGTCTAGTTTTTCCAGCCTCTCTCTGTACGACGCATTTGCAAGGCTAGGGACCATCTTAGTTGCTGTTCTTTGTATTCTCTTGATCTTGTTTATATCTTTCATTTTTGTGGGGACCACACTACTGCTGCATATTCCAACCTGGGGTGGATCATGGCCACTATCAGTTTTTTCATCATCTCATCCATGTAATGAAATGCCATTCTTATGTTAGTCAAGAGATTGTACGTCTCTCTAACTATCTTGTTAATGTGTTTTTCAGGTGACAAACTATCCTGGGCCAGCACTCCCAAATCTTTCTCATCTCTCGCTTTTGTGATTGGTTCATTACCCATCATATAATTCAGTGATGGCCTCTTGGTACTTTTACTCATTTCAAATATTTTACATCTTTTTGTCTAGAATTTCATTTCCCACATCCGGCTCCAATCATGTATCCTATCCAGGTCTTCCTGCAGCATTTTAGTCTTCCTCAACTTCTCTCCTCAAGATCTTGGCATCATCAGCAAACAGACTTGGATACCTGTTCATTCCATCTACCACATCATTGATGTAAATTAGGAACATTGCTGGTGCTAACACCAAGCACTGTGGGACTCACTTGTTACTTCCTCTCATTCAGACATCTTGTCCTTTATTACCGTCCTCATTTGTCTCTCAGGAAGTCTCTCATTCACTCGAGGAGGTTTCCCTTCAGTCCTCCTCTGTGCTCCAATTTCCACATTATTCGCTTATGGGGTACCTTGTTAAAGGCTTTCTCCAAATCTAAATACACACAATCCACCCAACTATCTCTCTCCCGTAGCACGTCAGTCACTCTTGAGTAAAAGCTCAACAGGTTAGAAACACACGACCTTCCACTTCTGAATCCTGACATTCAGCCAAAATATTCATCTCTTCTAGATATTTTATCCATCTGTCTTTCAGGATCCTCTTGCATAATTTTGCGACTATGCTGGTCAGGGACACTGGTCTATAATTCAGGGGTTCTTCCTTCTTCCTTCCCTTATAAATTGATACCACATTGGCTTTCTTCCATTCTCGAGGCACTTTTCCTTCTTGCAGAGAGCACACAATTAAACCGCGAATCTTATCCGCCAGTTGTTCTCTGCATTCTTTCAGTACCCAAGTAGAGATTCCGTCCGGTCCCTCCCCCTCCACAAAATCCCTTTCTTTAGTGAAAACAGATTGGAAACATTTGTTCATTGTCTCAGTTTGCATTGCAGCATCTTTATAGACCTCACTTTCTACTTTCAGTTTGTTGATTCGTTCCTTTTGTTTCAATTTGCCATTAACAAAGATATAATACAATTTGGGTTCTTCTTTACTTTTGTCAAGTATACCTTTTCAAAGTTCTTTCTTCCTTTCTCCATATTCTTATATATCATTTCTAGGTCTTCTATATTCTTCCTTTGTTTTATTATTACCTCTCTTTCTCCACTTGTTCCATGCCATGTCCCTCTCTTTTTTTTTTCTTTCATACACCTTCTGTTAAACCAATTCTTTTTCCTGTTTTCTTTCCCACTTGCTCTTGGCACATATTTTTCCACTCCCAAATAGAGGTCAAGAAAGATATCCCACTTCCTCTGCATCTCTCTCTTGTTTCTCTGAATTTTCTCCAATCTGGATTTCAAAAACTTTCCTCAATCCTATAAAGTTTGCTTTCCCATAGTTGTATCTTCCCTGCCTATAAATCTCCTCTCTTAGCACCACGTTCCCTTTTATCATCTGGAACTCAATGACGGGTCACTTTTTCCAATAGGACACAGATATTTTAAGTATTCAGTTACGTCAGGTTCTTTGGTTAGCAGTAAAAGTAGTCTTGCTGGTGTGTCATCACCTCTAAATCTTGGCTCTTCTTTGACCCACTGGGTCATTACATTAGTCATTGCTATATTTAGCAATATAATGCCCCACGAATCTTTACTGCCTCGTGAGTCCCATTCCTCCTGGTTCACCTCTTTACAATTAAAATTACACCAGAATTATGTTGTTGCTTTTCTCGGTCACTTTCAATAGGTATTAAACCATGTCTGACAATATCTCCTGATATTCATCGTCATTCCATGCCCTTGTCTTAGGGGGAACATATACTACTGCGATGTCTCTCTTGCCATTCCCTCTAATTTCTAATTTCATATTTATCACTTCAGCCCTACCCTCTCCCAGTTCAACATTATCCACATTTATGATGTTCTTCACTGCTATCATTACTCTTGTTTTTTTCTTTCATGTCTCTTCTCCATAGTTGTATTTACCATGTCCCACATGGATATCAATATCCTCTCTGAGCTTGGTCTCTACGAAGCACGTAATATCGGGCTCATTTACCCTCAAGAAATCGTTGATTTCCAGCATTGCTGAGGTTAAGCCACGTATGTTAGCATATGCCACATTAAATGTTTTTATGTTGTTTTTTTATTCTGTTGTTCTCTGGCAGCCTTTCTGTCCAGTCTTATCCCTGAGGTACACTGTATGACCTATTACAAAAATGAAAAAAAAAAAAATGTTTTTCCATCAAAATGAATATCAAGTTTAAATAATGCACATCAAAATCTATCTATCCATTGCCAAATTCCTTAATCCTGTAAGGGGTGGCCACAAACAAATCGCCTCCATGTCGCCATGTGCCCCACCATTTCATTGCCCTGTTCCCAGCTCACACCCCCCTCTTTCATATACCTCTCCACTCCATCCCTCCATCTCATCCTTGGCCTCCCTCTCCCTCTCCCCCATCTCTACCTCACTCACGTACACTATCCTCGTCAGTCTCTCACTCTCCATCCTCTCCACATGGCCAAACCACCTCATTGTGTTTCTCCTGACGCTATCACATTTTACATCACATCCACAGCCACACCACAACGCTGTTCACTTCCTCGTTTGTCAGTCTGTCTCTCTATGTGACTCCACATGCTCCTCTCAAATAACTCATTTCCACCTCTCTCACTCTTGATTTCTGTCCCTCCAACAAGGTCCAAGCTTCCATACGTTAAAGTTGGTATCACAATACTGTTATGTAGTAGCTTTTTCACTTCCATGCTCACTTTCCTGTTTTTTATCACTGCTTTCAAGGAACCAGTAACTTTTCTTCCCTGTTGTACCCAGTCAAGCACTTCACTCTCCAAACTTCCAGCCTTACTCATCACACTACCCAAGTACTTAAATGCAATCACATTTTCCATTTCCTCCTGAGCCAACCTCACTCTGCATTCTCTGACTTCACCTCTCTCGAAGACCATAACTTTACTCTTCCCTACATTCACCGTTAGATTCTGTTTCTTACACACTCTCCCAAACTCATCCACCAAGCCTTGCAGCTCCCCTTCGTCTTCACTTAACTACACAGTATCATGTGCAAACAACAGTACTGGTTGTTTCCAAACACTGCCCTCTCTCACTAGGGCAGCTTCAACATCGACTGCCCTACCTTGTGTCTCATTCATAACCCCATCCATGTTCAGATTGAACAACCATGGACACATGACACATCCTTGTTTCAATCCAACCTTCAAATAGAAAAGTCACTCAGTTCACTATCCATGTACAATGATGCCTTAGCATCCTCATACGTACTGTTATTGGCCTTCAGCAGCTTGCCATCTACTCCATATATTCTTAATACATTCCGCAATCCTTGTCTATCCACCCTGTCATATGCTTTCTCCAAATGCATGAAGGCTGCATACAACTTCTTTCCCTTCTCTAGAAACTTTTCTACTAAAGATCTAAGAATGAGTATCTGATCTACACAACCTCTTCCCTTCCTAAAACCACCCTGTTGTTCTCCAGCTAATTCCTCTTGTTATTTCCCTAACTCTGTCAATAGGTATCCTACCATATACTTTTCCTGTTACACTAAGAAGGCAAGTGCCCTATGATTACCACACACTTCTTTTTCCCCTTTTCCTTTGTACAGGGGAATAATTATACCTGACTTCCAATCCTCCGGGACTCTACCTTCCTCCCAGGCCAATCTGCACATCTTCCACATCCATTCTACTACTATCCCCCATGCTTCAGCATTTCACCACGCACTCCATCAATTCCTGGGACTTTCTCCATTTTAACTTTCTTCGTTGCTTCCACAACTTCCATCCTACAGATTTCTTCACATCCCTCCTTCTCCCAGCCATTCCCCAGCCACTTATACTCGCATTACCTTCATTCTCTATATTCAACAGTTCCTTAAAGTGTTCTCTCCATCTGCTCACTCTTTCTCCCAAGTAATCTACCATTTTTATCTTTCACTCTCCATCAAAATGAATCCGAAAAAACTCAGAATTTGACCGCAACTCTTTTGAATCTTGTCCCTGCTGCCACAGATTTTATTTATACAGTATGACCTCACTACAACATACTTCACTACACCGGAATTCGCTTTTTTCAGAGTCAAGGAGCCAACTGGAATTACTTCTTGTATTGTGGGAAAACTCCAAAAAAGCTAGCAGCTGTCCGGACTGCCTAACCTCAGGCCAAGGCGGCCATATTGTTCACACGGTTTGTGTGTTTTTGCATCGGTTGGTGGTGGGCTGGCAGTGTCACTACTGTTCCCCCATGCTCTGGCCTCAGTCTGACTTACATCATTTCTCTGGAAGTCCCTGGTGTGCTATTGAAGGGTGATGAGTGATAATTGAAATATACAAAGTGAACCTCTTTAGTTTGTGAGATCGTAAAAAATAAGGTGTATAAAATGTACAGTACAGTGTTTGAAAAATGCTTAAAATTAAGTACACCACACGGCACGCAAGGTACAAGCTACACCTCCAATTCCTGTCCATGATTCATCTCCTGCCAGTGAAGACAATCAGGAGGATAATTCACTGATCCTTGACGATGACCCTGAAGATAATAGGTAATGATTTTGAAGGATTTTTTCTGAAGGATCCTTCACCCGGTGATGAATGATGATAAACACTCGGCAAGGTGGGGGGGTAGAGTTAGAGTAGGGAGAGCCAAGTGAGTTGGAATGGTTATGCAAGAAAATATTTAATTATGAGTAGTGCTGTGTCTAAACCTTGCTTAAAAATTATGGTGTTATGCTGTAAATTATTTATAGTGGCATTTGAGAAGAGTTATGAGGCAAATGGGATATTGCCACGAGTTAGAAGGAACTGGTGGGGGTGAAGCAAGATGGTGGCCATGACACTTTTAATGTATGAACATAATTATCTTCCTGTGTGTGTTACATGTGGCCTTTATTGAGTCTGAACCTGGTACTCTCTGCCTGCCTCTTGCCCGGGTCGGACGTGTTTAGCCAATCCTGCCGGAAGTAGAGGTGTATCTTGAGAGAGTAGCAGAGGAGTGACCGTGGAGGGTCGTGTGTGCAGTGAATAACACTGGTGGGTGGCGACCGATGCCCCGGATACAGGTGGTACGGGCCTTTTACAGGAAATGGACACCTCCATCATTGTCAATAACATGCCCGGTGATGTGTCCCCGCCGGGCGCTGGTTACCCTGATGCGGCCGTCACCCAGCAGGTCAAGCAATCCAAGGTGGCTGGGAGGGACAAGACCTCTCCCTCAGACAAAGGTTTGCCCAGTGCTATCGGTAGCCCCGTGGAGGCCGCCACTACACTGCAGACAGCAGGTACGACCACTACTGATGTGGGTGACCAACAGGCCACTGCTCCATAGGCCACTTTTCACTTACAAGACCAGACAGGGCGCAGGATCTTTAATAATCCACGTAAAATCACTGATGCCATTGTCAAGTCCCCTTTTGCTACATACTTTAGGGACAGAGAACCAGAGGATTTGGGGTCTGGGTGGGCCTTAGTTATCAGGCTGAGGGAAGCGGGTCTTCTTAAGGTGAGCCCTCCCATGGAGGCTGTCCAGATTCTGGGCCTTGGGAGGTCAAGTGCCCTATGGTTAGGGGATTAAATGAAGGCATGTATTCTTTTGCAATGGTGGGGCCACTTGACTTTGATGTGGGAGGAATTTCTTGGAACCTTGCAGATCCTTGACAGGGAATCATGATGCCTCTGGAACCATGCACAGTGGTGGAGGCCTCTCGCCTCCCTGCCAAGTTTCCAGGACCTAATGATCCTCGTCAGTCGGAGATGGTCAGATTGTGGTTCCGGTGCCCTCTGCCTTTCCTGGTTCAGTGTTGGGGTATGTCCTTTAGGGTGTGTGAATATTGCTTCCCCATCTTGTGCTGTTATCAGTGTCACCAGTTTGGTCATAGCTGTGCCACTTGTAGGAACTCTGTGCGATGCTCCATGTGTAGTGGTCATCACTGCTTTAAGGGGGAGGATGGGACGCGTTGTGACAGGGATCCATTTTATTATCTTTGCCTGGGTGACCATAGGGTAGTTTCTCGTACTTGTCTGATTTATTGTTTGGCAGACAAGATTTATAGTAAAGGTTGCCAGAATGGAACCCCCAGGCAGGACATCAATAGGGAACTACGTACGCTACCAGCCCACTTCTGCAGTGACTGTGCAGTGCCGGTTGTGGCTGGGCAATGGGTCCCACAGGTGGTCTCCCAGTCTCATCTGCTGGATAAAGATCTTTCAGTCTCAGCCAGCCGACCTTCACCGTCTCACACCCCAGTTGAGAGGGTGGCCTGGTCTCAGGTCCCATCATCTCTGCTTGATGCTCCCACCCCGGTGTCTAACCACTTTGCTCCTCTGATGCCTCAAAATGATGCTTTGGAAGACAAGACTCCCAGTGACCCCATACCAGTCCAGCCTGTTGTAGTGTCCACATCTCCAGCCTCTTATGCAGATGTTGTGATACACTCTTCTCAGTCACCTCACCCCAAGTGATAGCCTCGTCCCCAACATCTGGCTAGTAGATGCCCACCTCCCTCCGGTGATTGGGGAGCTGAGGAAGAACTGTTGGCCGCTATGGTCTGAACTGAGGATAGGGGCACCTCTTAGCCTCCTCCTAATAGAAAACACTTACGTCCATCGGTAATGGCATTTATTCCGTCACCCCCGACTTTTTCACTCCTCTTCTTTGAATTCTACTTGAAGCACTTCCCATTTCTTTGCAGGACGTTAACCCCTTGGACATCTGTAAGCAGCTTCTGCCCGGAATTTCAGAACTTGTCCCTCCTTCATGATAGGCCTCCCTGTGCACTTAATGCTTTTGTTCTGGAATGCTCACTCCTTGGTTGGGAAAACTCAGGATTTTAAAATGTTTGTAGGTGAACTTTGGCCAGCATTTATAGGAGTTTGTGAGATTTGGTTATGCCCGATGATCAGTTTCATCCTACGTGGCTACGTCCTCTTTCGCTAGGACAGATTCCTCCGGTTGGGAGGGGGGGTTGGCTGTTATGGTTAGGGAGGACATCCAGTGCAGGCCTCTTACCCTGTCGCAATTTGAGGACAGCGTACTGGAGGTAATCGCAGTCCGTGTGGAGTTGGCAGGTGGCTGGGCGTCTGTATTGGTGGCTTACAATCCATGCCAGTCTTTGGGGCGGGGCGAATTATATAGATCAGCTTTCTTGCCCTGCCCTGGTTCTCGGTCACTTCATCGCACGTCATCGTTGCTGGGAACCAGATCTCCCGGACAGTTCCTGGAATGTCGCGGGTTCCTCAGCATTCAGTTTCCTCTTAAACTCATCCCGGATCACTCTCCTCTCCCCAGCAGGTCTACAAACTCGGTTTGATCCGAACACAGCTGCTGCTTCAGTCCTTGATCTCTGTATAGGTGAGCCGAGGTTCGTAGGGGCTGAATTCTCCCTTGGCCCGTACCTAGGCAGCGATCATCTTCCCGTACTTCATCTTTTTCCAGACTTACGATTGGGGGAACCATGCCCATTAGGATGTAGTGAAAAATTACATTTTTAGATATCCTTTGGGGGAAGCAGCCTAGGTATATAGATAGATATCAATTGCCATGGGTGCTCGAAAGTTGTGGCATGATAAACTTTCCATAAAAAAATATAAACTGTCTTAAAATCTTCACGGTCCCCAGGAGCATTGTATATTTTCATTTTTTTTATATTTTCAGGGTTGATTCAATTCTTAATGCAGGCATCTTTCAGTCTATTTTTGCATAAGACTTTTATATCCAGATATCTTAAAGTGCTAGAAAAGTGTGAGATATGATGTCATTGAAAAGTAAAGGAAAACTGAAAACACGGAGAAGTACTGAGAGTCCCATATTTGGCCCACCAAAAGAGCTGACTCATAATACCCTTCCTACTTATGAGGATATTGTTCAAACTTTGTTGCAGAAAAGATGCCAACTAATTT
Organism: Coenobita brevimanus; assembly: GCF_032717465.1. Classification (NCBI taxonomy): domain Eukaryota; kingdom Metazoa; phylum Arthropoda; class Malacostraca; order Decapoda; family Coenobitidae; genus Coenobita; species Coenobita brevimanus. The sequence goes on from NC_137028.1 coordinate 15,566,087, forward strand.
AAGAAGGAGTAAAAATCCTCAAGTGAATTGTTTCTTATGCCGCAGTACAACTGGAAGTGATTTGGAAAAAGGCCAGCATTCCTACATGTCATCATTACCGCATCATCACTCGAGTCAAAGTATACTACCAGAAGTACCTTAGACGATTGAAGCCAATGAAAGGAAGAAGGGAACAGACTCCTGTGAGGACTTGCTGGACAAATTCAGGAAGGAAGCCATGAAACTTTTTGACATGGCTTCTTGTAAATGTGTAGACTCTGTGAAAAGGAAAAGGAAGTTCCTAAGCGCAAGCAGGAATTTTTTACTGACCAGCGATCAACAAGGAAGATGATAATTGGTGAACTCGATGTAACAGTAACTAAGAGGCTAACTGTAAGGGAGAACAGAAAACAAAATGAAAAACAGTGCCTTTCAGCACTGGCATCAGAGGCTACAGTGGATCAGCCATGTGATTACCGTGAGAACGAAACTGACTCAGAGAATGACCCAAATGGCAAGCCACTTGAAAAGAAGGAAGTTGATGCGCCTCCTAGAAATGAAACAAACAAACCAGTCAGTAATCAGATGAGACAGAGGCTTCCAACAGTGGCAAGAGAATGTGACAGAAGAGGACTATCAGATCAAGCAGGTGCTGTTATTTGTTCAGTTGTATTGCAGGATTAGGGATCATACTGACTCATCTGCAGTAGTATATCGTAGCAAAATTAGATGAGGGAGGGAAACGTAAGAAGGCAGTTCTCAAAAAAAGACAGTTCACCATTTGATTTGGATGTTGGCCTTTATTTTGATGGTAGAAATGACCTTACTTGTGTTATGGAAATGAGAGGCAATATGTGCCGTACTGTACCAGTGTAAAGGAGGAGCACATTGTTATGTTGACCGAGCCTGATTCAATTTACATTGGTCATTTTACACCAGTGTTAAGTAAAGCTGTTGATACTGTTGAGAGTATTACCAGCTACCAATCTTCTTCCAGTATTGACCAAGACAAAGTGATTGCTGTTGGGTGTGACGGAACAGTCCTTTGCTATTGGGTGTGACGGAACAGCAGTGAACATTGGCGCCAAAGGAGGTATTATAAAATTACTTGAGCAACATTTCCAGAAACCTTTACAATGGTTCATCTGCCTGCTGCATACTAACGAACTGCCTCTTCGCCACCAAGCTTGATGGAGTGACACATGGATCAAGGGCATTCTGGGGACCTATTGGCACCTTGCTAATGAAATGTCATGCTTCAGTCATAGATTTGGACCCAATATCTGGTTCCAAACTTCCACAAATAGATTTGTCTCAGTTGAGTACCGACCAGAAGTACATGTATGAAATGTATGGAGCAGTCCCTACTGGTTATTGTAACGAAGATCTGGTAAACCATTGTCCTGGTCCCTTAGTTCATTCACGGTGGTTAACAACTGCTTGTAGATTGATGCGCCTGTATATCGGAACCAATAAGCCTTCAGCTAATTTAGTCACATTAGTATGATGTGAGGGTTTATGTTGCAGTCTGGTTCGCTGTCAAATCAAAACCATCATGCTCTGAAGGCCCTCGCCATCTGTGGAAACTTTGCTCATCAACTGGATATCTACCAGATCACCTTCGTGACCTTGTCAGTAAGGTAATCAGTCACAATGGATTTTTTGCTAACAAGGAAAACATTCTACTGGCAGTGTTAGAAGATGAGCGCCCATCAATTTGAGAAGTGGCAGTCCGCAGAATACTTCTTGCAAGATCATCCTTCACTCTGACTTATACGGTCTGGCAGTTCAAGCCACCTGAAATCAACTTTGAGGGCACCGACTACACGATTTCATAATAAGTTGGCAAGAAGAGACTTGTTTGGAGCCACCTGTACTGCAAGGAATACCAGAGAAACAGCTGTGGCATTCTGTATGGCAGGACATTCCATCAGATGGAAAATATTGATTTCACTTTTCTAGCTTTCCTTGCCACACACAAGCTGTTGAGAAAGGAATCAAGCTAGTTACAGAAGCCGCAGGTTCAGTTCATGGTCAAGAAAGCAGACATGGATTTATCAAAGCAAAGATAGCTTCCCAGAAAGTAATGCCATCCTTTGATACAAAATTTGAATATCACCGAGTTAGAAAAGCCTCAAACGTGTTCACATATTTGTGGTAGGTGGTGGCGACCATCATCCACTCACTTGATGTAGTGCTGCCTACTTCTTCCTTAGCCTTTATCATTCTTTTTCTTTGCCTACCCTCCTCTCTTCCTATTTCTCCCATCTTTCCTGTCACTTCTTATTGCTTTTCTTTCCTTTACAGGTGGCTTTACATTGAGTGACAAGCCAAATGGTTTCCTGTAAGCCAAGAAACCATTTACAACGCTGGGTGGTAACCATATAACCAACCCATACGTGTTCCCTACGTGTCAACAAGTGGGTTGGTGGAGGGTTAGTGCCCCTCCCCGTAAAACAACTAACTCAAAGTCAAATGGCCACCCCTTACGGGATTATGGCGTCTGGCAATAGATAGATAGATAGAGCGTTCACATATGGTTGGATGGTGGGTGGGCACGGGTGGAATTCGACATGCAGTCACCTCCTCGTGGTGAATTCCGGGTGATTTTAGGCCAACTGTTTTGCTTAAAATCAGCAAAGAGCTGCACTGGGGGAGGCGGTGGCTGAATCGGTAGAGAGGTGGTCTGCAGTCCTTATGGATGAGGTTCGAATCCTGGCTGGGGCAGGGAGCAGTTTAAGGATTTGAATTTCTTAAAAAGTAGACTTTCCTGATCTACCAGATGACCCGCTGACATGTAAAAATACTCCCGCTAATACCAGTACACCAGTCCTGTATGAGACAGATGGATGGATGGTGGGTGTTAGTACCAAAGTTGTGACATGTAGAGATGTAGGAGGGCTACTGGGCCCCAAGGAGAACTACTGGGACTTAGGAATATGCCCTGAAGCCTTTGCCCAGAGTCGGACACGTAAAAAGAAAGAAAAAAGTAATAAATATTGAAATAAATGCTATATATATGACATTATCTGTTTCTGTTGAATTTTTGAAGACCCTGGGGCCAGTGAAGATGGACAGATAGACCAATAATATTTTAACACCTTTTATGTTCCATTTGACAACTTTTGATCACCCATAGCATTTCAAATTCCACAAAAAAAATTTGAGACGTCTGTTTCACTCCACCCTAATGCCCATCTTGTCCTCAGTGGAGGCTTATGGAGGAGGGCTGGTGGGTCTGTACAGGGGCATTGTCCACTTCCTCTCCTGAGGTGAACCTGCCCCTTGAGGGACTTGCTGGCTCTTTTGCATCATGGCTAGTGAGGGCAGGCCATCGTGCATTCACATTAGTGACATGCCATTCGGTTCGTTGTTGTGGGGTGTCATGGTGGACAGAGGCTTGTCAGAAGGCAGTAACGGCTAGGCGCAGAGCATGGTATGCATGGCACCGTTGCCTGTCGGTCAACAATATGCCACTCTATAAATGCCTGAATGCAGAATGAAGCCGTGTCATTGCAGCTGCCCAATGAGAGGCCTGGTCATCGTTTGTTGCATTCCTTTCATTTTCCACATCGTCCACCCATACATGGAGGTTTCTCAGGGCAGTGCAGGGCAAGGTGTCCTCGTTTTCCTTTCCTCTTTGTCGGGATGGAGTGGCCTTATTAACTGATGCATCGAAGGTGGACTTTTTGGCTTCCATTTTTGGTTCCAAGATTATCATCCCTGTTCCTCTCCCCGACCTGGACCTTCTCATGACAGTGGTTAGTGAAGTCGAGGCTGCTAGACCCCCATATGGCTTGATGGACCCTTTTACATCAAGAGAGCTATTTTCGGCCATCTCAGCACTGGCCCCTCACAAGGCAGCCGGGCCGGATCTCATTCCATATGAATTTCAAATCCATCTCCCTTTGTCGGGTCATGACATCCTCCTAGATATATATATCATTTGGTCGACAGGTGTTTTCCCGGAGCCTTGGAAAGTCTCTACCCTCATCCTGTTCCCAAAGCCGTGTAAGGATCTTACACATTCTGCGGGATATCGCCCCATTGCCTTCCTGTAGTGCTTAGGAAAACTGATGGGTAGGATGGTTGGCACTCATTTACAGTGGTGGGCAGAGACAATATTTTCCAGGAGGAACAGTGTGGTTTTCAGCCAGGCCGGGGCACACTGGATGTCTTACATCAGCTGGAGCATCAGATACAAGAAACGTATCGCAGTAAGGGTGTCATGCTGGCTCTGTGGATCTAGCTGGTGCTTTCAACTCTGCATCCTGTGAGGCTGTTTTATACAAACTGGTGTCTGTAGGGATCCAGGGATCCCCTGACTTCTGGCTGCGCCGTTATTTGATGGGTAGGCAGTTTTCTGTGTCGGTGGGAGGGGCCATGTCTACATCACATCATGTTAGGTGTGGTACTCCTCAGGGGTCTGTCTTAAGTCCATTCTTATTTAATGTGCTTCTATCAGATCTCCCACCCACCCCAGCCTCCACCCTTGTCGGTTATGCAGATGACCTTACACTGCTCAGTACAGCTACCACATTGTTAGAGGCTCAACAGTGCCTCCAAGTTGGGGTGGATGCCCTCCTTCAATGGTTAGGCAGGTGGGGGTTGCAGGTTGATGTTGAGTAATGTGCATTGATGCGTTTTACCCTCGAGTGTAGCTTTCCCTCTCTCCCTCATATCTCCCTGGCAGGCAGCCCAGCCCCCTTGCCACACCAACACACTTTCTTAGGCCTCCATCTGGATGGACCTGTCCTAACGTGGAAATCCCATATTGAGTATTTAAGATCCTCGTGCTGAAATGCCTTGACATAATGAAAAGTTTAGCTGGGACACGCAGGGGGGCCTCCCGTGAAGTTTTATTGAAGTTCTACAATGTTTACATCTTGAGCAAGATATAGTATGGTGTTGATATTTGCAGTTTGGCCTCTCTGTTGGTTTAGGTAGGTTGGAAGTCATCCAGAGCAATGCCTTACGGATAGCTCTGGGGCATTTAGGTCCTCCCCAGTGATCACCCTACATGTGGAGGCTGGTGTCTTGCCACTAACAGGGGCCAGACATCGTCATAACTGTTTTACTTATCGTCGTATCGTGTCCTTCTCCCCATCCCATCCTTTTCATGTCCTTTTCACCTGTTCTCCTTTTGACCCCCTCGCTCCCTCCTGGCCTGTCTGTTCTCATGCCTCTTTCCTTGTCCATGCCCTTCACTCCTTCTCTGTCCTCTCCCTCCCTCCCTCCTCTTCCTTCCCCAATCTCCTCTGTGTCCCCTATCCCACCCTGGTCCCCTCTGCCTTCCATGTTTAGTCTCACCCTCTACGTCCCCTATTGTAAAGCTAGTAATGATCTCTTTGCCCCTAACTTATTTAAAGAACTTGGCTCCCTTCGTTATCAAGGATTCCTCCAGGTTTTCACCGATGGCTCCCATTCCTTTACACCACCATCATCCTCTGCAGCCATGTTTGTTGAGGCCCTTTCCCTATGTCAAACCTGGAGACTAGATGGTAGCCACTCTGTGGTGGCCTCTGAGTTGTATGCTGTTTTAGGGTCTTACAGTTTGTTAGAGATATGATACCCCCCCCCGGCCAATAGTTGTTTACTCTGACTCCCAGTTGTCTCTCTCGCTCTTAACCTGGCCCGGCCCGTCGACTTATGGATACGTTGCAACATTTTCTAGCGCTCAATCCCGACGATGTACTGGTACGTCATGCAATCGCAAGGGTCATAATTCTCACAATTTTCAAATTTCGCGCTTGATTTTTGGTACGGAGGGTCACTCGACCTTCCCCTACCTGCCACCAGGCAGGGACACTCGGCTACCCCGCGCGACCCACGCTCACCCACGGCTTGGTCACTCATCTGTTAGCAACAGTCCAGCTCAGACATGATGCATAGAGGTCTCTTGGAGGAGGAAATCCAAGCCGTGGATGCCTTTACTGGCAATAATGATTCGCCACTCAATGACGAGGAGATGGACAAAGATTATGTCCAACCAGAGGAGGAGGAGGAAAGTAGCAGCAGTGATGAGGAGGTCCTGTCCCCCAGGAAGCGGCACTACATAACGTATCGTGCTGCTAGAGAGGGCCAGCCTGCACCAAAGCAGCATGCAACCACCTCCAGGCAGCCCCTATGTGACGTGGAGCCTGATTTCGAGGACGAGGACGAAGACGAGGACGAGGACGGAGCCGTGGGATGTGCTGCCACGTGGTACGGCCGTGAGGTAATCACTCATTGCGGTCCAGAGCGCACAGTACGTCGTACAAGCAGGTATGGCCTAGTGTTTTGTTTGGGGATGGCGGAAGTGGCATGGAGGGAGTTGGGAGCGAAATTGAAAGTGCAGGGGCGAGGAGAGAAAGTGAGAGTGGCAGGAGTGAGTCATCGCTCTGCCGTGGTGGTGTGAGGCAGCGGGGCGTATCACGTGGGGCAGTGTGGGTGCGTGATGAATCACATGGTGTGGGGATGGAAGGGGGAGGTGAGGAGGAACCACTCCCCAGCACGTCTTTGCTCCCCAATATTCCCAGACTTCCTCCTCACAGCCCCCTGATGTTCCCCAAGGCCGTAAGGGTAAGGGAAATGGTAAAGGTAAAGGCCGAGGGAAGAGGAGTGCGAGTGGGGAAGCCCTCCGCACTCCTCCTCCCCAACCTTCCCCACCAGCATCTCCTTCCCACCCCGACGAAGGCAACAATGGGGACGACGTGGGTGAGGGTTATGTGTCTTGGGATTGGGAGGATGGCAGTGATTTTTCTCCCCTCATTCACCCTTTCACTGAGCAGGGGCGCGCAGGCTGCACGGCTCCAGGTATTCACGGTAATTCCACCAGGCTGGATTTTTTCCACTTGTTTTTCAGTGAGGGTTTTGTGGATCAAATAGTGGACCAGACAAACCGTTTCTCTATGAGCCAGCGCCGTGAGAGTGAAAGACTGGGCACAAGGAGCAGGCATTCAGTCATATATGATTACCCTGTCTCCATTGCAGAAATGTTTTTATTTTTTACCCTGGTCCTTTTGATGGGTATTTTACGTAAAAACAGAATTCCTGCTTACTGGACAAGGGACCGACCCTATCATGTTCACACCAATATTTGGCCAAATCATGAGCCGTAATAGATTTCAGCAAATTCTAAGCCGCCTTCATTTCTATGATGTTGATGATCCTGCCACTGCTAATGACACAGATAAGATGAGGCGAATTAGGTTGGTTTTTGATCACCTACGTGAAATATTTCGTTCCTCATTTTATCCCTATAGAGACCTTGTCATAGACGAGAGTCTCGTGTTGTGGAGAGGCAATATTTCCTTTCGGCAGTACATACCCAGCAATAGGCACCGTTTTGGGTTCAAGATCTTTGTTATGTGTGACTGTAGGACTGGTTATGTGCAAGACATAGTCTTGTACACCGCTGCACAGACAGACATAATAGAAGATCGGTGTATTGGACTGTCTGGAGCAGTGGTAACGACAATGATTGAAGACTTACCTTCATCGTGGTCATGTCCTTTACCTGGACAACTGGTACACTAGCCCTCTTCTTGCTCGTTATCTGCACAGGCATGACACGGGAATCTGTGGTACCGTCAAGGTGAACCGACGTCACATGGTCAAGGTGGTGCGGAAACTAGAAAGAAATGAGGTGGTCTTCTTCCAGGCTAATAATATACTAGCAACAGTGTGGAACCACAACCGAGAAGTCAGCCTTTTGTCCACGGTTCACCCCCCCTTGGTGCACCTTACCGATTCTGTGGATTACCGCAGCGAGAGGAGGCGCCATATCTGGAAACCTGAGTGTGTCCTTGATTACATCAACATGCGCCTGGTGGACCAGTCAGACTCCATGATATACACCGTCGAATTTGCCAGGACCACGATGAAGTGGTACAAGAAGCTGTTCTTTCACCTGCTTGATATAACTGTACTGAATTGCCACCATCTGCACGCCATGACAACAGGAGTGCAGGAAACCTTTGAGGGGTTTGTCAGGGAGCTTACACGTGAGATGTTTGCACGGTATGCGGTCGAGAGGCCCCAGCACCGCACACGCACTGCCCCTATCGCCCAAAGTCCCCTGAGATTATCCGCCCGCCATTTCCCAACTCCTATACCTCCCCAGCCAAATAGACCTAGGCCCCAACGTAGGTGTCACGTGTGCAGCAATTCCCGTCTGAGACCCAACACTCAGAGAAAAGACACACGGTATGAGTGCGTAAAGTGTGACGTTGGTCTCTGCATTCACCCTTGTTTTAGTGAGTACCACACCTTGCAGCAATTCTAATATGGTGTGAATGCGATAAGACGCTCATACTCACGAAGAAATGCGACAAAAAGACGCTCAGTGTAAATATAAGGCCCGTAGCTCTGTAAATAGTTGTATGGAAGTGGAAACTTGTGTAATATAAGTGGAAAATTATTTTTTTATCATTCTTTTTCTGTGCCTCCCTTCCACTCTTCCTATTTCTCCCATCTTTCCTGTCACGTCTTATTGTTTTTTCTTTCCTTTACAGGTGGCTTTACATTGAGTGACAAGCCAAATGGTTTCCTGTAAGCCAAGAAACCATGTACAATGCTGGGTGGTAGCCATATAACCAAACCATACGTGATCCCTATGTGTCAACGAGTGGGTTGATGGAGGGTTAGTGCCCCTCCCCGTAAAATAAATAACTCAAAGTCAAATGGCCACCCCTTACGGGATTATGGCGTTTGGCAATAGATAGATAGATAGATAGATGAATTATATCTAAGTGGAAACATACGTAGCGAGGGTATTTAGATAAGATATTCAGACGCTCAGTGGAATAATAAGGCTCGTAATTATGTAAATAGTTGTATAAAGTGGAAACGGGTGTAATATAAGTGGAAAATTAGTAAGTGTATGAATATTATCTAAGTGGAAACATACTTTGCGAGGGTATTTTGATGCGATATTCTGACGCTCAGGGGAATAAATAAGGCCCGTAAATATGTAAATAGTTTTATAAGATGGAAACGGGTGTAGTGTAATTGGGGATGTATATTGGGAGTGAAGAAATAAAGTAGAAGTTGCAACACGAGTGGTAGCAAGTGTGTTTGCTACGTGAATATGCGCTAGCATTTCGCTAAATACCCTCGTTCTGAATGTAAATAATTGAAAACATTTACACTGATTGAGGAAAGGTTCTATGTAAGAAATACAATACTATGGAAGTGAGAAAATAATACGGTATGTTGAGATAAGAGTCATAGCGAGTGCGCTGAGTAAGCAGATTTTCGCTATAGTTATGCTACATGTCATCGTAATGAATGAAAACAGCTGAAAACATGTACATACAGTAAAAAATGGTTATATGGCATTGAAACAGTATTATACAAGTAGAAAAAATAATATGTGTAATGAAACAAGAAACTTAGCAACTTGCTTGTGACCGATATGACCAAACTCGCTATGCTCGCGTGATGGAACAACGCCTATTTATATATATATATATATATATATATATATATATATATATATATATATATATATATATATATATATATATATATATATATATATATAATCATTGAAAACCATTATATTGTTATTGTGACTGTTTATTAGTTCAAATTCAATAAATGTAGAGGTGTTCTTTGTTGTTTCTCCCAAAATTACCTACCATAGAAAACGTGGGAGCCTGACACGTCAGTGACAGAATACGATACCTTGCGCGGGGGAACTCACCTGTTCCGACCACTTATGGACCACGGTAAGCCCTTTCTTGGTGATTTTCCTTTGTTTCTCAACAAAACGGAGTTTTTAGCAAAAAAAAAAAAAAAAACAGGACTGGGGAAGATCGGAGGTGAGAAATCGGTTGGGACGTGACGGGTTAAGTGCCTGTCCCCCTCCACACATAGGCAGTTAATTTTTGAGATCCAGTCCATCCTTTTGTCCTTGGACTCCAATGGGTATTCCATGCATTTCCAATGGATACCTTCCCATGTGGATGTATGAGCTAATGAGGTTGTTGATGGAGCAGCTACTGCGGCACATTTCTTCCCCCTCTGTGGAACCTTACCCATTGGATTTTGGCAGCTTCTCCCATCCTGTCCTACAGTTATGTCACTCCTGCTGGAATTCAGCTATGCTAGCAAGTCTTTCCTGTACCACCCTAGGGCGTTAGACAAGATTTCTCCCCCAGTCCATGGGCGCGATCTTTGTCCTCAGCCTTGGATAGTGCATGCAGGTGTGGCATCCCATTTATTTAGGATAAATCTAGCTCCAAGCCCTAATCGCAGTGGCGTCACCAGGGGGGGGGCTTAGCCCCCCCCAAATCAAGGACTCAGCCCCCCCCAAAATTGCAGCCCCCCAAAATAATAATAATAAAAAATCACCAGCTTACATAGTATGCTTGCAGCTCGGCATTGACCCACCTAGCTTTCCCCCAACCCCCTAAAGCCAATCCACTTTTATTCGTGCATCCATATTAGTTTAATACAATATTATTTATAGCTATATAATGTGATTAGTTATTCACAATTTACGTAAACCTATGACTCAAATCATAATAGTTATATTAGTTTCCCATATATTTTTTCCAACCTTGGTTTTCTTTGAAATATATTTATTGCACAAAGAATGCAAAAATGTATTACATTTATCAGACTTATTATATATTTACAATATATAATATGGTATATATTAATCACGGAGCTTTAAAATTGGATTATGCAGTCTAAAATATCTGATCTATGCAATTTTTCTCAAATTCGAATGTTCAGAGTACCGGAACTCGGAATGTTTGTTTACAGGGAAATGTCTGTGAACTGTGACTAAATCCTGTGTTCTTTTCGGTTTTATTTGAATGTATTGGTTTCAGTGGCTGTATAGACGTTACTACGTTCCGGTATATTGCTAGCCACCTCACTGTACCTGTTCATTTTTGTTTTTACACATATGAGATCTAGCCTATACTCTATACAAAGAGTCAGCAGTACTTAGTTGGTTCAGTCGACACTCGACTGTCAGAACTGAATGTCGTTTCCCTTTTATGGGCTATTCTACAATAATACATTTACGGATCTCAGCCAGCAGCCACTCAAGTGATGAAAAGGTCATCTAAAAATCCTCAGGGACAGGGTGACATAAGAAATTTTCGCACCAGCACCTCTAAAGATGACTCAGATGAGTGCCAAGAAAAAGTGGCTGTTATTGGGAATGAGGTGGCAGAAGCAACCCCAGATAACCCCAAAGCTGAACCCATTCAGACATGTGTAAGTAGCCCTATATCAAACTATTTCAGTAGTCATTTTATGAAGCTTAGGCCAGGATTTTTTTTTATTGATTTATTTTTAAATTGGCTAGGCCTAGGTTATTTCTCATTGATGCAAATATATTGTCCTAAACGTACAGAGTGAGAAAGGGTCAAACTTTACACGTTACCCTCATCCGATTTTCGACTTTTCGTTAACATTTTCTAGTAGAACTGGTCATTCTAAGAATCTTTTCTTCTATGACATTTCTCTCGCAAATTGATAATAAACGAGTTACTTCCACCAATCACAATCACAGACGAGCGCGCGCTCTGTCCGCTCACCCGCTCACATTTGAAAGTTTGTCCCCGAAGACCAAACTTTACACGTACTCCTCATGCGATTTTCGGCTTTTCTTTAACATTTTCAATTGTTTTTGTTAGTGATTTTCGACTTTTCTTTAACATTTTCAATAATTTTTGGTTAGTGTTACGATCTTTTCTTGAATCGTTTCTTGAATTGTTGTTGCCGTTTACAGCTACAGACGGCTCTTCAGATGTATACGAGGAACTGTAAACTGCTAGGTAAATTAATTATTTTTTATTTACACTCGGTTAGGTTAGGTTAGGTTAGATGAGGTTTGGTTAATGTCATGGGGGGTCTGGGGGGCCAAGCCCCCCAGTTAGGAAACACGAATTCCCTAAGAAGCTTAAAATTATTTTCTTCCGAAGGATTTTAGTGCTTTTCATTTGATTTTGATAACAGTTCCAGTAGGAAATCACTCGCTTTTGCATTTTTCCCCCACCCAATACCCCGGTTTCCCACAGGTCCCCCAGTATTCCTGGGGGAGGGGGAAGAACCGCAAAAAATTACATTTCAAGTGATAACAAACATCGAACCTGAGTGTTTTCGGTTGTTTTTGGTGTGATTTTTGTTGATTTGGACCGGTCCTTTCCACCGAAGTCGCTAGTGGCGTTCAACAAAAACTAGCGACTTGCGATAGAAACGAAGGTCAAAATCGATCGAATCACACCAAAAACAACAGGAAACACTAAGGTTGAATGAAAAAATCGGATGAGGGCAACGTGTAAAAATGAGGAGTACGTGTAAAGTTTGGTCTTCCGGGACAAACTTTCAAATATGAGCGGGTGAGCGGACAGAGCGCGCGCTCGTCTGTGATTGTGATTGGTGGAAGTAAATCGCGTGTAACTCGTTTATTATCAATTTGCGAGAGAAATGTAATAGAAGAAAAGATTCTTAGAATGACCAGTTCTACTAGAAAATGTTAACGAAAAGTCGAAAATCGGATGAGGGTAACGTGTAAAAATTGACCGTGAGAAAGTACAGTAGGCCAAAACTCTCTCTGCAATGAACTGCAATTTTAGTTTACATTCACTTATAAGTAATACTGTGAAATAAATGAAAAAAAAAAAAAAATCCACATTGCATTATTTCACTGTATGGGAGGATATCACTTTTTATAGAATACAATTTTTTTTGTAATTTTGTTTTATTAAAATGGTTTTTATAATGTAATTGCTTTATGAATTGGAGTTACTTGTTTTAGAATAATATTATATAATTTTTGTTTTTTTTGTGAATGGCTTTGTTTTCCTATCACAGTACCGGTAATGGAAGATAAATCTTGGCAATTTATATATATATATATATATATATATATATATATATATATATATATATATATACATTGAATAAAGAGCTTCTTTGAATTATCATATTTAATATGGTAAGACTAAGAAACTGTTATGATACCACATAATACTAGCAATTGAAGAAAAACTATTATCTGCAAAAAAGCTTTATACAATTACCCGGTACCTTGTACACGTTATATCATAAGGCTTACTGATACCTGGTATTAGGCCCATCAATATTCATGTGTCCTATAGGTTTCTTATTAATAGCCTATGAGACCTTATTTTACTTTTTCTTCATCTATAGGCCTCAAAAATGCCCCGAAAGCTGCTCAATTTCCGAAAAATTTTCCGGGGGGGCTTACAGTGCCCCTCTGCTGCATAGGCTCGCTTCGCTCGCCCCCCCCCCCCTTCTACATACACCAGGGCTACAGCCCCCCCAAAATCTAACCCCTGGTGACGCCACTGCCTAATCGTCAGTCGTGCCTCAGTGTTGAAGACACTGTCCACCATTTCCTGTTAGACTGTCCCCGCTTTCACTCCCTCCGTGTGAGACTCAGAGATGATTTGGCTTCTATGGGTATCACTGCCTTCACTCTGCCAGTGTTGTTTGGGGGCTGCGTGTAATGGGGTGTATAAAAGCCCGTGTTGCGTAGAGTCAAGGCGGGGATCCTCACTTTGGTGCGGTGGTAACGTGTGTGCGTATGAAGCGTGAGGCCTTGAGTTCAAATCCCGGCCAGACCAGTGAGTGATTAATTCGTTAAGTTTCAGTTCAGTTATTACACGCGGTCTGGCCATCACAAATCCGGCTGCTGTCATCCACCACACTCTGGAGTTCCTGAGGCAGTCGGGGCGTGTACGCCGGCTGTGACGCCCACAAGTTACCCTTGGTCCCGTAACCTGAGATGGCTTTGGCAAGGGTGAATTACACTTCTGACTACAACGCCCTTTAACTCAAGAAAAAGAGTCTAAACCTTACTACAATTATACTGTGTAATGCAGTAAATTATTTATAGTAGCATTTGAGAAAAGAGGCAAATGGGATATTGCCCCCAGTTAGAAGGAACTGATGTGGTGAAGAAGGATTGTGGCTATAACGCTCTTCTGTCTGTCCGTCTATCTATCTATTGCCAGACGCCTTAATCCCATAAGGGGTGGCCACAAACAAATCGCCTCCATGTCACCCTGTCCCCCACCATTTCATTGCCCTGCTCCCAGCTCACACCCTCCTCCCTCATATACCTCTCCACTCCATCCCTTCATCTCATCCTTGGCCTCCCCCTCCCTCATGTATGAAAATAGAAGGGGGAAGTCCACATGTCGCTTTTGTCGGAGTTTCGCTTTTTTCGGAATGGCTTGGGACCCAGTTAGTCTGTTCTAGTGAGGTTTTACTGTATGTAAAATTGTTTTTAAAAAGGAAATATTGAGTAGAAAAATGTTGTGGTGGTGGTGATGGTAGGGGGTGGTGGTGGTGATTGTGGTGATGGTGGTGGTGGTTGTGATGATGGTAGGAGGTGGTGGTGGTTGTGATGATGGTAGGGGGTGGTGGTGGTTGTGGTGATGGTAGGGGGTGGTGGTGGTGGTTGTGATGATGGTAGGGGGTGGTGGTGGTGGTGGTGGTTATGATGATGGTAGGAGGTGGTGGTGGTGGTGGTTGTGGTGATGGTAGGAGGTGGTGGTGGTTTTGGTGATGGTAAGGGATGATGGTGGTGGTTGTGGTGATGGTAAGGGGTGGTGGTGGTTGTGATTGTGATGGTGGTAGGGGATGGTGGTGGTGGTTGTGATGATGATGATGATTGTGGTGGTGGTGGTGGGGATGGTGGTGGTGGTTGTGATGATGATGATGGTGGTGGTGGTGGTGGAGATGATGATGATGGTGGTGGTGGTGGTTGTGATGATGATGATGGTGGTGGTGGTGATGATAATGGTGGTGGTGGTTGTGATGATGATGGTGGTGGTGATTGTGATGATGGTAGGGAGCGGTGGTGGTGGTTGTGGTGATGGTAGGGGGTGGTAGTGGTGGTTGTGATGATGTTAGGGGGTGATGGTGGTGGTTGTGATGATGGTAGGGGGTGGTGGTAGTTGTGGTGGTAGTAATGGCAGTGGTGATAATCCTGTCTGAAATCATAGTCATTATTATTGGTGTAATCATCATCATCATCCTATTGATAATGTGTGTGTGTGTAATTCACCGGGTCGGTCAGGATCACTTGATGGTCGTGATAGTCAGCTTTTTACCCTCCCGGAAGGGAGCTGAGAGCTCATATAATCCGATCTAAGGGCAAGGCTGTGACCTTCACACACGCACACACCCATCCCCTTGCTCAAGGGGGACAGTAACCACCCACTTCGTCAGTGAAACTTTTCGCAGCCTGAGCTAGGCGCGAACTCCCGGCTACCAGATGGCAAGCGAGAACGTTACCACAGAACCAGCGAGCGGTGTAGAACTAGCGAGCGGTGTGTGTGTTCTTATCTAATTGTTCTTACCTAATTGTATCTTTACAGGAATGAGTCAAGCTCGTATTGTCCCGTGTCTTAGACCATATTTATCGAACATATCCTTAAATTTGTGAATTGTTTTGGCACACACTATTTCATTCGGTAGTGCATTCCATTGATCAATTGCTCTGTTTGGGAAACTGAATTTCCTTACGTCTTTATCATCTCTCTTCTAATGAAGTTTTTTGCAGTGTCCTCTTGCTGATGCTTCTTCATATGTTAAGTAATCATTTATGTCTATTTTCTCCTTTCCTGATATGCACTTATATAGCATTATCATGTCACCTCTTTTCCTTCTCTCCTGTAGTGTTGGTAGATTCAGTTTCTTTAGTCTTTCTTCGTAGCTTAGGTCCCTTAAGCTTGGTATCCATCTTGTAGCGGCCCTTTGAACTTTTTCAATCTTGTCTATATGCTTTTTGAGATGAGGACTCCTGACTACTGATGCATATTCCAGGGTTGGTCTAATGAATGATGTTATTATCCTTCTTAGCATGTCTTCATTTATGTATGTGAATGCTATTCTCATATTTGCAAGCAGTGTATACATGTTCCGTACCTTCTCGCTGATGTGGTCAGCCGGAGATAGTCTGTTATTGATAATCACACCTAGGTCTTTCTCTCTTTCTGATGTGTATAGGGTTTTATTTCCTAACTTATAATCCCAATCAGGTCTTTTTCCACTTTTACCAAACTTGATTACATGACACTTGTCCACATTGAATTCCATTTGCCATGTACTACTCCATTCATGAAGTTTATTTAATTCTTCTTGTAGCTCCCTACAAGAGTCTGTGCTAGTAATTCTCCTTTGTATTTTTGCATCATCTGCAAACATATTCAGATAGCTCTCATTTCCAGTGTTACTGTTTATATCATTTATGTACACTAGAAACATGATTGGTGCCAGCACCGAACCCTGTGGTACTCCACTAGTCACTTCTTTCCATGATGAGTAGTTTCCTCTTAGTACTGTCCTCATTTCTCTTTTTATGAGAAAGTCTTGCATCCAACAAAACAGTTTGCCTCGAATTCCTCCTTGATGGTACAGCTTCCATAAAAGTCTTTGGTGTGATACTGTGTCAAAAGCTTTCTTGAAATCTAAATAGATACTGTCCACCCATCCTTCCCTTTCCTGTATTGTGTTTGTTACTCTGTCATAGTAGCTCAACAGATTAGTAACACATGATTTTCCTTTTCTGAAACCAAACTGTCTTTCTGTTATCATACTGTGTTCTTCTAGATGATTTACCCAAGCTTTTCTTATAAGTTTTTCTAATACCTTGCTTACAACACTGGTCAGTGATACTGGTCGGTAGTTGAGAGGATTTTGTCTATTTCCTTTCTTGAATAAGGGGACTATATTTGCTTTTTTCCAAATATCAGGTAGTTTCCCTTGACTCAAGGATTTCTTGAAAATTAAAAATAATGGTTTACTTAACTCCTTTGCACATTCTCGTAACACCCAACATAAAATTTCATCAGGACCACTTGCTTTTCCTCTGTCTAATCTACTTAACTCCTCTTGTATTACTTTTTCTGCTATTTGTATATCTGGTAGTATGTGTGGACATGCGTGTTCCACATATTCCCTCTCAAAAATTTTTTCTTCTGTAAAAACTAATTGGAAATTCTTATTTAGTGCTTCACAAATATCTTTCTCTTGTGTAAAGTGATTCCCTCGTCCGTGATGGATTGTATTATATCTTTTACTTTGGTTTTGCTTCTGATATAGCTGTAAAACAGCTTTGGTTGATCACTACTTTTATTTATTATATCCTCCTCAAACTGTTTTTGGGCTTCCCTCCTTATTCTTGTATAGTCGTTTCTTGCCTGTTTGTAATTATTATACGCCCTTTCACCATTGTGTCTTCTGTATCTATTCCACAACAAATCTCTTCTTTCTTTTGATTTTTTACATTCTGTATTGAACCATTTCTGTATTTTCTTATCTGCTTCTTTGTGCTGTGGGATGTACTTCTGGACTCCTATTTCATAAAATTCACAAAAATTTTTATATACAGCATTTAAATCTTGTCCTCTAAGCTCAATTTCCCAATCAACTTCTAAGAAATACTTCTTTAGGTCTTGATAATTTCCCTTTTTATAGTTTAGTCTCTTTTTGTGTGTGTGTGTGTGTGTGTGTGT
Organism: Coenobita brevimanus; assembly: GCF_032717465.1. Lineage (NCBI taxonomy): Eukaryota > Metazoa > Arthropoda > Malacostraca > Decapoda > Coenobitidae > Coenobita > Coenobita brevimanus. The sequence goes on from NC_137028.1 coordinate 15,583,561, forward strand.
GTGTGTGTATGTAAAATATCGAATATTCTAGAAACTAATTGGAGAGATAGGACGATTGAGAGAGGAGGAGGAGGAGAGGAGGGATGGAGGGAAGAGAGGAGGGATGGAGGGAAGAGAGGAGGGATGGAGGGGAGAGGAGGGAAGGAGGAATGGAGGGGAGAGAGGAGGCAAGGAGGGATGGAGGAAATGTGTTTTTCAAGGAGGAGGAAGAGGTGGAAGGAAGATGGATGACGAGAGATGGAGAGAGAAGGAGGAGAGAGGAGGGAAAGAAGAACAGAGAACGTAAGAAAGGAGAGAGAGGTGGAGGAAAGAGGGGAGCGGAGAACTGGTGGGGGTGGAGGGAAGGGAGGATGTAAGGAGGGGTGGGGACTGGAGGAAGAGTGCTTTTCAGGGAGGAGGAAGAGGTGGAAGGAAGAAGGAAGACAAGGAAAATGAAGGAAAGGAAAGGGGAAAGAAGGAAGGAGTGAGAGAGAGAGAGAGAGGTGGAGGAAAGAGGGGGGGGAGAGAACTAGTGAGGGTGGAGGGAAGGGAGGAAGTAAGGAGGGATGGGGACTGGAGGAAGAGTGCTTTTCAGGGAGGAGGAAGAGGTGGAAGGAAGAAAGGAAGGAGAGAGAGAGAGAGAGGTGGAGGAAAGAGGGGCTGTGAAGGGAGGTAGGTGGTGGTGGAGGGGGGGAAGAAACTAGTGGGGGGGAGGGAGGGAGGGAAGGAATGTGGGGGTGGGTGGAATGTGCCGGCTTTTGGTCAGTCAGTCAGCCTCCAGCAGTCACAGGGGAAGGGTATGCAATTTTGGTAAGATATTTTTTTCCTTTCTCTTTCCAGTAATTACCTTTCTCTCTCCAGTAATTACCTTTCTCCAATAATTGCCTCTGTGGTGATGATATTGATTTTAATTTGTATTGTAAACATGCCTGAGTGTTTCTAAAGCTTACTCAGACGATTGAAAGGGTAAGAAAGTAGCATGAGAGCTGGGTGTGAACTCTGGGGTGGGGTGTATGTATATGGAGCTTGGGGGGGTGTATGAGTAGATTTTTGAGTGAGTGTGTAGATTGGGGTATGTGTGGTGTTTGGATTTTGTATGTGTGTAGATTTTGGGTGTGTACATTTTGGGTATGTACATTTGGGGTGTATGTGTGTGTATTTTGGGTGTGGAGATTGGGGTGTATATGTGTGGAGATTGGGGTGTATGTAGATTTGGGGGTGTACTGTATGTGTGGAGATTGAAATATGTATGTGTAGATTTTGGGTGTGTGTGGAGATTGGTGTGTGTGTGTTTGTAGATTTGGGGGTGACTGTGTGGAGTTTGGTGTGTGTGTGTGTGTGTGTGTGGAATTGTGGTTTTGTTTGTGTATGGATATTTTTATTTTTTTTATTTTCTTGATGGTTTATAAGGAATATTCTTTTTCAGGAGTGTGAGCTGGGGAGAAGGCAGCCTGATAGTGAAGAAGAGAAAAAAAAAATCTGGAGGTTCAGTAATTGGCCATGTAGCTGTAGAGAGAGTGCTACCACAATCACAACCCTTACCGTACCACAACAACTACCCCCTACCACAACCACAAGTACCCCTACCACAGTTACCACAACCATCTCTGGGGGACATTTAATTGGATACTTATTAGGTGAATATGCCAGAACTCTCTCAATTTTATTATTATTATTATTATTATTATTATTATTATTTTGTGCATGCTTCTTCCACCAGGCTTTGGTGAAGGGGTTAGGTATATAACTTTCCCAGCTAATTTCTAAAAGTAATTTGAGTTTTTAGTGACAGATCCCCAGCCTTCACAGTTTATTGCCAAGTGTAGAGATTGGGAGGGTAATTTTGACTAGTAACCAAGGAGACTCATGACCAAGGCTTTTCGTAAAGATCCCTAACCCCTTTTCAGTTACTTTATGGCCAAGTGTAGTCAGATTTGGATGGTAATTTTGACTAGTAACCAAGGAGACTCATGACCAAGGCTCTTTAAATAGATCCCTATCCCCTTTTCAGTTACTTTATGGCCAGGTGTAGTCATATTGGGAGGCTAATTTTGACTAGTAACCAAGGAGACATTCCTTACTCATGACCAAGGAGGCGCTTCATAATTTTCAGTTTATGGCAAAGCAGTCAGATTGGGGGAAGGTAATTTTGACTAGTAACCAAGGAGACTCTTTACTCTTGACCAAGGTTCTTCATAATTTTGTTAGTTTATGGCAAAGCAGTCAGATGGGAAGGGTAATTTTGACTAGTAACCAAGGAGACCCATTCTTTACTCATGACGAAGGCTTTGTAAAGATCGCTAGCCCTTTTTCAGTTAATTGATGGCCAAGTGGTCAGATTGGGAGGGTGGTTTTGACTAATAATCAAGGAGACTGTCACAATAGCTTTGCCTAAGTGTTCATTCCATTATAAATTAGTTCACATAGCTCATTGGCAGAAAAAAGCAATGGTATGGCTGTACATTCATCCCATAGCACTTCTTTGTGACTAGCATCATGTTCTCGAGTTTATCTATTACAATTCAGCATTCAGGATGGAGAGATGGCAATTTTAGGCCAAGAGTAAAAGCAGATTAGTAACCAAGGAGACTCATAGCACTAGTTCATGACTAGCCTCAAATTTTAGTAGTTGTAAATTGGAATAGTAACCAAGGAGATTCATTCCTATCTCATAACTACAGCTCAACAAATGCAACCACATGTTCGTATTTTTTGGGGGAGTGACCGATCAGATTATAGTACAGGGTAGTTGTAATTCAGAATAGTAACCAAGGAGACTCATTCTTAACTCATAACTACAGCTCGTCAAATGCAAACACATCTTCGTATTTTTTTTGCAGGAGTGACTGATTCAGAAGTGGCTGTAGGTATAAAAATGACGTCTTTCCACTCTGAATACTTGGCTGTAAAAAAATTTTAGAATATGATGCTGTGCCCTTCTTTTTTGGTTTAAATTTTCCATAATGTTGAATGGCTCACTTATTCAGCCAGAACTGATGACTCTGGTCTTGAATATGAGCTATTTGCAGACTCATTTAGTCTCACCCAGTTAGTCAGTCAACCCACCCGTGTACCAGACAACCCCGATCAAAATCCCCACCTATTGGACTTGTTTCTAATGACCAATTTGGATAATTGTCAAAGTGAAGTCCCCTCTCGGATCCTCGGATCATTGTCTGATTCAAGCCACCAGTTTTAACACCTACCACACCCTCCTGCTCTGAACCTATCTTGGTGACTAAATGACATTACAACGGGGCAGACTGGGAGGGACTCCATAATTTTTTCATGGGTGTATCTTGGACTTCCTTTTTCTCCCAAGATGCAAATTCCACATTGGGCCACATACAGGATTTCATTAAAGTCGGCATGGAAACATTCATTCCCCATCATACTTACAGAAAAAGATGTAATTCTCCTAAATGGTTTGACCACAATTGTGCTAGAGTAACAGAACATAAAACAATAGCCTATAACACTTATACAAGGACCAAAACCAAAGAAGCCTTTAACTATTATAGAAATATCAGAAACCATGCCAAAACTATTATCAATCTTTCTAAATCAAACTTTCTACACAGACAGGCTAACAAACCACTAAACCCAAATGATAAAATATTCTGGTCAGCCCTTAATTCATTCAAAACAAACTTCACTAACACCTCTTCCATTCCACCGTTACAGTCCCTCTGTGGAAATCTAGTAAGTGACCCACTTGGAAAAGCCAAACTTCTTGTTGACATTTTTTCAACAAACTCAACCCTAAAAACAGAAAATCACAACATTCCAGTACATTATTTTGATTCCCCTCAAATACCACTTTTCATGATTCACACCAGATACGTACAAGCTGTATTACAGAATCTCTTAGCAGACAAAGCTACTGGTCTAGATGAAATTGCTTCAATAGTACTTAAAAATTGCTCCTTAGTGTTGGCTCCTGTATTGGCAAAATTTTTCCATTTAAGCATCCGTACCTCAAGTTTTCCAGCTTCTTGGAAAGAAGTAAATATCCATCCTGTTCCTAAAAAGGGGGCAACTTCTGATCCATCAAACTATAGACCAATTGCAATAACTTCCATTCTCAGTAAAGTTTTTGAGACACTAATTAACAGTCAAGCATCTAGAAATTAATAAATTAATGATAGACAAGGATTGTGGAAAGTGTTAAGAATATATGGAGTAGATGGGAAGTTGTTGAATGCTGTGAAGAGTATGTACGATGGTGCGAAGGCTGCAGTGCGTGTGGATGGTGAACTAAGTGAATTTTTCTCTTTGAAAGTTGGTTTGAAACAAGGATGTGTCATGTCTCCATGGTTGTTCAATCTGTACATGGATGGGGTAATAAAAGAGGTACAAGGTAGGGTAGTGGATGTTGGAGTGGCCATGGTGAGAGAGGATAGAGTTTGGAAACTCCCTGTACTGTTGTTTGCAGATGATACTGTGTTGTTGAGTGAAGACGAAGGGGAGCTGCAAGGCTTGGTGGATGAGTTTGAGAGAGTGTGTAAGAAACGGAACCTAAAGGTGAATGTAGGGAAGAGTAAAGTGATGGTCTTTGAGAGAGGTGAAGTTAGTGAATGTACAGCAAGGTTAGATGGTGAGGAATTGGAAAATGTGAGTACGTTTAAGTATTTGGGTAGTGTGATGAGTAAGGATGGAGGTTTGGAGTGTGAAGTGCTTGAAAGGGTACAGCAGGGAAGAAAGGTTGCTGGTTCCTTGAAAGCAGTGATAAGAAACAGGGAAGTGAGCATGGAAGTGAAAAAGTTACTACATGACAGTATTGTGATACCAACTCTAACGTACGGAAGTGAAGCTTGGACATTGTTGGAAGGACACAAGTCAAGAGTGAGAGCAGTGGAAATGAGTTATTTAAGAGGAGCCTGTGGAGTCACGTGGAGAGACAGGCTGACGAATGAGGATATAAAGGAGCGTTGTGGTGTGGATGTGGATGTGATAGGAAGCGTTATGAGGAACACACTGAGGTGGTTTGGCCATGTGGAGAGGATGGAGGGCGAAAGACTGACGAAGAGAGTGTATGTGAGTGAGGTGGAGGGGGGAAGAGGGAGGGGGAGGCCGAGGATGAGATGGAGGGATGGGGTGGAGAGGTATATGAGAGAGGGGGGTGTGAGTTGGGAGCAGGGCAGTGAAATGGCGGGGGACAGGGCGACTTGGAGGCGATTTGTTTGTGGCCACCCCAAACGGGATTGAGGCGTCTGGCAATAGATAGATAGATAGATGATCGACAGTATGGATTCAGACGAGAACATTCAACTGTAGACATTTTGCCTTCTTACCCATCAGATTAACAAAACAATAGACCAGCACAGTGAAACACACACAATAGCACTTGATATATCAAAAGCATTTGACAGTATGGCACCGGGCCTTATTGTCTAATGTCACACTATGGCCTTTCATCACTGGTTCCTCTAAGTTCTTTTTACCTTCAAAATAGAAAAATACGGGTCATGGTAGATGGAATTTATTCTGTTTCATTCCATAAATGCTGGTGTGCCTCGTGGATCAGTTTTTGCGCCAACCCTCTTTCTCATTCATATAAATGACCTGTCACTCACAACCCAATACACTCTTATGCTGATGACTCGACCCTTCATAGTTCTTTCACATATAGTACCTCCTTTACACAATTTATTATAAATTCCCAGATAAACACAGCAATATCTCTGAACCAGGACCTTCCTAAAATTAATCAATGGGGAAAGACAAATCTGGTCTCATTTAATGCCCAGAAAACTAAATACATTAATTTCTCCAACAGAAAGAATCCCTCAGACTCACACATAATTTTAAATGTCAGTATTCCCATATCCACTACAATTGAAATCCTAGGTGTTACTCTAAACCCCAACCTAAGCTGGACAGCTTATGTTAAATCCCTTGCTAAAAATGCTTCCAAAAAATTGGGACTTATATACAGAGTTCGTGAGTTTTTCACTGATGAGCAGATGGCCACAATATACAAAAATCATGTGTGTTCTCAGATCGAATACTGTTCACCACTGTGGAGTGGATGTGGAACGGTTGCATTGAGGCAGTTGGACAAAATTCAAAATAAAGCCTTTAGATTAATCAGTTATCCTGCCATTACGCAGGACCTTCCTCCTTTGTCAGTACGTAGAGATGTTGCTTCTTCAGCATTATTTTATCGATATTTTTATCGTAAGTGCTCTGATGAAGTAGCTTCAATTGTGCCTCTTCTTCACATTTTCTCCCGAAATACTCGGGCAGCTGGGAGCGCCCATGAATTCACACACTCTTCCCAGCAATGCAGAACCTCTGCTTATCAAAATTCATTTATCCCCGGAACTACTGCTACTCTGGAATTCACTTCCTGGGAGTTGTTTCCCACAAACATTTAATCCACTTCAATTCAAATCCAGTTGTCATAAATATTTTATGAATGGAGGATGCCATTAGGCACATGGACTTTTTTTTTTTTTGCTTTGTTTTTCCTTCTTCCATTCATTATTTAAAAAAAAAAAAAAAAAATCTCATCTTGAATTTTGAATTGTAACTGTAGAATGTTGCTAGTCATGAAGAAGTGCTGTGGAAAGGGTAGTCTATAGCATTATCTTGCTCTGCCACTGAACTGTGTGAGATGGACTGCGTAAGGCAAAATCTAGGCCAAGTAGAAGGTTGAAGTAGTAGTGTTATTTGCTGTATTAACTATCTACTCTGAATGTAAATAATTTGTACTATGTTCCTACAATCATTGCAGTGGTGTTCCTGTGGCCGCCTTGGATTCGTGTGGGTGTGAGCAAAGTACAAGAAAGCTGGGTTCCAGAGAGGTGGCAGCCTGATTGCAGTTCAAGAGGAGTGAAGGGAACATGCCCGGAGAACTCAGAGTAGCAGAGGGGCCATGGATGCTTGGAGAAGTTGAAATCTGTTCTGATGGGTACAGTACTGTCTCCCGTCTCTCCCGTCTGTTTTTCCTCTCTTGTCTGTTCCTCTTGTCTCTCTCTTGTCTCTCCTGTCACTCCTGTCTGTTAGTGTAGGCAGGTAATGATAGAGGGTTGAATTGAGCAAGGACATTCATTCTTACATTATAACCAAGGATGAGATGGAAGGATGGAGTGGAGAGATGGGATGGGGTGTAAGTTGGAGTGATGGAGAGTAGATACAAGTAGATGTGGGGGAGAGAATGTATGTATGAGAGAGGAGTGTGGGTAGATATGGTGGAGGGGGGTGTGAGTTGGAGAGATGGAAATGAGAGGAGGGGTGTGTTGGAGGGATGGCAACTAAATGGCAGAGGACAGGACAGTGTGGAGGAAATTTGTCACACCTTACAGGATTAAGATGTCTGGCAATAGATAGATTAGATAGATATATAACTGAATTTCCAGCAAGCACACTGTATTGATGTGGTAATGGTAGTTATGTCCATTGAAAACATATAGTAACCAAAGAGACTCATTCATACTTCCATAACTATAAAATTAATGAAACTGTAGTCACTTAAGTACTAAAGTTGTGAGAATGGGCCTGTTCCATCAGGTGAAGGACAGACTACAATATAGCTAAGTGGCAAGATTTTTTCCTTGGTTAAGAAATCTATATGAGATGGAAGCACAGATTTTAGCCCATAAATTGGTATAGCTTTTTGTCCTTATGTGGAGTGATATAGGCTAGCTTAATGCCAGATTGACATTACCTTGCCTGTACACCTTTCCCATAGCCCAGAGGTGAGCAACCCTTAAAGCTAGAAGAGCCATTCGTTTTAAAGTTTCATAAAAATGTAGTACTCTTGGAGCTGCAGTGCAAAAAATTCTCATAAACTGAAATCTGCAGTATTTTAAACCCAAAGAAAACATTAGTGATATTGTTTGATCTACTTATAGTATAGATCATATCAAAGGTGAATTAAAAATCTAATGTTGCCTTGCATGTGTAATATGATGCCATCGTTCTGAAAGAATAAATGATTATTTGTGAAGCTCCTGGAGCCGCAAAAGTGTCCTAAGAGCCGCATGCGGCTCCTGAGCCGCAGGTTCCCAACCTGTGCCATAGCCCTTCTTTAGCATAATTAACAAGTCATTTACATACAGAAGTTAGAGCAGTTAACAGAATATACAGTAGACTATGCAAGAAAGATTAGGGAACAGTTGATACCTTATGACCTAAGTTTTATCCAGTGTGGGTGAAGGCAGATAAAGTATTTATCAACATAGGTGCAGTCATAGATATTTACTGTCCATTGCACTGGGCATGTGAAGAGAATGGAGGATGACAAGTGGGAGCACAGGGGGAGAGGTGTGAATGTTGAGGGTAGAGTTAAGAGGAAGGGGTAGATTGAGATGGTTTTGGGAGGAAGGATGGGACTGGAGTGTATTGGTGTTGTGATGAGGAGGGGTAGATTGAGATGGTTTGGGAGGAAGGATGGGACTGGAGTGTAATGGTGTTGTGATGAGAAGGGGTAGAGTGAGATGGTTCGGGAGGAAGGATGGGACTGGAGTGTATTGGTGTTGTGATGAGGAGGGGTAGACTGAGATGGTTTGGGCATGTGGAGAGGTTTGGGGATGACATGTGGGTGTGGAGGGTGAGAGGTGTGAGCATTGAGGGTAGAGTTGTGCGGCAGACTGAAAGACCTGGGATGAAGTCAGTGACCTCAGGGATAAAGGGGTGGATAGAGAAGCTGCTAGAGATCAAGCAGCATGGAGAACTGCCATTAGGTGATCAAGGCTGATGTATGGAAGCATCTTGGAGTTTTAATAAATGAATGAAGGAAGGAAATAAGTTCCAATTTTCTGCTCCATTAGGTGGGTAAAGATGTTGAGGTATAAATTTAAGTGCTTCCACTATTATTTTTTTCCCTGTCCTTGCTCTGCACCCTTCCTCACCCCAGCATTAGGTGGAAAAGATCAGGATGAAGGAAAATGAGGATTGTTCCTAGGTAGTTAACTGTTTGCATTTGCTTAACTTGAATAGGGAAGTAGCATTATAATGTATAGGAATAAATGCATTGGTTACTAGGCAGATATGGGTGTTAAAATGTCACTGAGAAACTTATTTACTAGAGCCCTTAACTCAGTTGTGGGTTCATCCTTAGCTGGATATGAATCTGGGAGACTTCATGCTAAATGTCCCCTTCTGCAGTCCACCATCCTCCATTTGAGAGATAAGTACATTGCTGTATGGCAAGAATATTAACTGTTAGACTCCTTGAAATGGCTGGGTTGATACAGCCTTCAGTTTGTCCTTCAGCCTAAGATTTAACCAGTGTTGATTGTTGAGGTAGCACTGGCATTGTAGTTCAAGGGTTGAGTTGTAAAGCATGTTTGTACTTTAGGGCTGTACGACAAGGGCAGCTTGATGGCAGAGAAGGCCATCCCTGCTCTGGTGGTAGACATCCACCACCACCACCACCAGTGATGAAGGGGAGCAACTTGGCTGGATACTAAAAGATGAGTACATTTAATAATGTTATACCTACTCACATAGGTGCCAGTCTGTTGAAATATCCATTGATGGGCCAGTGCAGTGTTTTATACATAACGTATAGTTTTCTATAAATCTTGCCTTGGTGCTGCTTTTGTTAATTGCCAGTTGGTTGCAGAACTTGCCTCAGTAGGTGTTAGTGAAAATGCACTGCAACCTGTGCTTAAATAGCTGAGGAAGCTGAAGTTGCAAGAATCATGCAGAATGTTAAAAACTCAATTTTGCTAAGTGGAATTATCTGCAGTAAGTGTGCTGCAGTTAAATTGGCAATGCTAACAACCATATCCCAGGAAATGATCACTGCCACCCCTTATGCCTTAGGTTTCATTAACATTCCCTATAGTTGTCTTTGGAGACTTGCAACAGAAGAGAGATAGCCATTATTACCCCATCACTAAATAAAATATCCCCAGAGCTGGATAAAAACCATTGGGTGTGGCAGGAGTGAATTAACACACAACAGGAAGCTCCCTAACATCTCTTCTGTAATGATTTATTTTAGGGGTTAAACTTAATTCAGTTGGAGACCCCTGCATTCAAAAGGAATCTCCCTAACACCTCTTCCTTAGCTATTTATCTAGGGGAATCAGTGTTATGATAATAAAGCCTTGTCTTATATGCAGATTTCTAAGTTCCATTGGTACTTGTTCTTCTCTCAAATGCCTTTATTTTATTTTTGATGGAGAGTAACAGTTGGGTGTGGAAAGTGATGTGGCAAGGTTGGGGGTAGGGGTGAGAGGCAGACTGAAAAAGACCTGGTAAGAGGCCATAGGGTGTGACCTCAGGGTAAGGACTGAATAGGGAGACTGCCAGAGATTGAGCAGTGTGGAGAGCTGCCATCAAGTTATGAAAGCCGACGCATTCAAGCATGTTGGAGCCTTTAAAAACAATACGATAGCAGTATTTCCAGAGTCTTTATAAACGATATGAGAGCAATATTTCCAGAGTCTATGTAAACGATACAGTAGCAATATTTCCAGAGTCAACTGTATAATAAATGATACGATAGCAGTATTTCCAGAGTCTATATAAACAATACGATAGCAATGTTTTAGTCTATATAAACGATACAATAGCAGTGTTTTAGTCCATATAAACGATACGATAGCAATATTTCCAGTCGATATAAACGATACGATAGCAGTACAGTATTTCCAGAGTTTATATAAACGATACGATAGCAATATTTCCAGAGTTTATATAAACAATACGATAGCAATATTTCAAGTTTATAAAAATGTTACAATAGCAATACTTCCAGAGTCTGTCAATCCTGTACTTTTTGAACTGGAAGAAATGGCCTTATACATCAGAGCTGTAAGTCCTCCCTGAGTTTAAAAATGCCTGGTAGTGGCAAGAATAAAAATAAATCAATAAGGAAGAGATGTTAGGGGAGCTGCGTCAAGCGTACCAGTCCGTCGGAGCCATAGGTTCCCCCTGAGTTGTAAGACTGCCAGGTAGTAGCAAGAAAAAAACAAAAAAATCACTAAAAAGAGATGTTGGGGGAGATAGGGAATTGGAAGTACTGTGTAAGTTTGAATTATTTTTATTTTACTTTTTTCCAATCTGCCTGCGTCTTTCTCCTCCTGCCTGCAACTTTCTCCTTCTGCCTGTGTCTTTCTCCTTTTGCTTGTGACTTTCTCCTTTTGCCTGTGACTTTCTCCTTTTGCCTGCGTCTTTCTCCTTTTGCCTGCGTCTTTCTCCTCCTGCCTGCGTCTTTCTCCTTCTGCCTGCAACTTCTTTTCCTTTTACCAGTGACTGTATCTTTTTCTCTGATCTGTCCTCTCCTCTACTGTTCCACCTCTTCGTGATGTTTCCTCATTTATTGTGGCTTTATTTTCCCTCTACTATCAGGGTAGACATTTGGTATTATGCCATGGATAGTTTAACCCGCGCCGTCCCGAGGACGTACTTCCACGTCCTCACGTTTTGTCACAGCCAGTCCCGAGGACGTACTTCAACGTCCTGCAATTGCAAGGTTCATAATTTCCACAAATTTCAAAATTCGCGGGAGATTTTCGTTTCGCCTGGTACCCAAGCCTCCCCTACCTGCCGCCAGGCGGGCAGCGTCCTAGACCCCGCGTGACCCGCGCTCGCCCTTGTCTCGGTCACTCACCTGCCAGCAGTGACCCAGGTCAGACATGGCGCGGAAAGGTCTCTCAGATGAGCAAATTGCATCCGTCCTGGAAGCCTTCACTGGAGACAGTGATTCTCCACTCGATGATGATGTGGTGGATCGCGATTACGTCCAGCCAGAGGAAGAAATAAGTAGCAGTGATGAGGAGGTCCCTTCGCCCCGAAAATCGCGGTATGTGACATACCGTAAGGCAAGGGAAGGCCAGGCTGCTCCCCAACCACGTGCACAGCTATCTCTCCATCACGATTCTGATCAGGACGAGGATGAGGATGATGGAGGGCTAGGACGTGATATCGCCGAGTGGTTGGGAAAGGAAAAAATATCACCACGTGGATCAGAAGGTGGGGCGAGACGACACCTAAGGTATGGTTCAAGTACTTTGTCTGGGGAAGTAGCAAGTGGTGTGGTGGGATTGCTGGGAGAAAGGGAAAGTGTTGTGGGCGGCAGCGGGGTGAAAGTGAGAGTGGTGTGGGGGTAGTGCGGGGTGAAGGGGCCATTGGTGGGAGGGGAGGCAGCACGAGCACGTGGTGCCTCGTAGGCCTAGGGGAGAGGAGGTTGAGTCACTCCCCAGCACTTCTTGCCCCTGAATATGCCCAAACTTCCTCCCCACAGCCCCAGGATGTGGGGAAAGGAAGAAAGGGAAGGGAAAGGGTAAAGGAAAAGGGGGGAAGAGAAGTGCCCAAACTTCCACCTCCCTATCCTCCCTTCCTCCCTGTCCTCCCTTCCTCCCTGTCCTCCCTTCCTCCCTCCCTGTCCTCCCTTCCTCCCTATCCTCCCTTCCTCCCTATCCTCCCTTCCTCCCTATCCTCCCTTCCTTCCTATCCTCCCTTCCTCCCTATCCTCCCTTCCTCCCTGTGCATTAACACCAAACTGTTTCATCACCAAGCATCTTCATGGCCAAAGCTGCTTCTATGCCAATCTTGGTGCCATGTAGCCAGTGTGACTTGGTGCTGGTTCATTGGTGCTTCCTACTGCCAGTGACATGCTCTTCAATGGTGTGGCCAGGCATCTTTCACTGAATGGTTCTCGACTTTGTTCATTTCTTGTATGGGAAGATATTTTTGAACTGTTCTAGCTTTCTCATGTAATGCAAACTTTGAAATAGATATAGATATAGATAGATAAAGCACACAGGGAGTATGATGGATTATCTTTCAGTGTATTAGCAGTGGTTACAGTTTTTGCCATTGGTATAAATCTGGCCATCATTGTTCAGTGGGTTAAGGTGGTGGTGTTTGATGCTTTGAATGTGTCAGGTGGTTGTGCTGCTGTGTTTACTGTAGGTGCCTGGTGGTGTAGTGGGTTAAGGTGGTCCAGCCAGATGTGCTTTGGAATATTAATAGGTCTGTTCACCTGTGGCAAAGCCAACAGGTCTACAAGTGGTACTTTTTTTCCCTCTCTCCAAGTTTAAATATCTGCTCTTGGAGAGCTCTGAGTGATTTTCTTATGAAATACAAAGCTGTTCAGCCTGAACTTTTGTTGATTTATGTCAGCCATTGTCTAAACTGACTATTGGGTGCATTTCAGTTTGACTTTAAAGGGAGGCATTGTAGTGACTTATGAAATAGAGTTGCTCAGCTTGAAATTTTGAGTTATGTCACCTGTTGCATCAGCTGATTATTAAACAATTATCAATTTTTGCCATGAGGCATTTTAATAAAACTTTCACGTTGTTGGAGTTTGAGACAGAATTTTAAAAATTGGCTGTAGTAGTTTTGCTGCAGGTGTGTGCAGATAGTGTCTTGTTGTTTAGGTACAAAATTTAAACTTGTGATCTTGTGTTTAGGTACAAAATTTAAACTTGTGATCTTGTGTTTAGGTGATCTATTTGGGTGGTGTTTGAAGGTTAGGTTGTGTGTGTGATTAGAATAGGTCAGTGGGTTTGGGTGTAGATTAGGTCAGTGGGTTTGGGTGTAGATTAGGTCAGTGGGTTTGGGTGTAGATTAGGTCAGTGGGCTTGGGTGTACGTTAGGTCAGTGGGTTTGGGTGTACGTTAGGTCAGTGGGTTTGGGTGTACGTTAGGTATGTGGGTTTGGGTGTAGATAAAAACACAGCAGGTAATGTGTTGTTGTATTTGCAGGAAACATATGGTGTCTAACAAGATATGTGAAGAAGATACCAAGATGGCAAGATGAAGCCAGCTGTGTAAATAAGCCAGCTGGGTAGAGGAATATGCTGTATGTTTGAAAAAGATTGGTAATGTGTTAAAACTGCGTCTCTCTCATTTTGCTTTAACTTGGCCTAAAATTACCTTGCTGGTCACGAAGAAGTGCTGTGGAAACGTTTAAACGACCTAAAATTACCATCTTTGAATCGTGTTTAGCTATACTGTATTAGATCAAAATTAGTGATGTTAGTCATGCAGTGCGGTGGAAAGGTTGTAGAGCCAGTGTTTTTGTTCTTGCTACTGAAGTAAGTGAAGTCAGCTGTCAAAGGATATGTCTTGGCCAAGTTTAAGTGAAAGAACTGTTGTTGTGTGTACAGAAAGTCTTCGTTTTTGCTAGTCATGAAATGCTGTTTTCATGTCCTTTAAATTCAAGTAATTAAGTCATTGTGTTCCCTGGCTGGTTTATATGGTAGTGCTGAAGTGGTGTATTTTGTGGCCAGGCTTATCTGAACAGGAACATGTTGGTCTGCTGGCTGAATTGGCCCTTATCCTGTAGTCCACCATTTTCCTTTATGGGACGATAGGGAGGTATTAGACTAGTAACTAAGGAGACTCGTGTACTCCACCATCCTTGGAGGATAAGGGAGGGCATTGAGGCATGTTTTGTTTGAGGGCATTGTGAATTGAAGTATGTTGTTGATCAACCCCAGTCTGCCTGGCCAAGCAGACCCATCAACCACAGGCAAGCAACAGCCCCTTTCAGGGCCATCATGCTTAATGAACCAGTGTTCCCTTGCGGCTGACAGTGCCCTGCAATGGCAAGGCGCATTGAAAAGTGTGGAGGTTTGGTTCCAGGATGGATGCTGCATTTGCTTCACCCAGTTAACGTGGTCACCATAGCAGACCCCACATCACCCCCTTATTTGGTGATATGGTTACCACTCAACATTGTAAATGGTTTCCTGGGTTACAGGAAACCATTAGGCCTGTCACCTGGTGTAGAACCACCTGAAGTGGAAAGAGGAGAAATAGTGACAGGAAGGAAAGGGAGAAGTAGGGAGTGATGACAGTGATAGTTGAAGGAAGAATAGGTAGTACTATAGTGCAACCTCAAAAGATTGCAAACCTCTAAAGTTCAATTGCCATAATTTATAAAAAGTAATTTTTATTTCCCAAAATTAGCTAAAAAATAACCAGAGGCTAGTAAAAAAAAAAAAAAAAAAAAAAAAAAAAAAAACGTAGCTACACCCATCTGGTACTGATGACCTCGCCATAAAACGTGTGGTCACCCATGATAATAATTGCCTTTCCTCCTCTTGGTTAAGCTCTTTATTATTTGAATCAGTTTTATTGTATCCAAATTTGACCATAATTGTGGCTTCAAACAGGTGTCCTGGCTTTACCAATTAGTGCAGTGCTGGGAACAAAAATGATGCAGTATAAGAATGCAGCCACAAGTACTTAGTGTATGTTGTGAAATGATTGGTGATGGAAACTACGATGTATGACAAATTGAAAGTTCTGTGCTGTACCAACTAAAACTAGAGTAAATAACTCATTGCAGGTGTTGTCAAAGATAGTGGTGGTGTTAAACCTGACAGTGTATGACATTACAAAGCAGTGTGATAAGGTTTTTAAGTTTTGAGTGACATTATGGTAAATATTCCTTCATCACACACCACCATGGAACACCACTTGTCAGACATCAACTGATTTTATCTTCTTTTGACTGAAGCATGATTGTTGGTAGGCAGCAGTCTTAGTGTAATTCTAATAGATCATTTGCATCACTGTTAAACCACTGTGCAATATATTTTTGAGTAGATATAAACCACCACCATCATCCATTTTTCACACACACACACACACACACACAGATTGCAGTATTTCTGCAAGATTACAGTAATGCTGACTGGCAGTAGTTGTACATATCATAAAATGTCATAAAATAAACTGTGTAATCAGTGCATAATGTGAAGTGTAGCATCACCTATGGGTTGGTTATATGGTTACCATCCAGCATTGTAAATGGTTTTCTGGCTTACAGGAAACCATTAGGCTTGTTACTAAATATAAAGCCACCTGAAAAAGGACAAGAGTAATAAAAATTGACAGGAAAGATGTGAGAAATAGGGAGAGAGGGACAGAAACAAAAATAATGGAGATAGTGGGTAGTGCTACATCAAGGAGTGGATGGTGGTTGCTGAATGATGTAAATATTCATGTTCAGTACTGTAGTTTTTATGTAAATAAATGAATGCATAATTACTGTCCCTTACAACTTACTGATTGATGTTAAATATGAATACAACTGCAAAGTGTTTTAGAACAAGGGGACATACACACGATGAGGAAAGGAAATGTGAAAGAAACACTTCATGGTTTGAAGTGATAAGAGATGAGACAAATGGTAGTGTTAACATTGGAAAATAGGATGCCTGAAGCCAGCTAGTTAGCCCAGACTACAGTGCTTGTGTCAAAAGCATGTCTAAACCATGAGAATTAAGACAGCCACAGAAATGCTTTAGTAAAAGTTCGAAATTTTCAAAAGTTCAAAAAGGACACAACTTCGAATTTGGGGTTGCACTGTATATCAAGTGAGTAGATGATCAGTCACCTACCACCTGCAGGACTAGTAACTTAGGAGACTCATGAAAGCAAGCCTCCTGTACCTGTAATGTGTATTGCTATAGCACATTGATGTGACTAGTAGCCCTAGCCACCTCATGAAGGCAACCTTCTCCATTGTCTGTTAAATTTGTTATAGCATGTGTTCAAACCTTACAGATCCCTGTTCCCTTTTGTCTCGGTTGATGGCAGTGTGTAGTGTGATTGGAGGGTTGATACGACTAGTAACAAAGGGTGATGGTATGTAGGGCTGGTGGTGGTTCTGTCAAAGCTGAGGGGGTGTGGCCATGTGTGGATTACCACAAGGGTGTGGGAAGGAATTGCAACTTGTTCAGTGTTTGGTGAGAGGTTGCATATGTGGTGTTAGAGGTAGACTGTGAAAAATGCTGATATGGTGTGTGCAGTGTGTGGGGGGGAGCATATGGAGATTCAGGCATGAAAGGATTAGTGTTGCTGTTGAGTTGAGTATGTGGAGGATTTGTTAAATTTTTATTTTAAGGACATGCTATGTGCTGGAGGTGGGGCTGGTGTTAGCTGTGTGGCTAGGGTAAGGAGTGGTTGGAGGAAGTTCAGAGAGCTGTTGCCTCCTGACGTTGAGAGGGCTCTTCCTCAGTACTAAGGGATCTTTGTATGTGGCATGTGTTAGGAGTGTAATGCTGTATGGTGGTGAGACCTGGGTAGTTAAGTATGATGTTCATAGGCATAAACATACTGTAATGACAACGATTAGATTTGTTTGTAGTGCATCCTTGAATGACGCCTTGGGAGGGGTGTTAGGACAGCGGTTGAAGTGTTGAGAAGAAGAATGGGACTTTAATGTAGTGATGAGAAGGGGTAGGTTGAGATGGTTTGGACATGTGAAGAGGATGGAGGATGAGAGCTGTGATTGTTTAGGGTAGAGTTGTGAGAGGCAGACTAAAAAAAGACCTGGGATGAAGTCAGAGTGAGACCTCAGGGATAAGGGACTGGACAGGGAGACTGCCAGAGATCAAGTAGCATGGAGAGTTGCCATTAGATGACCAAGGCCAACTTATGCACGCGTGTTGAAGCCTTTGTAAACGATAGGAAAATAAACGAAGTAACCAAGGAGACTGTCATACCTCATAACTAAGGACCGTCAAACAATGCAACCTCCCTCCTTTTTTATTTATTTTTTTTTTTTTTTTTATTTTTTTTTTTTTTAGTGCAACCCCTCTCCATTTATTTATTTATTTCAAACAATGCAACCCCTCTCCCCCCCTCTTTTTTTTTTTTTTTTTTCCTCTGTAAAGCTTAGTCAGGGTACAAAATTGTCCATTACCAGTTGTATGGTGGGAACACTGTTAGTTTAGGCCATACCTGTGGCTAAACGAGGACATCTGTATATGCACTGTATTTGTGGATGTGGGAGCATCTCTTGGCCAGTCAGTCAGACCATTTGATTTTTCAGCAGTTCTTCACTCATGTAGATTTTAATACATTGCGGCCCTCAGGATCCCACATCCATTACTTATATATTTATATGTGCTGACCATATTTTCTTTATTCCAATACATGCTTCTTTAATATAAATGTTTTAATATTATGTCTAGTGGAGTAAAGTTTATTGCCTTTTAAGACTCATATTATGAAAAACAGCTTGATTTTGACAAGGCAGTCTTAGAATTTCTGATATTTTGGAGGTAGTAAAATTAATTGTGCTTTGTAAATCTAACGTCAGTTGCTTTGCCAGTGAGTGAAGTATTGCTGCTACTTTTAATCAAAATACTAAACACACAACCAAAGAACTGCAGCTAAAAAAAAAAAAAATCCATGGTCCTGGTGCAGACCAAAAATTATTTGAAACTTCTCGACATATTGCATCAGTGGCACATAGTGATGCGGTGTGCCAATTTTTATTCCATCTGACAGTTGTTGCATGTTTATCTCATTTCTATTGCTGTGTCGATGGTCACTGCCCCTCTGAAATGTCTGCTTGCATCCCTGCACCACTCAAACAGGTGTGTAGCACCTGTCTAGCAGAAAACTCGTCCCTTTTCTGTTCAACTCTTAAATGCAGGAGTTAACTATTACTCCCATTCCTTCATGTATGCAACAGGGCAACTTTGGAACTGCCTTCCACGCTTTCTATTGCCTATGCCCCTCCAGTCTTTTCAATGCTGTATCCAGGCATCTAAAAATGAACAGATCTTGAAATGGGCACTTACTTTTTTGTTGGAGGGGACAATCTTTCAGGTTTTATAGCATTTGGTTCCTTCTTCCTTGCATAAAATATTGATTAAATAGTTGTGGGAACAACTTTGCCTAAAAATTACCTGATGTAGTGTTCATCAGTCATGTTGGACATAAAGACCAGTTGCCTGGGTATGAAATGGTAGGCCAGGAACAGCATTACTGATTTTATACGTACTGTATTTTATTACTGTAGTTGCATATTTGCTCCAGACCATGAGCAATAGATTTAAACTTCAGCCAGTCTTGGTTAAGATGTGTATCTGTTTATGACCAACAAATTAACAAGGGGTATATAAACTGTAGCAGGCAGTTCATAAGTAACCCTTTAATTTTTTAAAGTATTATTCCAAGTTTTTTTAAGGAAACGAAGTCTTAAAGGCGAGAAGTGTTACTTCATAACTTGTAAATTACTGTATATAACTTGTGGCCATCACTGGTGATTTCATTTATTTTTTTTTATACAAAGATCTGCTACTGGTAGGTAGGTTATGGCAACATTACATGAGTGTAGTAAGAAATCATATGTCATTTGGTTGTCTTTGCTCCATAAATTAGAATTGGGAGACTGAGGGATGGAGTGGAGGGAGAGAATTAACTAGGAGTGTATGTGAGAGGTGGGAGGGGAGACCAAGGATGAGATGGAGGGATGAAGTGAGAGACTAAGGGTCGATTCACACTATATGATACGTCTTCGTAGGGTTACGGTTCGTTTGCTATGTCACTGTTCACACTATACGTCCATGATCCTCTCAGGCTGCTTGCAGCTGTGGCTCCGACAAGGAGCCTAAGAAATTAGAATAAAGCAGCTTGCTGCAACTTGCATTTTTGTACAACTACTTACGTGACAATGCCACTGATGTTACAACCATGAATGTCACGAACAATGCAGGCTCTTTAGTAGACATAGCTGGACAGGGAGGAAATGCTAAACAAGGTGCATTCCTTGTGAGAGAAATTTAAAGGATTTTTGTACAGTCCCGCTGGTTCTCTTCCATGGGCATAAAGGAGGGTTGAGAGAGAACCTACCAATGGTTATGAACAGGATGTTGAGAGAACCTATGAATGTTAAATAATAGGCTACTGACAGAGCAGTAAATGGTAATGGATAGGGTGTTAAGAGATACCCTATGAATGGTAATGAATAGGATGAAGGATAAAAATGCTATTTGTCACACTTATAATAAAATTGTGAAATAGTTATCTTACCCGATTTTTGCAATTCCTCTCCTGTGAATTTCCATATTTTTTCTTTCGCATGGTTATCGTTGTATTTTCCGTTGCTCATGTCATATAGTTCGTCGTAGCTTCTGACTAGTTCTATTAACTCCTTGTCACTCATGACTGCTTTTAGTACTGTTCACGGCCAAAAGCAGTGACAGGCTGAAGTTCATATGAGTTCTCTCATCCGTAAACACACCGTGACTGCTACGTATCGGTGTTCACACTAACCGGCAGAGGTACGGAATGTTTCCATACGTATGTTTTGTTCGTCAGAGATTTCTTCCAAACGTAGCCGATCCGTACAAGTGAAAGACGAACAATAAACGGAAAATATAGTGTGAACAGCCCCATTGATTTCAACATAAAAATAATTAACGTACGAAAGCAGTACGGAGACAAACCGTGTAGTGCGAATCGGCCCTAATGTGTATGAGATGGAGAGGGGGAGAGGGAAACTGAGGGATGGAGTAGAGGATGTTGTAAATTGAAGCAGGGTGGAGAGGGACACTAACTAAGAGTGTATGTGAGTAAGGTGGATGTGGGGGAAGAGGGATGAGAGGAGGTATATAGGAGAGAAGGGTGTAAGTAGGGGGTGGAGAGTGACTTGACTAGGAGAGAGAGTGAGGTGAAGGGATGGAATAGAGGTATATGAGAAGGAGGTGTAAGTGGGGGGGATGGAGAGTGAGACTAAGTAGGGGTTTGTGTGAGTGAGGTGGAGGTGGGGAAAGTGGCAGGGGGAGACTGAGGATGAGATGGAGGGATGGAGTGGAGAGGTGCATGAGAGAGGAGGGTGTAAGTTGGGGGGTGTAGGAAGATTAATTCTGAGATTGTATGTGAGTGAGGTGGAGACTGAGGATGAGATGGAGGGATGGAGTGGAGAGATATATGAGAGGGGAGTGTAAGTTGGGGGAATGGAGAGTAGGAAACATAATCAGGAGAGTGTATGAGAGTGAGGTGGGGGGAGCTGAGGATGAGATAGAGATGGAGAGGTGTGTGTAAGTTGGGGTGTGAAAAACTAACTAGGCGAGTGTATGTGAACAAAATGGAGGGATAGGGGAGGGGGTGTAAGTTGGTGGAATGGAGAGTAGGAAACATAATCAGGAGGGTGTATGTGAGTGAGGTGGGGGGAGAGGCAGGGGGTGTAATCTGGGGGGAGGGCAGGTAGATGGCAGTGGACAGGGAGGAGATATGTACCCTCACAGAATCAAGGTGTCTGGCTATAGGTAGATATAGCATGTCCCCACTTTCACATTGTTATAGTAATATGGCCATTGAATATTTTTAGTTTTATTTGTTTGCTTGAGATTATACTCTGAACTTTAGCTTGGCCTAAAATTTTAAATCTTTCCAGCCTGAATTAGGAGTTGTAACTTTCTTAAAACAGGATAGTAGGTACAGTGTGAAAAGGATTATGAGTAATAGCATTGCCTTTCTTTGCCTCGAGTTACTCTTATGTGACACAGCAGGAAAAGACTGAAAAATTGGGCCAAGTTAGTGAAGAGTAAATATTGTTCAGTGAAGAGTAAATATTGTTCAGTGGAATGTGATTTTGTTGATATTTAACATGCATCACAACCAGTCCATGTTGGTATTTTTGAACCTCTTCAGTACTGTTACATCTTTTCTCGGTGTATTGTTGCTGTGTCCCAGATGATTTTATTCTTGCTGCTGCCAGACGATTTTACTCAGCTTAGGAAGGGGGTCTCATACTGAAGGGAGGCTATGTCCCCTCCAGTATGAGATCGCACTCCAAGCTGAATAAAATCGTGTGGCATCAGCAGGAATAAAATGTCCTCATACTGAAGGGGTTAATTGGCTCATGTCTTTGGTATACTGTATTCCATGTTGACTAATGGTGCATTGCTTCCTGTTTAACATGCCTTAGCAAACACACGTTGCGTGGTGCACACAGTGTTTAGCAATGCATGTTAAGTAGCCCTTTTGATCACTCTGTTGTATGCCATGTGTTCTTGTATACTGTAGCTCTGCCTGGCATTAGCTGGGCAGAGCAATACAAGACATGGCATCTACACAGTGATTTGAAGGGCACGCTCTTGGAAGCATCTTGGGGTAGGGCACAGAACCTATCTCGATAAATCGGCCACGAAAACACGGACTGGCAACCCTCCCTTGGGGTTGCCAGTCCTTATTTCTGTGGCCGATTTATCGAGATTGTTTTTTTTTTCACCTTCTTCACTTAAATGTATCTTAGTGGAAATAAAACCAATGTATTATTACCATGTCTTTATTATATACATATACCTTTTTTGTATAGTACTTATATAGGTATAGTACTTTGAAATATATCAGAAAGAGAATACCAATAGACATGAATAGTACGAAGGAGACATCACTTCGTACTATTCATGTCTATTGCTATTCTTTTTCTGATATTTTTCAAAGTACTATACATATATAAGTACTATACATACATAAGTAACTTATAACATATTCAAAATTTAGCACTTAGAAAATATTATGAACTTAAAGGACAAATATACAAAGACATTAAAAAATAAAAGAAACATTCAAAACAAACAAAACAAGACACATGGAGCAGGACAGAGGAAGGACAGCAGGACATAGCAGAGATGACAGGGCATGAACAGCAGGACAAGGAAGGACAGGGCAAGAATAGCAGGACATGACACAGATGGTGGAAGGACAGAGCACAGATGATGGAGGGGCACAACAAGGCAGGTCATAGCAAGGCAAGACAAGCAGGATACAGCAAGAGATGGAAGGGCAGGACACCACAGGGAAGAACAGCAGGACACAGGGTAAGAATAGCATGGAGGGGAGGACAGGCCAAGGATGGCAGGGCACAGCAAGAGTGCAGATGACAGTGCATGGGTGTAGGGCGGGACAGGGGTGGCAGGGCACAAAGCACGACATAGCACAGATGATGGAAGGGCACAACAGGGCAGGTCATAGCAAGGCACAACAGGGCAGGTCATAGCAAGGCAAGACAAGCAGGATACAGCAAGAGATGGAAGGGCAGGGCACACAAAGGAAAAAATAGCAGATATGGAATGGAAGGGCAGGACACCCTAGGCAAGAACAGCAGGACACAGGGTAAGAACAGCAGGACACAGGGTAAGAACAGCAAGGAGGGGAGAACAGGCCAAGGATGGCAGGGCACGACAAGAGTGCAGATGGCAGGGCACGACAAGAGTGCAGATGGCAGGGCACGACAAGAGTGCAGATGGCAGGGCACGACAAGAGTGCAGATGACAGTGCATGGGTGTAGGGCAGGACAGGGGTGGCAAGGCAAGGCAGGACAGGGGTGGCAAGGCAAGGCAGGGCAGGGCTGCATATTGCAAGGGTGTAGGGGAGGGCATGGCTGTACAGTGTATTGCATGGGTGTAGGGGAGGGAAGGAAAGTGCAAGGGTGCAGGGCAGGTAGGTGATGGCAGGACAGGGGTGGAAGGACAGGACATGGTTGACAGAACAGGGATGGAAGGACAGGACATGGTTGACAGAACAGGGATGGAACGACAGGACAAGGATGACAGGAATAGCAAGGGACACTTGGTAGGGCTTAGCAAGGGTGGGGGTGGTAGGGTGGGTTGCAGGGTGGTAAGGTTAGGAAGAGGAAGAAAGAGGGGAGGAAGAGGAAAGAAGAAAAGGGAGAGAAGAACGAGGAGATGAGGAGGCCTAATACAATACAGGGGGAAGAGGAGGAGAGGAAGCCTAATACGAAAAAGGGGAGGAGGAGGAAGGAAGAAAAGAATGAGGAGGAGGAGGAGGAAGGAAGAAAAGAATGAGGAGGAGGAGGAGGAAGGAAGAAAAGAATGAGGAGGAGGAGGAGGAAGGAAGAAAAGAATGAGGAGGAGGAGGAGGAAGGAAGAAAAGAATGAGGAGGAGGAGGAGGAAGGAAGAAAAGAATGAGGAGGAGGAGGAGGAAGGAAGAAAAGAATGAGGAGGAGGAGGAGGAAGGAAGAAAAGAATGAGGAGGAGGAGGAGGAGGAGGAAGGAAGAAAAGAATGAGGAGGAGGAGGAGGAGGAAGGAAGAAAAGAATGAGGAGGAGGAGGAGGAAGGAAGAAAAGAATGAGGAGGAGGAGGAGGAAGGAAGAAAAGAATGAGGAGGAAGGAAGAAAAGAATGAGGAGGAAGGAAGAAAAGAATGAGGAGGAAGGAAGAAAAGAATGAGGAGGAAGGAAGAAAAGAATGAGGAGGAAGGAAGAAAAGAATGAGGAGGAAGGAAGAAAAGAATGAGGAGGAAGGAAGAAAAGAATGAGGAGGAAGGAAGAAAAGAATGAGGAGGAAGGAAGAAAAGAATGAGGAGGAAGGAAGAAAAGAATGAGGAGGAAGGAAGAAAAGAATGAGGAGGAAGGAAGAAAAGAATGAGGAGGAAGGAAGAAAAGAATGAGGAGGAAGGAAGAAAAGAATGAGGAGGAAGGAAGAAAAGAATGAGGAGGAAGGAAGAAAAGAATGAGGAGGAAGGAAGAAAAGAATGAGGAGGAAGGAAGAAAAGAATGAGGAGGAAGGAAGAAAAGAATGAGGAGGAAGGAAGAAAAGAATGAGGAGGAAGGAAGAAAAGAATGAGGAGGAGGAGGAGGAGGAAGGAAGAAAAGAATGAGGAGGAGGAGGAGGAAGGAAGAAAAGAATGAGGAGGAAGGAAGAAAAGAATGAGGAGGAGGAGGAGGAAGGAAGAAAAGAATGAGGAGGAGGAGGAGGAAGGAAGAAAAGAATGAGGAGGAAGGAAGAAAAGAATGAGGAGGAAGGAAGAAAAGAATGAGGAGGAGGAGGAGGAAGGAAGAAAAGAATGAGGAGGAGGAGGAGGAAGGAAGAAAAGAATGAGGAGGAGGAGGAGGAAGGAAGAAAAGAATGAGGAGGAGGAGGAGGAAGGAAGAAAAGAATGAGGAGGAGGAGGAGGAAGGAAGAAAAGAATGAGGAGGAGGAGGAGGAGGAAGGAAGAAAAGAATGAGGAGGAGGAGGAGGGAAGAAAAGAATGAGGAGGAGGAAGAAAAGAAGAATGAGGAGGAGGAAGGAAGAAAAGAAGAATGAGGAGGAGGAAGGAAGAAAAGAATGAGGAGGAGGAGGAGGAAGGAAGAAAAGAATGAGGAGGAGGAGGAGGAAGGAAGAAAAGAATGAGGAGGAGGAGGAGGAAGGAGAAGAATGAGGAGGAGAAGAGGAAGGAAGAAGAGGAAAAGAACAACAAGAAGGAGAAGAGGAAGCCTAATACAATACAGGGAGGAAGAGGAAGGAAGAGAAGAACAACGAGGAGGAGAAGAGGAAGCCTAATACAATACTTAACTATATGAAGTACTAAAACACAGAGAATAAACACTCAACTTTGTTTTCCTTTGTAATATTAACGCCAGCAAGGGGTATCATTAGTTTATGCTTCAAAAACTGCATGTGGGTCAAATAATAATAATAATAATAATAATTTACTGGCAAACCCCTATCAGTAATTCCTCATTTAAGATACTTTCACTAAGCACAGTCTCTCTCTTAATGTCACTCAAAAATACACTTTTCACAAACTTCTTAATTAATCTCAAAGGTATGCTGTGAAAGATCAATGTTAATTCATCTAAAAATATATTTTTTTTAAATTTAACACAAACAGATCTTGCTAGTTAGTTCTGTCTTGCATATGATCCTTAAATGCTGGAGAAAAAGTCCCTCTTGCTGGGACCCGACCCTAAGTTCACACAATCAGCAATTTACGGGAATATATATCAAATATTAAATGAGGAATTACTTACTGCTGGCATTATACACAAACAAAACTCACAATTTACACATATTCTGTTTTAAACTGTGCGGAAAATGTGCCACTAGATCTCAGATGATGTGTTTATATATACAGTATTTCAAAGCTATGCATATATATACTGAGGTGTACATGATGGGCCTGTAGAAACAGTTCAGTATTTTTATATCATTTGTATTGTACCATTCTTGAAGGCTCCAACATGCATTCATTGGCCATAGTCACCTAATGGTGGCTGTCTATGCTGCTCAATCTCTGGCAGCCACCCTATGACCTTGTCTCGTATTTTTTTTTCCAGTCTGCCTCACAACCCTACCCCCGAAATTCACATTTCTCACCTTACACACCCAACTGTTATAAAATTGCCGTGCAGGACAGACACCTTCAGGTGGTGGCACTGATATAACCAGGCCATGTCCAGTGAAAAGGGCCAGATGCTCACTCACTGACCATTTAAGCCCCTGGAATCCTGACTACCTCACATATTTCTCCCTACATAAGTGCTTCAAAATTATCAACTCCAGGACTTTCCTATTCCAGACCAACACCACTACAATACCAGCTGGTGTTCTCAGTGCCAAAAATCCCTCGTGGCTAAACACACAGACACAGGACAACAAGGGGACTCTCAATGCAGAAAAACACGAACACAAAAAGCTCCTGGATCTCGTACAAGAGTTTTTCTTAACGCAACATGAGGGAAACCACCAGAAAAAGAGGACTTGATGTACCTTCAGTGCTAGATCTAATATTTACTAGGCAAGAAAATGACATTGACAGTTTAATATATCACCCTCCACTCGGCAAAAGTGATCATGCAGTACTAAATTATAACTTCAGGATAGCATATGACATAGTAAACAGCAATGACAGTTACAAAAAGAGCCTAAACTATAAAAAGGGAAATTATCAAGACCTAAAGAAGTATTTCTTAGAAGTTGATTGGGAAAATGAGCTTAGAGGACAAGATTTAAATGCTGTATATAAAAAAATTTGTGAATTTTATGAAATAGGAGTCCAGAAGTACATCCCACAGCACAAAGAAGCAGATAAGAAAATACAGAAATGGTTCAATACAGAATGTAAAAAATCAAAAGAAAGAAGAGATTTGTTGTGGAATAGATACAGAAGACACAATAGTGAAAGGGCGTATAATAATTACAAACAGGCAAGAAACGACTATACAAGAATAAGGAGGGAAGCCCAAAAACAGTTTGAGGAGGATATAATAAATAAATGTAGTGCTCAACCAAAGCTGTTTTACAGCTATATCAGAAGCAAAACCAAAGTAAAAGATATAATACAATCCATTACGGACGAGGGAATCACTTATACACAAGAGAAAGATATTTGTGAAGCACTAAATAAGAATTTCCAATTAGTTTTTACAGAAGAAAAAAATTTTGAGAGGGACTATGTGGAACACGTATGTCCACACATACTACCAGATATACAAATAGCAGAAAAAGTAATACAGGAGAAGTTAAGTAGATTAGACAGAGGAAAAGCAAGTGGTCCTGATGAAATTTCATGTTGGGTATTACGAGAATGTGCAAAGGAGTTAAGTAAACCATTATTTTTAATTTTCAAGAAATCCTTGAGTCAAGGGAAACTACCTGATATTTGGAAAAAAGCAAATATAGTCCCCTTATTCAAGAAAGGAAATAGACAAAATCCTCTCAACTACCGACCAGTATCACTGACCAGTGTTGTAAGCAAGGTATTAGAAAAACTTATAAGAAAAGCTTGGGTAAATCATCTAGAAGAACACAGTATGATAACAGAAAGACAGTTTGGTTTCAGAAAAGGAAAATCATGTGTTACTAATCTGTTGAGCTACTACGACAGAGTAACAAACACAATACAGGAAAGGGAAGGATGGGTGGACAGTATCTATTTAGATTTCAAGAAAGCTTTTGACACAGTACCACACCAAAGACTTTTATGGAAACTGTACCATCAAGGAGGAATTCGAGGCAAACTGTTTTGTTGGATGCAAGACTTTCTCATAAAAAGAGAAATGAGGACAGTACTAAGAGGAAACTACTCATCATGGAAAGAAGTGACTAGTGGAGTACCAAAGGGTTCGGTGCTGGCACCAATCATGTTTTTAGTGTACATAAATGATTTAAACAGTAACACTGGAAATGAGAGCTATCTGAATATGTTTGCAGATGATGCAAAAATACAAAGGAGAATTACTAGCACAGACTCTTGTAGGGAGCTACAAGAAGAAATAAATAAACTTCATGAATGGAGTAGTACATGGCAAATGGAATTCAATGTGGACAAGTGTCATGTAATCAAGTTTGGTAAAAGTGGAAAAAGACCTGACTGGGATTATAAGTTAGGAAATAAAACCCTATATACCTCAGAAAGAGAGAAAGACCTAGGTGTGATTATCAATAACAGATTATCTCCGGCTGACCACATCAGCGAGAAGGTACGGAACATGTATACACTGCTTGCAAATATGAGAATAGCATTCACATACATAAATGAAGACATGCTAAGAAGGATAAAAACATCATTCATTAGACCAACCCTGGAATATGCATCAACAGTCTGGAGTCCTCATCTCAAAAAGCATATAGACAAGATTGAAAAAGTTCAAAGGGCCGCTACAAGATGGATACCCAGCTTAAGGGACCTAAGCTACGAAGAAAGACAAGAAACTGAATCTACCAACACTACAGGAGAGAAGGAAAAGAGGTGACATGATAATGCTATATAAGTGCATATCAGGAAAGGAGAAAATAGACATAAATGATTACTTAACATATGGAGAAGCATCAGCAAGAGGACACTGCAAAAAACTGCATAAGAAGAGAGGTGATAAAGACGTAAGGAAATTCAGTTTCCCAAACAGAGCAATTGATCAATGGAATGCACTACCAAATGAAATAGTGTGTGCCAAAACAATTCACAAAAATAGTGTGTGCCAAAACAATTCACAAATATGTACGATAAATATGGTTTAAGACACGGGACAGTACGAGCTTGACTCATTCCTGTAAAGATACAATTAGGTAAGAACAATTAGGTAAGGTAAGAACATAAACCACCACCACAACCCAACAAGACCTCCACACAAAGTTATAAGGCTGCCTCCTCCCCCCAACCTCACTATGTACCTCTTCATAATAACTAATCCCATGAAACAGTGAAATTTTTAGTACTGAGACAGGAATGAGTCTCCTTGATTACTAGTTCAACTGACCAAGGAAGTGTACTAGACCTATTACTTGACCACTGCCCCAAATTAGAAAGTTACCTAAATCCAAATAAAATGTGCAACCATTTTTATTTTTCCTCCTTTTTTTCTTATTTCCTTTTTTTTCTGTTAATAATTTATCCTGTACATACTGCCTACCTAGCCACTACAGCCATTCAAAGCCTATAACACTGCACGCCAGCACTAAATTTCACAAGATATAGTCAATATTTTTTTTCTCACCCCTAAAACGGCCCCCATTCAGAAGGAACTGTGCTGTGAAAATACATGGAATTTCACAGTACAGGTCATCGGCTCTGACCACCTGCACTTGTCGCAGTCCGCTGATGGCTGTGGCCGTCAACCTCTTTTTTTTTTTTTTTTTTTTTTTTTTTCCAGTACTTTATTATTTCAGAGTGTACACAGCTTTTTTTTATAAATATATACATATATATATATATATATATATATATATATATATACAGTACTTTATTTTTATTATTTCACACTGTACCTAGCTACCTTTACACACAAGGCCACTACAGACAAACACAAATCTGCAGCCAAACAGGACCCTTCAAAAGCCATCACCAGACACCCACCCTTCACAAACAACCCTACCCAGAGAAACATGAATACACCTACTCTCTCTCACCCTCTCTTTACTCTAACTTTGTCTAAAAATGCCTTGTGCTCTCTCTCATGGATCTATCTATCTATCTATTGCCAGACGCCTTAATCCCGTACGGGATGGCCACAAACGTATCGCCTCTCTCATGGATGCTGGGTTGTAAGCATAGTATATAGACACTAAAATACGATGCTGGTTATGAAGAAGAGCTATGGAAGGCATGTAATAAAAACCTGCATTACAAAAAGTACTTTTAAAAAATCTATAAGCCAAGAAACTGTTTACAATGCTGGGTGGTAACCATATAATCAAACCATATGTGCTCCCTATGGGTCAACAAGTGGGTTGGTGAAGGCTTAGTGCCCCTCCCCATAAATAAAAGTCAAATGGCCCCCCCTTATGGGATTATGGCAGCTGGCAGTAGGCAGACAGATAGATATTCTCATCCTATACCCAACACTAAAATTCACAAGGATACATATTTTCTTTCCTACCCCCTTAAAACGGCCCCCATTCCAAGAGAACCATACTGTGAAAATCATATGGAATTTCACAGTACAGGTCACCGACTCCGTCCACCTGCAATACCTGTAGCCGAAGTGCAGATCCACCAGTGGCTGTGGCCGTCATCCACTTTTTTTTTTCCTCTTTTCTAACTTTATTTCTACTACTTCAGACGGTACATAGCAACTACCTAGATATACATGGCCACTACAGCCAAACAGAAGCCTTCAAAAACCATCATGAGACACCCACCCTTCAGACACAACCACATCCAGAAAAACACAACCTATACTCTCTCTTTTTACTCTAACTTGGTCTAAAAATGCCCTGTGCTCTCTCTCATGAATGCTGTATTGTAAGAATACAGTATATAAGCACTAAAATATGATGCTGGTTTTGAAGAACAGCTATGGAAAGCATGTAATAAGAACTTACATTACAAAGAGTACTTACAACCTATTCTCATCCTATACCCAACACTATTTTTCAGAAGGATACATATTTTTTCCTACCCCCTTAAAACGGCCCCCATTCCAAAGGAACTGTGCTGTGAAAAGCATATGGAATTTCACAGTACAGGTCACTGGCTCCGACCATCTGCAATACCGGTGGCCTAAGTGCAGTCCAGTAGCCCAAGTGCAGTCCGCCAAGTGGCTGTGGCCGTCATCCACTTTTTTTTTTCTTCTTTCTTTTTAAACTTTATTTCTACTATTTCAGACGGTACATAGCTACTACCTAGATATACAACAGAAACCTTCAAAAACCATCACCAGACACCCACCCTTCAGACTCAACCATACTCAGAGAAACACAACTCGAACTTGGTCTAAAAATAGCTTATGCTCTCTCATGAATGCTGAGTTGTAAGAATACAGTAAACAGGCATTAAAATATGATGCCTGTCACAATGAAAAGCTATGGAGTGAATGCAAGTCTAATGTTTTGTTTCTGCCAGTGGGACACGTTAAAAAAAAAAAAAACAATACTGTACATGAAAATTTGTGCCAAGTTAGAGTGAAATGAGTATACCCAGACTTCAACACAATCATCATCTTTCTCTACTTCAATGCCAACACAATACACAACTCACACACAATGCACTATGCCCACAGTGTAATGCTTCCTGCCACACCACACCACACCACACTCACATTTACCACAGTGTAAGGCCTCCCCCCCTCACCACAACACACTACTACAAACACTCACCACATGTACCAGTGTAGGCCTCCTCCCACACACCACACCACACCACACTACCACAACAGACAATCCTTCAACATATACCTTTGGGGCTGCCAGGGTTTCTGTAGTCAGTCAAGTGGGATTACAAGCCAAGATTTACCAATACATAGCAAATATTCTTCAAAACAGCATAATTTTGATATAATAGGTTTATCATCCACTGACAAAGGAATTCAATTTATCATGAGAATTAATTTGCTGGAAGGGAAGGTTATGACGGCCAATACAGGTGATAGGAGGGTCAGAGGCATGTAATGATTTTAGCACTACAACAACAGGGTCTCTCTATCTCTCATGGCAGAAATATTTGAGGTGGGAGCAAAGAACAAAGAATAAACAAGCATTAAGGGGGCCAACTATCAGTGCCATGCCTAGTGAAGTGGACTAATCATCATCATCACCATCTTCGTAACCAATTATTTTTCAATCATCTCAACCATTTTTTTTTTCTTTTTCAAGCAGTCACTCCTAACCTGTTTATTTATTTTTTTTACACATGGATAAAATGCATAGGGCCCATAAAGCAAAGAGGAAACCCAAGAGAGTGTGAAACTAACTGCAAGCCCAATGAAATGGCTCATACACTCATTCACTTACCATTCAAATCCTAGTATCTTACACACACACACAAAACCATAGGGACATCACACATCCTTGCTCTCTCTAATCATAAACCACGACAACCCAACCCAACAGACATCAACACCATCACAAACACCCAAATGATACACAGACCAAGAAAGTGCAACAATGAAGGAGAAATATCGACAGCATAGCCTAAGAATCAGCATAACGATAGTAATTCTAAAAACGTATCAACCATTGGCTGTCATGTTGGAGACCTTGCAACTTTATACAACATCGTCTGCCATCATCCAATCCTATGTCACCCCATAAGGAGCGTAGGAAGCCAGGGCTAGGCATACTGCACAATATTATATGCTCAACACATAATACTGCTGTTTTCTGAGATGCCCTGGATTGAAAGACGATAGAGACCTGACAGGCAAATTGGTTCTTGCTCATGCTTAGGAAAATATGGCAAATGACTGTGATAGGAAGAGATATATCTATGGGCACCCTAGGATCTCTCCCTACCTATCTATCAATCTATCTATAGCCTGATGCCCTAATCCATATAGTTATAAAATTTCAAACATGTGGCACATTTTCCACCATACCGATATAAGTATAACATATTCCAATTCAACATATAACTATAGTCAGTTTATTTCCATCTGACAAAACAAGGCAACTTTTATCACTTCAGTACTAAATCATTGATATATAAAATTCAGTATGCCTTAGTAATGGGGTACGGATGAGTCTCCCTGGTTACTAGTCAAATTAACTCTCCAGTCTGACTACACTTGGCCATAAAGCTAACGGTTATCTCTGTCAGGTGAAGCAAACTGACTATAGAATAAATCAACAGAAATAAAGACGGCAAAAAAACACTCCCACATCAATATATAAAACATAGTCAGCCACAGGAAAAAAAATATAACAGTATTAACGATAAATGTTCGTATATATGCAGGGAAAAATCTCGTTAATCTCTCACCTAAATGAAGGGAATCAACTGCTATGTTTAATGAGGGGAATAAACTCAGAATGATTGTTATTCTTGGATATAAATGAAGGGAAACGACTCAAGTTGCCCATCAACCTTTGACATAAATGGTCGTTAACTAAGGATGCTTGTTAGTTTTAAAATCTCAGTTCTATTTAGGACAATACATTTTTCTTTTTAAAGCAGAGAAGCAGAAACTGAAGAGTGCAAGAAATAATACACAAAAGAGAGCCAAATGCAAGATATCTTACATCTGAAATTCCTGCACACATTGCATTTACAAGACTGGAGGTCACAGGCAGAGGGAAATAGAGATTGAAAAAAATAAATTCAAGTTGACCTGTTGCCAATTACAATCAACCAAAGAAGGACAAGAGTACATATTTTTTTCAGCGTATTTTTTCCTGTACCTGACTGTGCAGTACATCACAATGACGTGGTAATAATAATAATGCAAATATAACAAGAAAATGGGCATAACAATTGGCGTACAAATACAATAGCCAACATCAACAGTTCAGGAGGGATAATATATACAAAACACTCATTTTTATTGTTGGGTAAACAAGCACTATGGCTTTTTTGCAGAGTCCTTATATTTGCCACAGTTATTTACGATCTTTTGGGCTGATAATACCTGCTGTTGTGGTGGTCCCTGGCTCATTTTAATTACTAAGAATCAAAGTCAATGCTGGAGAACCTAAATACTGCAAAATAATCAAAGAAAAGAGGCAATAGGAGCTCCAAAATTCTTACAACCAAGATTATCCTCTAACATCCTTCAGACGTGTGAGTGCATCTTTCAGGAGTTTACTCTGGAAAATGACACGCATATATCCTTAGCAAAGTTTTCATAGCTCATTTAGCCACATCTCATTCAAGAAGGTAGATGATCAGCACACACAGATAAGCTACAACCAACTGACACTTGTTTTACTTAGGCAGCAAATACTGTACTGGCAAAAATGCTGAAATTGATGCTATGTTGGTTCAAAGAAGTGGTTTGATTACAGCACTACTACACAGGCATATCCAAACACCTGCCACTGTCCTACTTAG
Source organism: Coenobita brevimanus (assembly GCF_032717465.1). Taxonomy (NCBI): domain Eukaryota; kingdom Metazoa; phylum Arthropoda; class Malacostraca; order Decapoda; family Coenobitidae; genus Coenobita; species Coenobita brevimanus. The sequence goes on from NC_137028.1 coordinate 15,617,254, forward strand.
CCAGGAATACAGGACCACAGCAACAGCAGCCCACAATTTACTAAACCAAAATACAGGGCTGCCCATATATATCTGGTGTTGTCGGCTCAGTCTGCGGGTATGGGGGATGCACGTATTTTGACAACTTAATCATGCTCCGTTTAACTGGGTATTAAATTACCATCATTCCTTTGTAAATGCTAGTTGAAACATGACTAATATGGTGCTAGTCATGAAGAAGTGCTATGGAAAGGATGTTGGGCCACAGTGCTATCTTATTCTGCCAGTGACGTGAGGGAAATAAATCTGCATAAGGACAAAAATCTTGTCTCTTTGTGTCATGTTTGTGTCATACCTTGTGCCATGCTTTTGTGTGTCATGTCTGTGTGTGTAGTGTTTCTGCATGTCATGTCTCAGTGGCTGTTCAATTTGTATATGGATGAAGCTATAAGAGAGGTAATAGGAAGGAATGTGAATATATTGATATCTAGTGAGGGAGGGTAAGATGTGGAAACTTCCTGAGCTGTTGCTTGCTGATGATACTGTATTGTGATGAATGTGAACTGCAAGGCTTGGTGCATGAGTCTGAGGATGTAAGAAACAGAATCCTAAAGAGAATATACGTATGGGTAAAGTTATGGTCTTGAGGGAAATCACAGCATACAAAGTGAGACTGGATGGTGAGGAAATAGATAATGACGGTGCATCCAAGTACTTTAGAGTGATGAGTGAGGATGGAAGGATGTGCTTGAATGGGTACAGCAGGGTAGAAAGGTTGCTGGATCACTGAAAGCTGTGATAAGACGTTGAGAAATGAGGCTTAGATCCTGTTAGAAGGGCACAAGAGTGAGAGCAGTGGAAATGACCTGAGGAATGTGAGGAGTTTTATGGACAGACAGATATACAAATGAGGAAGTGGGAAAGTGCTGCGGTGCTATTAGGAGAAATACTTTGAGATAGTTTGGCCATGTAGAGGATGGGGAATGAGAGAATGACTAGAAGGTATGTGTATGATGTGAAGAGGAGGAGAGACCATGGCAGAGACGGAAGACTGGAGTGGAGAGATACAAGGGAGGGAGGTGTGAGTTGGAGAGAGGGCAGTCAAATAGCAGATAACAGAATGACATGGAGTTAATTTGTTTGTGGCCTCCCCTTATGCGATTGAGATGTCTGGCAATAGATAAAAGTCAGTGGAGGGTAAAAATCTCTTCTTACCAAAATGAGTGAACTTTAAGCAATTACTGAAGAAAATGCAAGAGGAAATATTAAATTACTTGATAAAAAAATGCAACCAATAGATGCAAACAAGCAATCACTATCAAGTAAGGAAGGGTTATGGGAAACAGAAAATGATGCAGGGTAGTGATGGTAAAGCCGACTGAGCCTCCACCATATCAATCATCAAATAATCAAAATCAATACAATAATCATCATTCATTATTATTAAAATCATCACTGCAATCGTCATCATCATCATCCCAGCCTCCTCTTCCCACCTAAGGATGGGGTAAGGTATGGTTCAAAATGCAACAACAAAACACATTGGATCAGACATGTTATATATGAACCACCCTGTATTTTTTAGCATCTGTGGCACATAACCAGGACTTAACTGCATCTGTTTGTGATGTACAGGCATGTGCAAAAGTATGCCAACAATACTCTGCCAGCACTAACTTGTATTTCATATTCACCACTCTTCCCCAAATGACTAGAGGGTAACATTCCTTCTGTTGCCTGTTTTCCTGAAGCCTGGAACAGACACCTTCATATGGCAATGATCAGATATTGAATGTCAGATGAAAATGACAGCCTTCAGTTCCTTTACTATCCCCATACAGGAGAATGGTGGACTAGGAAAGACTAGTAACGTTGATGTGCAGTCCTTACCACATAAAATATTTCAAACAACACCTTCCATTCCTACAGCTGGCAGAGAAGTGTCTACATACTTTGCTCATGCTCAGGACAGGATTTATGCAAAACATTTCATAGCCAATGGTTGTGTACAGCTGGCCAGTTGTCTATAACCTTGGTCGCTTTACTCGAATTTGGCAAAGATGTCTTCTTTCAGAGCTGACGGCAGCAGGTAAAGAAACTGGTTGTTTGATATGATTACTAATCAAAGTGGACATCTCGTGACTATCATGAGTGACAAGCCAAGTGGCTTCTGGCTACCCAGGATATAAGTTACTACACTTGGTGGTAATATACAACTAGACAGTCACGTGGTGGTGTAAAGAGTTACGGCGCTCCAGCTGGATGTGGCAATATCCGGTATTAAATTAGTCAGTAGCTAGTCCCAGGTCTCTTCACAAAATGGGAAAACAAAAAACTGGTGAATGACTGGGTGGCTGTGAATGTGAGGTCCAGCATCTGATAGATGTGAACAAAGTGTGCAACGTCTGGCTTGCAATATCCACTTAAGAACGTATGCCCAATCCTTGAGGCACTGCCTAGGCCATAAAAAATAAAAAAAAAACTGGCCATCAAACACAACCCCCTCATAGAGCATTCCGCCCCTTACTGTACGGCCACAACGTGGTTATTGCAAGCAAGGCCTGAGTGCATGTTTATCTATATAATCATCCACCTGTGTGCCACTTATCCTTCCAACATATGTAATGATGGACTCCTTCTCACTGTCCGACAGTCCTCATTACCCACGTCAAAACGAATATATATCATGGCACACAATGGTGGGTTGTGTGTGCTGTAAAAGTATTGACCCAACCCCCCAGGCATCCCCAATCCCCCAAAAGCCCACTAGTAGCAAAGGGACTTGGGGCCACGCTACACGACAGTATTATGGAAACTAATTCGGCACAAAATTATTAATGCTTATTTTTACGAAGCAGACTTTTCGTTCATTTACTGCTGGCGTAAAACTTTAATCTCCTTGGTCTGACATGGCGCATATTTTTACATCTGTACTTAGCGTTCTAACTTCCAGCATAAAACTTTAATAATTTATACATTACTCTGCTGCCTTACGTATTATGGTAGTTATTCCCACACCATACTTGTTACTAATCTTACTCAACCTTGTAGCATGCTTTTATAAGTATGTCCAATTTCCATCTGACGTTAAGAATACAGTAATCGCTTTTCCTGCCACACACGCTTTCATGGAACAATAAGGTTAACTGTATACAAAGGGGAATCGACAGGGTCACGGTTTGTAAACAATAAGCATACAACTAGACAGTCACGTGGTGGTGTAAGGAGTTGCGGCGCTCCAGCTGGACGTGGCACTATACGGTATTACATCAGTCAGTAGCTAGTCCCAGGTCTCTTGCAAAACAGGGGAAACAAAACATTGGTGAATGACTGGGTGGCTGTGAATGTGAGGTCCAGCATCTGATAGATGTGAACAAAGTGTGCAACATCTGGCTTGCCATATCCACTTAAGAACGTATGCCCAATCCTTGAGGCATTGCCTAGGCCATAAAAAATAAACAAAAAAACTGGCCATCAAACACAACCCCCTCATAGAGCATTCCGCCCCCTTACTGTACGGCCACAACGTGGTTATTGCAAGCAAGGCCTGAGTGCATGTTTATCTATATAATCATCCACCTGTGTGCCACTTATCCTTCCAACATATGCAATGATGGACTCCTTCTCACTGTCCGACAGCCCCCATTACCCACGACAAAACAAATATATGTCATGGCACACAATGGTGGGTTGTGTGTGCTGTAAAAGTATTGACCCAACCCCCCAGGCATCCCCAATCCCCCAAAACCCCACTAGTAGCAAAGGGACTTGAGGCCACGCTACACGACAGTATTATGGCAAATAATTCGGCACACAATTTTTTAAACTTATCTTTACGAAGCAGACTTTTCGTTCATTTACTGCCGACGTAAAACTTTAATCTCCTCAGTCTGACTTGGCCCTTATAATTTTTACAAGCGTACCGGTACTTAGCATTCCAACTTCGACACGGGGGAATCGACGGGCTGAGGTTCGTAAACGACGAGCATACAACTAGACAGTCACGTGGTGGTGTAAGGAGTTACAGCGCTCCAGCTGGATGTGGCAATATCCGGTATTAAATTAGTCAGTAGCTATAGTAGCCGCAGCGAGAACTGAACGCTGTGGTGGGGCAGGCGGGATGACCTGGGATTCCCCCACTGTTGCCATATCCACATGTCACCGACCATAGAGGTAGGATGTCACCGACCATCGGCCACCGCTGCAGCCCCGCTCCATGATCCTTACCCTGTGTCTCTGGCTTTCTCTTTCTCTCTCGGTTTCTATATAAAGCGGTGTATTTCCGAAACTAATTATGAAATTATTATGACTTTTGTTCCACACCACCACTGAGGTAAAAATCAAGGAGAGTTTTCTGTATAAAGGTTTCCCCCCCCTTGTCTGAGGGCAGGTCAGTTCTGGCGAGTGTATAATTATAGGTCAGGCGGAGGTATCGGCAAGGCCGCACTCCCCCGCTCATATGCCACATTTAGGAGGGGGGGGAAACCTTTATACAGAAAACTCTCCTTGATTTTTACCTCAGTGGTGGTGTGGAACAAAAGTCATAATAATTTCATAATTAGTTTCGGAAATACACCAGTTTATATAGAAACCGAGAGAGAAAGAGAAAGCCAGAGACACAGGGTAAGGATCATGGAGCGGGGCTGCAGCGGTGGCCGATGGTCGGTGACATCCTACCTCTATGGTCGGTGACATGTGGATATGGCAACAGTGGGGGAATCCCAGGTCATCCCGCCTGCCCCACCACAGCGTTCAGTTCTCGCTGCGGCTACTATAGTCCCAGGTCTCTTCACAAAATGGGGAAACAAAAAATTGGTGAATGACTGGGTGGCTGTGAATGTGAGGTCCAGCATCTGATAGATGTGAACAAAGTGTGCAACGACTGGCTTGCAATATCCACTTAAGAACGTATGCCCAATCCTTGAGGCATTGCCTAGGCCATAAAAAATAAACAAAAAAACTGGCCATCAAACACAACCCCCTCATAGAGCATTCCGCCCCCTTACTGTACGGCCACAACGTGGTTATTGCAAGCAAGGCCTGAGTGCATGTTTATCTATATAATCATCCACCTGTGTGCCACTTATCCTTCCAACATATGCAATGATGGACTCCTTCTCACTGTCCGACAGCCCCCATTACCCACGTCAAAACGAATATATGTCATGGCACACAATGGTGGGTTGTGTGTGCTGTAAAAGTATTGACCCAACCCCCCAGGCATCCCCAAAACCCCACTAGTAGCATAGGGACTTGGGGCCATGCTACACGACAGTATTATGGCAACTAATTCGGCACACAATTTTTTAAGCTTATCTTTACGATGCAGACTTTTTGTTCATTTACTGCCGGCGCAAAACTTTAATCTCCTCAGTGTGACTTGGCGCTAATTTTTTTTTAAAGCATACCGGTACTTAGCGTTCCAACTTCCACACAGGTGAATCGACGGGCCGAGGTTCGTAAACAATGAGTAACGCCAGAACTGCAGGGTCGATTGGTGTGGGTGATTTAAACGGACAACATAGCGACAATATACACAAGTATCAAACAACTGGCCATAAAAAAATCTGTCCACTGTGCATCATTTACAATACAAACATCAACATAATAATCAAGCAACAATCATATGTATAATTCACTTGGGTGTCTTCTAGGTGGCTCAGGAGGCTTGCTAAGAAATCACGTTAGGAAATCACCCCAGCCACAAAGAAGACAAGCCACTTTGACTGAACTAACACCAGACACTGTTCAACTGAGAGAAACACCACAAGCAAAGGCATAAAAAATAACGAGGAACCTTTCCATCACAAAATTCATGCAGTAAACCAGGAATCTACCTAGCTAACACTTACTGCAATATATCTACTATCTATGTGTATCTGTGTAGTGTTTACCTATATGTGTACTTTATCTATCAGCTTGAAATATTGCTGAGCTGAGGCAACGCCTTAGCAAGGAGACATGCTAATCATGAAGTGCAGGGGAAAGGTTTCAAAACTATCTGCTACTGGTAAACCTGGGGAATTTACTTACTGTACTCTTGTTACTCTACCCAGGCATAAAATAAGCATCTTAGCAATAGTTTATCAAGCAGAATGCTAGTCATGAAGAAGTGCATTGGGATGGATGTAGACATGTAGCACTGTGTTATTCTGCCACAGAGATATATGAAAAAAGCAGGTGAATGGACAAATCACAGGCCACGTTACGGTGCAAGAAGTATGATAATTGGGCATAGACGAATATAAATAAGTTTAAAATCCATCCAATCAGCCATCATCCAATCCCGAGTCGCCCCACAGAGGAGAGTAGGAACCCAGGGCTAGGCAAGTTGGTCCTGACATTTAAGATGAAAATAAGTTAAAAATAAAGATCATTATTATCCTTAGACCCCCAATGCATCACTCTCAGTTGAATAAAACCATCTGGTGTTAGTTGGAATAAAGACAGTTGCTCTCCCACTTACGAACAAGAGCTAAGAAGAATTGCTGTTGAGATTAAACACTTACCGGCTTGAGATTTCATTCGGCTGTGTAGTTGCCAGCCTGATAGTGCCAGGGATTGACTCCTGGCAATGCATCATCCTAGCTCATCATCAATCATCGTCATCGTTGATTGGCCAGTAAAATCAGCACCTAGACTAAGTTAAGTGGCCTTCTATATCCTAGTGGTGGAATGATCTAGTTATGGAGCCTAGCACTAACTATTCTATCATCAATCATCATCGTCGTCATCAATAGGCAAGTAAAATCAGTACCTAGACTAAGTTAACTGGTCTTGTATACCCTAGTGGTGGAATGATCTAGTTGTGGAGCCCAGCACTGCAACTGATCATAATTAAAATCATCATTATGCATTATCATCATCATTCCTGACTCTTCCCACCCAACGATGGGGTCAGGAGTTCTCTATTAAAATATCGTAAGTAGGGGAGCAACTGTTATACACTGTCCATCTCAACTTAGCTTAAAAGTGATCTGGAAAGGATGAAGAGCCATTGTATTGCTAGCCTTGTCTTACTTTGCTTCTGGGTGATGAAATTTGACTGCCAAGGACAAAACTCTCCGCCAAGTCAAGGTGGACCAACCAAAAAATTTCTAACTCACATTTCAGACAGGTGGTTGTAGCTGTAGTTGTAGTAGAAGGAACTGAGATGTAGAAAGGTTTTCAAGACCAGTGTTGCTGGGGGACCTCTGTAGGGCCGTCAGAGGTATTTCCCCAGAGCTTAGAGGCCACTAATTATTTTTCATCATACACTCATCATCCAACCCTGTATTGCCCCATGAGGAGCGTAGGAGCCTGGGGCTTGGCAAGTTGGTCCCGACATTCGAGATGAGAGTGACCAGCCTAACTCACCCTTAGTGACATTACATGGGCAATAAACCCCAACCACCAGCTCCGGCAAGCAGCACCACCAGGATCAAGTCCAGCACGCCATCATCAACTCCAGCACGGCAGCACCACCAGCACGGGATCATCACCTCCAGAATGGCAGCACCACCAGCACGGGATCATCACCTCCAGCACAGCATCATCAACTCCAGCACAGCACCACCAACTCCAGCATGGCAGCACCACCTCCAGCACGGCAGCATCACCTCCAGCATGGCAGCACCACCTTCAGCACGGCACCATCAACACTGCAATTGCAGGAACAGCAGCCTGAATAACACAGACAGACCCTGAAAGTAAGGCAAGGTTTTAGGAGATAATCTCAGGTGTGTTGATAATTTAATCCTCTGTCTGTGGAGAAGTTCAATACAGATCATAATTAACCCCTGGTGTATTGGTGCTGGAGTGGCACTAATAGAATGGGGGGGGAAGGGCTGCCTGACTACATTTACACTTCTCAATGCCACACCTATCCCCCAAGAGGAGAATGGTGGGCTACAGAATGGTACCTCAGCCTGCAGTCCACTGGGTTGATGTTCTGCTCTGCCTGGGGTTGAACTACCACTAGTACACAAGATCTAAGATGAACAAATCCACTTTACATCATCTGTCTGGCTCATTTCCCTGGTTATAGTCCCTCAAGTACTTCCTTATTCCCAGAAAGGAAGATGGTGGACTGCAGCAGAACAAGAAAATCCTACGGCTCTGCATTATTTACCTAACTCTTCATGACTGGCATTTTTTCTGTGTTAATCTTTTGTTACAACTCAGCATTGAATAAGGAGAGATGGCAGTTTAGACAGATAGATAGAGGGAAACTGGGTTGTAGATAGATGAAATCCCTCACAATGATGGCCGTCTCCTAATGCAAATGAAAGAGTCTAGTAGTAGCAAGTATATTATGACATCAGCAGAAGGCCCCATACTACAGGTTCCTTAGGCAAAATTTTAAAAAATAGCAATAGGACGCTTACCTGAGAGTGGATGCAGCTGGTTGGTATTACCGTGATTGGGCAGCTGGTTCAAGTTAATTTGGCGGCTGGTTGTGGCTTTCTTCTCCTCCTTCCCCCTCTCTGTTGGCAGTTTCCACAGCTGGGTTAACTCACACACCTGAAAAAATACTACACATTAGTCCTTTCCTTCCAAACCTTGATTAACAAAAGTATCTCACCATCCACTCACTCGATGTAGTGCTGCTGTCGGGTGTCTGCCCTTTCCTCTCCTCCATCCCTCTTTCCTTCCATCCTCTTCTGTCTTCCTTTACTTCATTCTTTCCTTGTCCTTCTGCCTACGGGTAACTTTACACCTCCTCTTCTGTCTTTCTTTCCTTCATTCTTTCCTCTTCCTTCTGCCTGTGGGTGACTCTACACTAAGTGACAAGCCAAATGGTTTCCTGTACATCAGGAAACCATTCACTACGCTGGGTGGTAACCATATAACCAAATTTTGGCGCTTGGTGGTTTAGTGAGTAATTATTGTGCTCCAATCCGGTGAAGGTTTATATCCAAGGGATGGTTGGGGTTGACTGCTCATGTAATGCCACTCAGGGATGAGTGAGGCTGGTCACTCTCATCTTAAATGTCAGGACCAACCACTTAGCCCCGGGCTCCTATGCTCCTCATTGGGGAATGTAGGATTGGATGATGGATGGATGGATGGATCTGGTTGACTGCAAATACAATATCACCTGGGGACTGTAAGGTTTAATTACATGGCAGTAATAATTTGCGAAGTCTGTAATAATTAATAATAATAATAATAATAATAATAATAATATTATAATAATAATCATCATCATCATCATCATCATCCATACCTCCTTTCCCACCTTAGGGCAGGGTAAGGAGTAGCAATGTCCAGACACCACAAATCTGCCCAAACCAACAGGCCAACTCATCATTCAGGCCCCCGGAATCCTGGCTCTATCCGATATGCCAAAAACATTCACCACATTCTGTAGCTTCATATAAACGTATCCGACAGTCAATAATAACAACAATAACAATAACAATAACAATAATAATAATAATAACAATAATAATAATAATAACAGTAATAATAATAATAAAAATGCAGTACTCCAGTCTGCAGTCTACATACAATATACACTGGCTACAGTTTACATACTGAAGGGACAAAAAAGTTTCACCATATGCTGAATTAATCTGCCATTTAATGCAAAGAATTAAAGAAATCAAACTATATCACACTCCAGGGGTTGTTGTTGCTATTGATCAACCATTGTCTGTCTAGAAAAGCAGACCCATCAACTGCAGGGAAACAACTGCCCTTCCCATGCACTGACTCTATTTTCATGCAGCTGACAGCAGGGAATAGTGTGAAGGTTTAGTTCCTGGATGGATGTCACACTTGCATCTCTCCACTCAGTTACCAGGGGCACCATAGTTGGCTCCACTTCACCTCATAAAATGGTTACCACTCCGAGGTGTAAGTGTGTTCCTGGGTTACAGAAGTGAAATCAAAAGTACATTCAAGTCCCATCCTTCCTCTCAACTCTTCTATCATACATTTAGCCCTCCCAGGCCTAGCATTCAAGGACACACTACGCATCCATCTAATCAGTCATCTGTTTGTATGAGCCAATGAATATCCTCTTCCTTTACTGCCCAGGTCTCACTGCCATCCAGCATTACACTCCTAACACATGCCCAAGCTGAATATAATTTCCTGACCAGCACATATACAACATAAGGTCCAATATTAGACTTACTTTACTTAGCCTAAGGTACCTTCACGTGGTGGCACTGATGTGTGTGGGACTGTGGGTGGTGGAGCTGCCCAGGTATTTAAACATCCCTCAACCCATTCCCTACAACCTGCATGGAGGATGAAGGGGAAAAAATATGTTCATCCTTAGTTTGTATAAATCCACCAACTGTAACTGATGCTAAAGAGGGATGCCTTCACCTGGTGACACTAATATACAATCTCCCTCAACTCCCTATTTCAAATAAGGAGGATGGTGGAGAGGATGGAGAGTGAGAGACTGACAAGGAAAGGGTACAGTATGTGAGTGAGATGGAGGGGGAGGCCAAGGATGAGATGGAGGAATGGAGTGGAGAAGTATATGAGAGACAGGGGTGTGAGGGAGCAGGGCAGTGAAATGGTGGGGGACAGGGCAACATGGAGGCGATTTGTTTGTGGACATCCCTTACGGGATTAAGGCATCTGGTAATAGATAGACAGAGATATAGGATGGTGGACTGCAGAAGAAGAGCAACGTCAGTCTACAGTCCACTATATTTCAGAATCTACTTTTTGATTCACTTTCATCGCTTCACCCACAGATAAACAAAGAGAGACACTTCAAAGCAACCAAACCACATGTGCCCTAAGGTAACATTCCACACATACCTTCACTACACACACACACACACACACACACACACACACATACACACAAAGATTCATATCCTGATGGCCCTGAAGCAATAACAAGAACAAAGAGGCACCACATTCACACACTTACCACATTGTACAGGCAGGTGCTGGGGTTAACGTCCATTACAGTTTCAAGTTTGCTAGGGATTTTTCTTCTTCTTTCCACCTCTCTCTAGGCAGCTTCCACGGCTGACAATCAACTCACGCACCTGAAAAATATATTACACAATTAGTCCTTTCCTTCTGAACCTTAAGTTTACCTGGTAAGAAATGTATCTGGTGGCATCAAGAACAATATCATTTGGGGACAACAACAGGGTGACATGGAGGCGATTTGTTTGTGGCCATCCCTTAAGGGATTAAGTCGTCTGGCAATGGATTGATTTTTTTTTATTTTATTTTTTATTTAATGAACAGGAGCACAAGGCTACAAGCCCACAAGGCTGTTCCCTCCAAGATAAAATAAAAACATGATGACAGAAGCCAAATTCAAGACCCAATCATTTCAAGATGCCTGGACACACTGTATTTAAAACACTAAAGATCACAGGCAGTAGGAAATACAAAGACAGTTCCAAAGTTGACCTGTTGCATACAAGAAGTACTGAATGTAATGACTAACTCTTGCATTAGAGAGTTTACATATTACAGTGTGAAAAAAAATGTCACCATAGACTGAATTAATGTCTTTCAATACAAATAAAGGAATCAGATTTGGCCACATTCAGGAACAGACTCAGCACTTTCTCTCTCTCTCTCTCACACACACACACACATACCGGTACACATACAAAAGGGGGTGATTCCTGGCAGATTTACCGCTTAATACTCTTAAAGCATTAAAAAAATATTCATTTATTAGCACTTTACTTCTTTTAATCATCAGGGAACAATAATATAGGCAAGTGCAATTGCAATAAGATTGTGTCATATACTGTTTATAAAGGCTCCAACCTGCTTGCATACATTGGCCTTGGTCACCTAATGGCAACTCTCCACACTGCTTGATTCTGGTAGCCTCCCTACTCAGTCCCTTATCCCTGAGGTCAGTGACCTCATCCCAGGTCTTTTTCAGTCTGCCTCTCACAACCCTACCTGACATTCATACTCCTCACTTTCCCCACCCAATTGCCATCCTCCATCCTCCCCACATGCCCAAACCATCTCAATCAACCCCTCCTTATCACAACACCAATACACTCCAGTCCGATCCTTCCTCTCAACTCTACCCTCAACGTACACACCTCTCACCCTCCATACCCAGCTGTCATCCTCCATCCTCTCCACATGCCCAAACCATCTCAATCTACCACTCCTCATCACAACACCAATACACTCCAGTTCCATCCTTCCTCTCAACTCTTCATCCACATCTCTCACCATACCAGTTGTCATCTTCCATCCTCTCCACATGCCCAAACTATCTTAATCTATCAATCCTCATCACAATAATATTTTCATGTACATTTTTATACCCTAACTCCTGTTGCAACAATAATCAACTCTATCTATCTATCTATTACCAGACGCCATAATCCCGTAAGGGGTGGCCGTTCGACTTTGAGTTATTTGTTTTACGGGGAGGGGCACTAACCCTCCACCAACCCACTTGTTGACACGTAGGGAACACGTATGGGTTGGTTATATGGTTACCACCCAGCGTTGTAAATGGTTTCTTGGCTTACAGGAAACCATTTGGCTTGTCACTCAATGTAAAGCCACCTGCAAAGGAAAGAAAAGCAATAAGAGGTGACAGGAGAGATGGGAGAAATAGGAAGAGAGGAGGGCAGGCACAGAAAAAGAATGCTAAAAGCTAAGGAAGAAGTAGGCAGCAATACATCAAGTGAGTGGATGATGGTCGCCACCACCTACCACTAAATAAAAAATCCGTAATTACATATGACATGGTGGGCATACAAAGAATGAGAAAAAAATTATCACTTCTACATGTTTAACTTAGTGCAGATCTAACCATCTACTTGATATCTCCTTGCTGGGTATAATTTAGTCAATAACTGAGGGTGTGTTCATACAGCAAGATTTCTTTTTTCAATTATCTGTACCCTAAACATTTGCACACACACACACACACACACACACACACACACACACACACAGGGAGTCATCGGAGGTATACGTTCGTCATCGGCGCTCCGTACCAGGCCAACACGGCCAGTGGCATTACCTAAATTAGTGTCTTTGAATGAGTCAAGCTCTGTACCAGGTTAGACTAAATGATTTTTCATTATTAAAAGGAAAAGAAATAATAAGTTTAAATAAGACCGGTTCAAACTGAACAAAGAACCACGATGCGCTGAGTCAGCTGGGTTTGTTTAGACTACAGCAACATGGGGAAAGTGTACATACTCTGTAAGTACATACGCTGTTCATTTAGTATTACAAAATGGATACATAGTTCAGTAAAACAAATTTGGAAAAGAAAAGGGATAAAAGTAAAAAGCAAAATGATGATTTCTACCAAGAAGTGGTTGAAGTGGAGACTCACAAGACTGGTTGAACGTGTACACAAACTAGAAATGGCTTTCAAAAATGAAATTGATGAAATAAAGAAGCAAATGCACTTGCAAAAGGAAGAGATAGAAAAACTAGGAAGGGAGGCCAATAAGAAAGACACAACCATCAGTGAACTAACAGTGGAATTGAGTACGCTTAGGAAGAAAGTGAGTGAAATGGCAAGTACAGTAGTCAATCACGAGAGTGTTATGGAAGAGTTCAAAAATAACACAATTAGGCAAGCAAGCAGTCTTACGGACCAGAGCAGTGATATTGAGAAGAAGATAACACAGGTGAATGAAGCTGTGCAAAGCTACAAAAATGATGTAGAAACCACGTATGCTGAAATGGTGAAAGTAAAGAAAGACTTAGAAACAAGGGTGGAGGAAAAAAGCATTAAAAAGGAAGTGAAAAGAATAATCCAAAACAATCCAAAGTTAGTCAGAGATTCAGTAGAAATAAATAAATCAATAGTAATCACTGGTATAGAAGAGGAAGAGGTTAAAAACAAGATCACAAGAGACAAAAAGGAGATGGCAAATGTAATGAGCTTACTGAAAGAAGTATCAGAGGAAATCTGTAGTAAAGACATAGAGGAACACAAAAGGTTTGGGAAATACGAGAAAAGCAAGACAAGACCTCTAAAGGTGACTTTCCAGAGTGTAAACACTGTGGAAGAGATACTAAAAAATGCAAAGAATCTTATGGAAAAAGAGGAGTTCAAAAATGTATGGATAAAAAGATGCCTAACACAAGAGGAACTGGAATTACTGAAAGAGAAAAGGGAGGAAGCAAAAACAAAAAATGAGGGAAGATCAGAAGAGGAGAAGAAGAAATTGTTTTACAAAGTAATAGGATTGCAGGTACGAAAGTGGTACACAAACAGGATGGAAGAAAAAGGAGGAAGGTAGTAGAACCATGTCATGACAAGTATATAAACAAGATGATAAAGTTGATGTACTCAAATGTGGATGGAATGGTATCTAAATTACTAGAGATGAATGATTATGTCAGAGAAAATGAACCACAAATAATATGCCTAACTGAGACAAAATTAACACCAAGGATATCCAATGACATACTAAACTTAGAGGAATACAATATATGGAGAAGAGACAGAAATTTAAAAAAAGGAGGAGGAATTATAATATTAACTAAGAAAAATCGAAAAGTCAAGGAAATAAACCTAGATATACCATCACAAGTAGAACTGATTGCAGTAGAGATCGACACATCTGAAGGTAAAGTAACTGTGGCCAATTTGTACATGCCACCCAGATCAAACACATGGGAAAGAGACGAATATGAGGACCTGGCAGAGAGTACAATTCAGAGTATAAGATCATTGCTACATAAAATGGAAGAGAAATCGGAAAGAATTATACTAACTGGGGACTTCAATACATATATAAATTGGAATACTCTAGATATAAATAGCCAAGAAAGCTGTTGGGACCAAAAGCTCCTGGATCTCGTACAAGAGTTTTTCTTAACGCAACATGTGAGGGAAACCACCAGAAAAAGAGGACTTGATGTACCTTCAGAGCTAGATCTAATATTTACTAGGCAAGAAAATGACACTGACAGTTTAATATATCACCCTCCACTCGGCAAAAGTGATCATGCAGTACTAAATTATAACTTCTGGATAGCATATGACATAGTAAACAGCAATGACAGTTACAAAAAGAGCCTAAACTATAAAAAGGGAAATTATCAAGACCTAAAGAAGTATTTCTTAGAAGTTGATTGGGAAAATGAGCTTAGAGGACAAGATTTAAATGCTGTATATAAAAAATTTTGAATTTTATGAAATAGGAGTCCAGAAGTACATCCCACAGCACAAAGAAGCAGATAAGAAAATACAGAAATGGTTCAATACAGAATGTAAAAAATCAAAAGAAAGAAGAGATTTGTTGTGGAATAGATACAGAAGACACAATAGTGAAAGGGCGTATAATAATTACAAACAGGCAAGAAACGACTATACAAGAATAAGGAGGGAAGCCCAAAAACAGTTTGAGGAGGATATAATAAATAAAAGTAGTGATCAACCAAAGCTGTTTTACAGCTATATCAGAAGCAAAACCAAAGTAAAAGATATAATACAATCCATTACGGACGAGGGAATCACTTATACACAAGAGAAAGATATTTGTGAAGCACTAAATCAGAATTTCCAATTAGTTTTTACAGAAGAAAAAAATTTTGAGAGGGACTATGCGGAACACGCATGTCCACACATACTACCAGATATACAAATTGCAGAAAAAGTAATACAGGAGGAGCTAAGTAGATTAGACAGAGGAAAAGCAAGTGGTGAAATTTCATGTTGGGTATTATGAGAATGTGCAAAGGAGTTAAGTAAACCATTATTTTTAATTTTCAAGAAATCCTTGAGTCAAGGGAAACTACCTGATATTTGGAAAAAAGCAAATATAGTCCTCTTATTCAAGAAAGGAAATAGACAAAATCCTCTCAACTACCGACCAGTATCACTGACCAGTGTTATAAGCAAGGTATTAGAAAAACTTATAAGAAAAGCTTGGGTAAAGCATCTAGAAGAACACAGTATGATAACAGAAAGACAGTTTGGTTTCAGAAAAAGAAAATCATGTGTTACTAATCTGTTGAGCTACTATGACAGAGTAACAAACACAATACAGGAAAGGGAAGGATGGGTGGACAGTATCTATTTAGATTTCAAGAAAGCTTTTGACACAGTACCACACCAAAGACTTTTATGGAAACTGTACCATCAAGGAGGAATTCGAGGCAAACTGTTTTGTTGGATGCAAGACTTTCTCATAAAAAGAGAAATGAGGACAGTACTAAGAGGAAACTACTCATCATGGAAAGAAGTGACTAGTGGAGTACCACAGGGTTCAGTGCTGGCACCAATCATGTTTTTAGTGTATATAAATGATATAAACAGTAACACTGGAAATGAGAGCTATCTGAATATGTTTGCAGATGATGCAAAAATATAAAGGAGAATTACTAGCACAGACTCTTGTAGGGAGCTACAAGAAGAATTAAATAAACTTCATGAATGGAGTAGTACATGGCAAATGGAATTCAATGTGGACAAGTGTCATGTAATCAAGTTTGGTAAAAGTGGGAAAAGACCTGATTGGGATTATAAGTTAGGAAATAAAACCCTTTACACATCAGAAAGAGAGAAAGACCTAGGTGTGATTATCAATAACAGACTATCTCCGGCTGACCACATCAGCGAGAAGGTACGGAACATGCATACACTGCTTGCAAATATGAGAATAGCATTCACATACATAAATGAAGACATGCTAAGAAGGATAATAACATCATTCATTAGACCAACCCTGGAATATGCATCAGTAGTCTGGAGTCCTCATCTCAAAAAGCATATAGACAAGATTGAAAAAGTTCAAAGGGCCGCTACAAGATGGATACCAAGCTTAAGGGACCTAAGCTACGAAGAAAGACTAAAGAAACTGAATCTACCAACACTACAGGAGAGAAGGAGAAGAGGTGACATGATAATGCTATATAAGTGCATATCAGGAAAGGAGAAAATAGACATAAATGATTACTTAACATATGGAGAAGCATCAGCAAGCGGACACTGCAAAAAACTGCATAAGGAGAGGTGATAAAGACATAAGGAAATTCAGTTTCCCAAACAGAGCAATTGATCAATGGAATGCACTACCGAATGAAATAGTGTGTGCCAAAACAATTCACAAATTTAAGGATATGTACGATAAATATGGTTTAAGACACAGGACAGTACGAGCTTGACTCATTCCTGTAAAGATACAATTAGGTAAGAACACACACAAACAGGTTCATTTGTGCGAGACTGGGGGTTACAGCGGTCCTTAGCTTTAAGTCATCTGATGTCTATCTCTCTATCTGTTGCAAGACGTCTTAATCCCATAAGGGGTCACCACAAACATATCTCCATACTGCCCTGTCCTCTGATATTTGGCTAACCTCCCTACAACTCAACATCCACTCTCAGATCTCTCTCCACTCCATCCCTTCATCTTATCCTTGGTCTCCCCCTCCACCTGACTCTAACAAACAAATCTTCATGTTGCCCTCTTCTCTGCAATTTGGTTTACCCTTCTCTAACTCACCCCCCACTGTCTCATATATCTCTCCACTCCATCCCTCCATCTCATCCTTGGTCTCCCCCTCCTTCTCCCCCCCTCCACCTGACTCCCACTCTTCCAGCTATTCACACTCTTACACATTCTTTCAGCCAGTCTGACTTTCATTCACTCTTCTAGCCAGTCTCTCATTCTCCATCCTTTCCACTTGGCCAAACCACCTAAAAGTATATCTCTAACCACTTTCAATCACAAAAGATTTCAAATGGGCTAAAGGCTCTTTGTATGCAACACGTGTTAGGACTGTAATGCTGTATGGTAGTGAGACCTATGCAGTAAAGGAAGAGGATATTCGCAGGCTCAAACGTACAGAAATGGCAATGATTAGGTGGATGTGCAGTGTGTCCCTGAGTGCAAGGTCTGGGGAGGCTAGGTTTACTATGGTAGAGTTGAGAGGTAGGATGGGACTGGAGTGTATTGGTGTTGTGACGAGGAGAGGTAGATTGAAGTCGTTTGGGCATGTGGAGAGGATGGGGGATGATAATTGGGTGCAGAAAGTGAGAAGCGTTAAGTGGGGTTGCAAGAGGTACGTACACCAAAAAGGACCCAGGACGAGGTCATTAAGTGTGACCTCAAGGTTAAGGGACTGAATAGTGTGGCTGCCAGAGATTGAGCAGCATGGACGGCTGCCATTAGGTGACCAAGGCCGATGCAGGCATGTTGGAGCCTTCAAAAACAAAAGAAAAATGAAACAAGCCACACCAGGTAGACTAGAATTATCAACCATATACCTGCACAAATAGTTTGGTTTCTAAGGGTGCTGCTTACCCCTGCACAAATACATATTTTTTTTGCTTTCGTTTTATAATCCTGACAGTCTGTTTAAGTTTTTTTGCTTTCGTTTTACAATCCTGACAGTCTGTTTATCTGTGACAGTATGGTGCAAAGACCAAGGATGAAGTGGAGGGATGGAGTAGAGTGTCATATGAGGGAGGGGGAGTGAGTTGGGGGGAAGGTAGTCAAATGGTGGGTGACAGAGCGACTTGGAGGCGTTTTGTCTGCGGCCACCCTTTGCGGGATCAGGGCATCAGGCTATAGATAAATAGATAGATGGTGCAGCACAGATGATTTGCCACACAGCACACCCAAGGCAATTACCCTACATAGAGTTTCAATGATGAATGACACCGTTTAGGCAGAGCTAATGAAGAATATGAGACAGCAGAAGGTCAAAAGGGACAAGGAAGTGAGCTGAGAGAGAGAGAGAGAGAGAGACCGATCTTACCTTGTGACACCCTATGGAGATCTCAGCCACCCAGCCTCAACTACACAGTGCCGCTGCATCAATATGTTCTTGCATATACCCTAGCCTGTTGTAGTATACGGCATGAGGTGGTGTGTCTCCGATCTTCAGCAGGAAGGTGTCTGATTCAGCTTGAAGGCTTCTACGACGCAGATTAACATGTTTGTGAAATATCCTTTGACGTGGCAGGATCTTCCCCTCTTGCTAGGGAACTTTTATTCAAGCCTGGGTAGTACCAGACTCCTCCACAGGGTTAACATGTTGGTCTCATCCCTGGCGAAAGGACACGAAGTCAAGGGTGAGAGCAGTGGAAGAGTAGAAGAGAGTTATCTGAGAGAAGCATGTGGAATTATATGGAAAAACAATGACAAATGATGGAAGTGAGATGCACTGTGATGTGAATGTGACTGGAAATGTTACCTGAAATACTCTGTGATGGTTCAGTCATGTGGAGAACAGAGAATGAGACTGAGTAGAAGAATTTATGTGAGTGAGGTGGAAAGGGAAACTAAGGCTAAGATGGTGGGATGGAGTGGAGAGAGATATCAGAGGAGCTGTGAATGGCAGAAGACAAAGCGACATGGAGGCGATTTGTCCGTGGCCACCCCCTGAGGGATTAATGTGTCTGGTAAAAGTTATACAGACAGATAGATAAATAGATAAACAGACAAGGTCAAAGGGCATCTGCTGGTGCTGCATGACTTCCTGTAAATGTCTGTTACTATGAACTCAATCTTGGCTAGCTATATATATATATATATATATATATAGCCATATGGGTCAGACACCTTACATATTGCAACTTATTTTATTTATTTATTTTTTTTAATGTGTACATTAGTGATTATTTAATGCATAGCTTCTCCCTTTCCTATAAAAATTCTAATGCCTGATCTTTTTAAAAACATTCTCCTACCTTTCTTCCTGCCTCCCTCCCTTGCTGGATGGTGTGGAGGGTGGGAGATAATCTTAATCCTGTCTATTCTTTTCTCACATGTTTGTTAAATCCTCACATCCACTCTTTTTTTCTCACCAGAATGAGAGACTGACAAGAAGAGTGTATGTGAGTAAGGTGAAGGGGGGGAGAGGGAGAGGTAGGCCAAGGAGATGGAGGGAAGGAGTAGAGAGGAATATGAGAGAGGAGGCTGTGAGCTGGGAGCAGGGCAATGAAATGGCGGGGGACAGGACAACATGGAGATGATTTGTTTGTGGCCACCCCTTATGGGATTAAGGTGTCTGGCAACAGATAGATAGACAGATAGATGACCTTAATATGTGGCAATAGGCCCCCTGTTATCCCTACTTCATGTGAATGCCTGTATAAACTTGATAATTCCTCACATAACTCTTCATTCACACTCACACACGTACAGCAGCTGTCCATTCGTAATATTTCACATCAACCTGACAATCCATTAAGATACAGTTTTCTCTGCCTATCTATTGCCAGACACCTTAATCCCGTAAGGGGTGGCCACAAACAAACTGCCTCCATGTCATCCTGTTCCCCGCCATTTCACTGCCCTGCTCCCAGCTCACACCCCCCTCTCTCATATACCTCTCCACTCCATTCCCCCATTTCATCCTTGGCCTCTCACAGCTTTCTCACAGTCCATTTTTACTATCACCCATGGAACTCTATCAAATTGCCTCCTCCAAATCCACAACCATCATTCATTCACTTGATGTAGTCCTGCCAACTTCTTCCTTCTTCCTCATTCTGTGTGTCCTCTCTTCCTACTTCTTCCTTTCCATCCTGTCACATTTTATTACATTTCCTGTTCAGGTAGCTCTACACTCAGTCACAAGCCTAATGGTTTCCTGTAACTGAGGAAACAGTTTACAATGCTGGATGGTAACCATATAACCAGATGATGGGGTGATGTGCAGCCTGCTATGGTGACTGTCAACTGGCTGGACTGACGCACATCTGGAGTCCATCCACAAACCAAGCTTCCATAATATTCCCTGTGCCTCTCTCTCTCTCTCTCTCTTTTTTATGCAAGGAAGAAGGAACCAAGGCCAGGAACCCACAGACTGTTCCTTCCAAGAAAAAAACAAAAACAATACAAAAAAGAGCCCAATTCAAGATCCGTTCATTTAAGAGATGCCTGGACACACTGCGTTTGAAAGACTTCAGATGATAGGAAGTAGGAAATACAGACAGAGAGAGACAGTTCCAGAGTTGACCTGTTGCATAAATGAAGGACTGGGAGTAACGGTTAACTCTTGCATTAGACAGTTGGACAGAAAAGGGATGAAAGTTTGCTGCTAGACAGGTGCTACGCGCCCATCGTAGAGGTGGAGGGATGCAAGCAGACAGTTTAGAGAAGCGGTGACCATTGAAGTAGCGACAGAAGAGAGATAAAGGTGCAACAATGCGGTGAAGAGACAGAGGCGGAAGGGAACCAGTAAGAGGAGGAGAGTTAATGAGACAAACAGCCTTTGACTCCACCCTACTGAGAAGAGCTGTATGTGGGGAGCCTCCCCACACATGAGAATTGTACTCTCCACGGTAGTCCTGGAGCTGGGGGTAGTTTGCATGCATAAGAGAGACAGAGAGTTACTCTTCAGATTCATCAAGTGTGCCATCTAAGGTTCAGAAAAATCTTGGGTAGACATCTGGGTGAGTGGTTGATTTCCAGTAAATGGCCTCTGAACTCAACATGTACATGCAACTTTTTTCACCAAAAATGAAGGTATAATCAAAGACAATTTGCCTCTATCTTTGCTTCTAATTCACATGAAAATATTGTTTTGGTGTCTAAATAAATGTTTTTGATGTCCAGGCATTCAGCTGTGTAGGTTAAAATGTGCCCAGACTTACAGAAATTCATACAAAATGGAAAAACAATGTTCGCCTCATAAAATACACGATGTATTGATAATCTTACCGTTTAGATAATTCTCCGTTCTTAAACAACTAATTTATACACTTAAAAATGGCTCAGTATTTCAAGTCTAAATGAATTACTTTCGATATCTCTTAAAAAATATATGTTTCTGCTCAAAACATGAGAGAAATCAAACCTCAATTGTAAGCTCTGAATCATCATCTCATTATAGCTTAAATCTTTAACAAATAGATATGAACTTTGCAGATGCAGAATGTTTCATGTCTTCAATTTAATTATGTTATGACATCTATTAGAAGTAATTTCCACATGGCTGGGTGCCTTCTTGTAATCTACTCACAAAATGCACGACAAGATGCACTTCTTCTGCAAGAACACCTGCCAGTGGCACATTTCTTGCATGAGCAATGAACTGTGTGTTGCTGTGGTAAAGGGTTAGCACAAGTTTCAGGCAAGAGCAAGTGTCACCATTCTGTTAGTGGCAAGAAAAGCTCTCAAAATATGAGTTCTTACAGCTTTTGTATTTGGTGGTAATTCCAGTGATCCTTTGCTGTGAAAACACATAAGTGCTCATTAACTGTTTGTATGATTTGATCATCTGCGTCTTCCAATTGTGACTGTAGTTCAGGCATTTCCACTGATGTGCCACTGAGATTGCTCAGACATGGTTTGGCACCTTTGATTTCACAAGGGACTGTTTGACATCCTTCTGTGTTTGTGGTGTTGTTGACAAGAGAGTGCAGTAGGGCTTCTTGGTTTTGTTTGTTTTGCGACGAGCCCCAGAAGTTGTCCATGGCAACAGGTAAAGGGCTGCTTTCTTTAATGTCATTCAGTTCAATTGGACTTCGTGTCATGCGTCGTATTCTATTGTATGAACCAAACACAAAGTCTGTTCTTCTTGCAGCAGAATCAGATCTTTCTGCATATGCCATGACTGATTTGCACAAGTCTCCAAATGTTTTGAGATTTTTTGTTTTCATTTTTCGAATGACTGCCATAACATCACTGACTATACCTGACTTCACATTGTCTTCAAAGTTTGGTTGTTTTGGATATTCTTTGGTTAACAATCTCATGAACAAGATCACTTTTCTGGCCTTTCTTCATTAAAACCATTCTCATCAAACAGATACTGCTCTTAAGTGACATCATGAGATAAAATAGTTTCCATTGGAATGTTTCTTGCTCATGCAATGTCTACCAGATGTTGATATCAAGTTTCAGTCTCTTTCTGTTTCTTCCCCTTTTGGATATTTGTTGTTTTTTTGGTGTATGGTATGAAAGGTTTCAGGTTAACTCTGTGTAGTGTATCGAATATCTTAACATCTTAACAGTCTTGTCAGTGAACCTGTGTTGCTTCATCTTGTGATATTGCTCTAAGCCAGTGTTTCTTACATTCAAAATTTGTTGGCATATTTCATCACTCAGGACTTCTTTAGGTAGAGTATTGTGCAGAGTCATGTTTTCTGTGGGCACATGAAATGGGTTTTCATGTTTCAGGATGTTTTCAATCAGGGACTGCACAATTTTATCACTAAACAAAGTGTCTGCTTCAGTGACAGCATGGTTAAAATCTGTTTCAGAATCACATTTGATGCCACTTATTTCTCTGTGAAGATTACAGATCCCAAGCATCTCATGACGAATTAGTTATTTATCAAAAGATAAATAATGACAAACACAGTCTTCCCTTTGATTTTCATTAGATACCTTCACAGGTTCACCACTACAGTGAAAACATATTTGTTGCATGACTTGTCTACTTGAAATCAAGGGAAAAACATTATTTTTTTTTTTTTTTTTTTTTTCCCTAAGCATCACACACTTGAACTGACAAAGTGAGGGTGTTGTCTCATTTCTGGGAATGAAACAACTTATTTGGCCAAACTGGGTTTCTAAACCTTAGGTATGTAAGTTTAGACCCCAGAATAACTGCTGAAGAAAAACTTATTGACTAAGTAATGCTGGGGGCTGGAGAAAAAAAACAAAAACAAAAAAAAGTGTGGCGAACATTGTTTTTCCATTTTGTATGCACTTCTGTAAGTCTGGGCAAATTTAAACCTACACAGCTGAAATCCTGGACATCAAAAACATTTATTAAGACACCAAAACAATATTTTCATGAGAATTAGAAGCAGAGGTAGAGGCATGTTGTCTTTGATTATAACTTCATATTTGATGAAATAGTTGCATGTACATGTTGAGTTCAAAGGCCATTTATTGGAAATCAACCACTCACCCAGATGTCTACCCCAAATTCTTCTGAACCTTAGATGGTATACTTGATGAATCTGAAGAGTAACTTTCTGCCTCTATTATGCATGTAAACCACCCCACAGCTCCCTGACTAACAGGGACAAATAAAACCCGTATATAAAGTCAACAACTGTGCAGGGGTAAAGAAGGTATGGAGACGTCTTAGCACACCTAATCTCTTGGAAGCAGATTTTACAAGAGATGTAATATGATCTTTCCAAGTCCCAAGTGAATGAAACCCCAAGCATGTTCAAAGATGATGCTGGATTGAGCTGGATATTATTAAACATTAGTTGGTATGCCTGTGGAAGATTCTGTGAAGTTGATAAGTGTAAAAACTGAGTCTTTGATACATTAAAAACAACCAGATTATTTTTACCCCAGTCTGAGATACGAGCCAAATCAGATATTAGGTGTGCCTTAGCCTCATCCCTTAGGTTAGGCACTGTCAGCTGCAAGGGAACATCAACTCACAGTGCAGGATGGCTCTGCACAAGCAGCTGCTTGCCTACAGTTGATGAGTCTGCTCAGCCAGACAACTGGGGTTGTTCAACATCAACAACAACAATTGTTTTTAAAGTTTCTCCTGCAGGTGTTGGGCAATGAATATTCCTTTATACTCAGCTTCTCCCTTACCATGTTCTCAATGACACTTTGCATAATATTAAGTGTCTGATCTAACAGCTTCAACACCTTAAGTACACACTACCAAAAAAGGATCCTTACACAGGTGACTGACAGTGTCACAGTGAGCATTACTGCTTTTTACATTTTCTTCCTTAAGTAAATGGTTCTGAATGATGGTTTATATCACAAGTTGCATAAACCAAATGCTTTCTGAGGTGCTGATGATACAGCTGGCATACAGATAAATGAAAAGTAATTAGAGAACATTTTTAAATGGTTCATCCACCATTTTTCAACATGTAATGATGGGAAACTGTTAAAATATTTTTAACTGTGTGTACAGTCATACATTCTCCCTAATCTGTGCTGGTGGCTTGCACTGGCTCAACACTGCCAAGCCCCTCCATGTTCCAGTCAAATCCTCCATTCAGCTTCTCTCTGGAACTCTCCACCCCAGATTAGTTTCCCCCCAAACTTCAACCCACAGCAGCTCAAGTCCAACAGTTACAGATCTTTTTTGGAATGTATGACACCTGTACCTTTCTGTATGAAGCGTATGGGTTCATTTGCCCACATATAATTTGTTTTTCCTTCTCTGTTAATCTTCAGGGGAAAAAAAAAAAAAAATGTTGTCTAATTTTACAACAGCCATAATTCTTGCATCATCCCTGACAAGCTTTTCACTGGCCATTTGTTGATTTTCCCTTGTTATATACTTTTCACTTTTATTTCTTCCTCCCAGATTTAGCTCTGTCACTTCCATTAGGCGGTTTTATTCTGCCAAAGTGATTTTTCCTGTGCAGTGCCCGGGCCTCTCAGATTAGGTACACAGTATAGCTGAATCAGAAAATACCAACATTTGACCTCTCAGATGATGATAACCCCCCCATACATAGTCTCTGAAAGTTGCCACCCTCAAATTCACACCAAAAACAACAATTTTACTGTTTTAATAATACTTACGTTTCCTTTTCAGGTCCTTCTAGTGAACAAAAGGCTGCAGAAGAAGTAGTAGTATGTAGATATGGCTACTGGCATTACAAGATCACATTCTAGGATGACACTCTGTAGTGTGGACCATGTGGAGACGGCAGAATTTCCACAAGGAAGAGATGTCATACAGAACATGCTGTCTTTGCTGCCACCTACGTGAGATGGTCAAGCTCATTGCTCCAAACATGAAGCAGTGCTAACCAACACATGACGTAACAGTTGCACTGTGATATAATACACAGTACTGGTATCATATTTACCTGCTTACATGTTCTGAATCATTTCATGCATGTGTGTTACGATATGCTGCTGATATAATGCGTTTGAGAGGAATTACCAAGTGCCTAAGTGAAAGCAGCGAGAGACAATGTCGATCATTTGTAACACTGTTCACTGGTCGTATTGTTGAAGGCAAAGTCTGTGCCAGGTGTCCGAACACTGCAGGTTGTCGGTCGATTGGTCATGCAGCATGGTTGGGCAGTGATAGTTTTCGTTCAGGTGTTGCTCGTTCAAGTACGATTTTGTACACATAAATACACATACTGTTGTTCACACACTTGCAATAATACAAACCAAAGACATACAGTTCTTAGACATTCGAGCAGATTTGACCAGAATCAGAAGCACTGAAACATAAGCTGACCCACACAGAAGCTACTTTGAGGGGAATATGCAACAACACAGCATAAATTATGCCGAGGTTTCCATCTGGTAAGACGTATCGTATCATGTGTTACGTTTATTTATGAGTCGGTGTCTGTATTAGGGTGAGCATAAAAGTGTGTGTGAGTGTGGTGGAGTTAGGGTTACAGTTGTAGTGGTGACTGGAGAGGTGTGTGTGTATGTGTTTGTGTTTGGGGTTGTTACTATGGGTGTGTGGGGCGGTGGTATGGGTGTGTGTCAGCCTCGGTGTTTCAGTGTGCGTGCGTTACCGAGATTTTACCCACACGTGTGCATGGTAACGAATGCCAGTACACTTTGCTAGAGCCTTCTTGATCATTCATAATGTCCATGTGCTGTGTGCATGTAAGGTTTTATGTATGTGTACATTTAACAACACCCTACATTACCAGTCAGCTGATTTAGGTCATAACGTTTTGTATTTTACCTTTAACCACCATGTTACATGTGTGCACTACTGTAACTGTAAGCCACTATCAAGAACACAGTAACAACAATAAAGCAACCCTTATTCACATAACTGGCAGAACTATTTAACTGTGTGTGATAAAGCCTCGGAGCCACATGATTACTCTGGCTTTGTTCACTAAAGGCAGACCTCAAACTGATAAGGCAGCACTGTCTTCTTACAGCTGCACAATCTGTCCATTGTGTAATGCTAAAGATACAATATTCTTCTTTATGTTACCTTACTGATCGGTTTATCACGGTTACCCCAGGTTAACAGGATGCAGGAGTACTCGTATATGGAGCTGGCGGATATGCACCTGACCTATGGTTCTGTGCACGGATATGGTAGGGAAGCTGCCTGTCTTTATACAGGAAGATTCCCCCAGCGGCAGCAACCACATCATACTACATTCACATCCATAGACAGAAGGCTGAGGGAGACAGGAAACTTTAGTTGCAGTCTGTCAGAAACAGGACTACCATGCTTTGTTAGTACACTCCAACTTGAGAGGATCCTAGAGGCAGTTGCAACGAATCCGCAAGCAAGCACTCACGATGTGGCAAGTGATGTGAGGGTCAGTCATTTTACCGTATAGAGTGTACTATACGAACAGCTCCTTCGCCCCTACCACTTTCAGAGAATTCAGTATTTACTCTAGTGGACTTTCCTCGACACTCAAACTTCTTTCTGTTGTTTCTAGACCAAACAGCATTCAATCCAAATTTTTCTAGCTTGATGCTGTTCACAGATGAGGCATCTATCACAAGAACAGGGATGTTTCACAGTCACAAAATGCATGCTTGGGATGAGGTCAATCCCCATATTACATGGTGGAGAGGATATCAGCATCGCTGTTCTATAAATGTATGGTGCAGCGTAATTACTGTAGTGATCGTATCACAGGTCTACATGTACTTCCTGGTCGCCTAACAGGCCCTATGTATCGTGATTTCTTAAGGCATGATTTACCGTCATTACTAGATGATGTACCCCCAAGCAAGGTGCAGAAGGATGTAGTACATGCACGACGGTGCACCTGCACACTTCAACATGACTGTACGAAAATATTTTGATGCCCAGTTTCCCAACAGGTGGATAGGAAATGGCGGTCTCATTTCTGGCCAACACAGTCCCTTGACCTAAATCCCTCTGATTACGACCTGTAGGGCCACCTAAAATTACTAGTTTATGAAATGTCTGTTGACACTGAGGATGAGCTACTGTTCTTGTGCTTGCGATTGTGTATGTACTACACCATGTGCATTTGAGCATGTGTGACAGTCTATGGTTCAGCAATGTAATGTAAGTATTGAAGGTGGAGGGAGACATGTGGAAGACCTGCTGTAATGTACATACATGAGTCTGTTTTTATGTACTTACATGAGTCTGTTTTGGATTGTTTAATACCCCTAATGTCACACATGATACAGTTAACAAAATCATTTCTCAGTGACAGACACTGAGATTGCTAGAAATACTGATTGTTATTTTTCATTTATTCTGCTACCATACTGAATATTATGCTGATGCCAGAGAGCTGATAGTAGTGGAAATGGTAGCATATCTGCATCGGTGAGTGGGTCACGACCGTATGCTGTGTACTACGCAACGATTTATTACAATCACTTTAATGGCCATGTAATTAGTGTATTACAGTAACAACTGAACTGTTCAAGGACTCAATGTTTCATTTATTATACACCACAATAAACATTATGTACCATATTATAATCATTCATCTGCAACTATGGACAGCATGTGGGTATAACAAGTGGAAGGGGGTGAGGGAGGTGGCGCCAGTGTTTGGATTGGTACCGAGTATCCATAGGCTTGGCCTAGGACAGCACTCACTATTTTCTTGTCCTGCATGATCTGCATCTCATCAGTGGCTCATTTATTTGCATATCATTATAGAATAATGTGATTTTGTTTATCAACAAGGGATTCATTCCCAAAGTTTGTCGGTGCCATTCAGTAACACCGTGTATATAACACAACTCCCTACCCATTTCTGCACACAGCAGAAGGCATGATACCCTGTTCTCTTTCCTCACACCAGCTGAATATGACCTCTGTTTATTAGTAGAGCATTAATTTTCAGTTTCTTTGTTTCCATTCCATCCTCTTACCTCTAACATTTCTCTCTGGACCATTGAATACTCACGGCATTCAAAGATAATTCATCAGTATATAAAAGCTCCCAAGGTAGTAATTACTTGACACTGACATTAAGTGCCAGGATAACAGCAAAGGATTCAACACTGAACTCTGATGCACCCCACTCACAGAATTCCTTGCTCCACCCTCCACCCACTGTCACACATGGTTGCCCCTTCATACAGCAGCTTTATCACTAACCTGTCTTCCCATAGCTGATATTTACTGTCACCCATGGCACTGTATCAAATGTCTTCCCCAAATCCACAAATATAGTAGTACAGTATAGTTTTATTTATTTTTGTTTTTGTTTTTCCCCTCTGACATGTCTTCTTTGATAGTTCCTTCTGGAATCTAGGGGGAGAGGGGGGACTATAGCCACCGTGGCTCAGTGGGTTTAGAGCGCTCAGGTCTGACTGAAGGGTTAGAGGTTTGAGTCCACCCAAGGGTCATTGGTAGACATCAGGAAGGGCATCTGGTCATAAAAAGCTATATGCTCCAAAACAAGGTCCTCTACCCTGGGGAAACACCTTAACCCTTATCGAAAAAAGGGGACATGGAGTACAGCTCAAAAAAAGGGTATACTCCCTGACTCCATCTATCTTCTCCCTAACTCTTACCTTTCTTCTCCCTCACTCTATCTTTCTTCTATGTATCAAGCACTACATTCAGTCCTGTTTCCACTTCATAATTCCATCACAAAGTCACCTTATACCTAAGGGTTCTCTTGTCCAGCCAGACTACATCTCTGGCTTCTACTCTACCCCATACTCATTAACCACCTTCAGTAACTCAGCCTAAGTTTATTTTGTCTACCCTCCCTTCCCCCCTACTAATCCAGGACCTAGCCTGTACCCCCACAAAAATTTTTAGGTCCACAGAGTTTCTTTGCTGATTTCAGATCCAAACCTGCTAAATGACCAGAAAAACTTGGGTAGACATGCTGATTTTGGTGCAGTAACTTTTTAGACCACTGTTTCAAAATGACAGATTTCAATTTCCTGAAATTTTAGATCTCATAACTACTTTACAGAATAACTTCACTTTGGTGTCAAAATACAGGTTTTAAGGGCCAAGGAATTCAATGAAATGGTTTATTTATGTTCTAAAAAAGTCTTATCATCCCTTCTACCCAAATCAGCACTAGGTACTTTAAACTTAGACCTTGACATATAGTGATCTTATGAACATACGTGCTCCCTACGTGTCAGCAAGTGGGTTGGTGGAGGGTTAGTGCCCCTCCCCGTAAAACAAATAACTCAAAGTCAAATGACCACCCCTTACGGGATTATGGCGTCTGGCAATAGATAGATAGACTTAAATATACATCTACCAAACAAGTATCATGGGAAAATTACATCATGAATAAACAACACCATAAACAATGACTTCATCCTGTCCAGTAACCTTGTAAAGCTTGCCCCACAACACAGTATCACTGGTATGTTATGAAGTCTCAGACAGTATTAAAAATGAGCAAACATAAATTTTGCAATAGTATGCTTACCTTTTGTAACAGAAACATCTTTTGTTTACGGAAACTAGATTGGAAACAGTACACATAATTTTTTTTTCACAAGCTAATTAAGTCATTAACCCTTACACCGCGGGCATGTTTACCAATGTTTTGCGTGTCCCGCGGGGTTATTCGGGCTCCGACAGACTCTCAAAAAATATTTGCCAAAAATCAGTTATTAGTCCTAGAATATTAAAATTACATATGCTTATGGCACATACCTTCAGCTTTCTCCTGGAATGTTTGTTGAGCCTTCGTCGGTTACCGTAGGACTTGTGGAGACCTCTGAAGTTGGGTAACGAAGTCTCCACTTCACACTTCCCGACAACCTGTAATATGATTACCACAGCCAGATATTAACACTATAAACACTACTCTATGATTATCAAGTAGTTTGGGATCCATACTCCAAAAAAAAAAAAAAACTGTGAAAGCAATGAAAATTACGAGCACGTATGACCTTCGCACTTGCGCTAGTTCGCTCTTGGTACTCTGTCATTTATTATTCATAAAACCCCTCACACTTTATATTTCTATTACTATATCACACTTATATATATCTGGAGTTTTTCTCCATAAGTTTCCTTCAGTAGTATTAGTTTATTGTCACTGAAGTCATTCAACTTTTCATTCAGTAAAATACGTAGAGAGCCACGGATTCACTTTCACTGTTATAACATAAAGTATTTGTACTCATATTCTTATATTACTAATTACTTACATTACTATTTACATTTTCTGTTGTATTTTCAATATTTACCCTTCTATTTCACTTACACTATGTTAGTCACTGTCACTTTCAGTAAGATAAAACTATAATACACTGTTCAATCATATGTACTGAACATCCATTGCTTTCACTTGCTATTTACACATTATTTCCACATTACTCTCCTTTCCCACTTGCACTTTTAGAACTGCTTCTGGCTGTGGTAATCAAAGAAGCAGGTAACACATAGGGGAACCTGGCACTCAGTGCATTGCCAAGAGGTGCGTTTGTGCTCAGCTGTGCGTCAGGTGGTATGTGCACACACCTGACACCTGCGGATCGCAGCCTTCCTTTTGCCTGTGGCAGGCATTAGCACCAGTCTGTGCCGATCCATATACGCCCTCTGCTCAAGTCGGTCGGGAAGTGTTACTGGATGGCGCCTTGGAGTTGCTGCTGTCACCCTACCATATCTTTCCAGCAGCTGCTGAACACATGTCCTGGCGAACAACCTCAGGGAGAAGGACTTGGGTGGCCTGACCTTCATCTTGTACAGGATGAAGGTGTTCAGCTTCGTCATATCTATGAGACGCAGAAAAACTTTCCTGTACCACCTAGTATTCTTCCTGAGGCAGTCGATCTCACCAATTATCATGTCGGACTTGTCCACCAGCCGCATGTTGATATTGTAGTCTAACACAGCATCAGGTTTCATCACAGGTTCGCCTGTCCTACGGTCGACCTTCCCACTGTCTGTCATTTCCCCCTTATGTACGGTGGTGAGCATGTGCACGACCCTCTTGTCATGCCACCGTATTGCCAGCATCTTCTCAGACTTGCGTAGGTGCACGTCTCCTCGCTGCGAGGTTCCTGCCTCTGTGAATTTAGGGAAGTGGGCACGATTACTTTTGACAGTGCCGCAGGAGCCAATGCCGTACTCTGAAAGGTATTTGGCAAGTTTCGGTGCTGTATAATAGTTGTCTGTATACAGCACATGATTCCCACCAAAATACTTTTCAAGGATAGGAATAATAGATTGTTGGTGGAGAAGAGAGAGAAATTGAGAAGATGGAAGGAGCACTCTGAGGATTTGTTGAATGTAGAGAGTGAAAGCAGTGTGAGTATAAGTGGTTGGGGAATGGCTGGGAGAAGAAGAGATGAGAGGAGGGAGGGAGAGATCAGTAGGGCGGAAGTAGTGGAAGCGATGAAGAAGATTAAGCTGGGAAAGGCCCCAGGAATTGATAGTGTGTGTGGTGAAATGCTTAGGTATGGGGGTGAGATTGTTGTGGAGTGGATATGGAAGTTGTGTAGATTGGCCTGGGAAGAGGGAAGGGTTCCAGAGGACTGGAAATCAGGTATAATTGTTCCTCTGTACAAAGGAAAAGGGGAGAGAGAAGTATGTGGTAATCATAGGGGTATTTGCCTTCTTAGTGTGACTGGTAAAATATATGGTAGAATACTCATTGATAGGGTTAGGCATATGACAGAGGAGCTAGTTGGAGAAGAACAAGGGGGATTTAGGAAGGGAAAAGGGTGTGTAGATCAGATATTTGTTCTAAGATGTTTAGTGGAGAAGTATCTAGAGAAGGGAAGGAAAGAGTATGCTGCCTTCATGGACTTGGAGAAAGCTTATGACAGAATAGATAGGCAAGGTATGTGGAAGGTATTAAGAATATATGGAGTGGAGGGGAAATTGTTGAGTGCTGTGAAGAGTATGTACGAGGGAGCTAGGGCTACGGTGCGAGTGGATGGTGAGCTGAGTGAGTTCTTTGATCTCAATGTGGGACTGAAACAGGGCTGTGTGATGTCTCCATGGCTGTTTAATATACATATGGATGGGGTTGTAAAGGAGGTGCAAGGTAGGGCAGTGGATGTGGGGCTGGCCTTAATGAATGAGGGTGAGATTTGGAAGCTTCCTGTGTTGCTGTTTGCTGATGATACAGTATTGTTGAGTGAAGATGAATGGGAGTTGCAAGGTTTGGTGAATGAATTTGGGACAGTGTGTAGGAGGAGGAAGCTGAAAGTTAATGTAAACAAAAGTAAAGTTATGGTGTTTGAGAGGAATGAAGTCACAGAGTGTGCAGTGAGGTTGGATGGTGAGGATATGGAGAATGTGAGTGCATTCAAGTACTTGGGTAGTGTGATGAGTAAGGATGGAACTTTGGGGGATGAAGTACGTGAAAGGGTACAGCAGGGAAGGAAGGTTGTTGGTACACTGAAAGCAGTGATGAGAAATAGGGAGGTGAGTATGGAAGTTAAGAAGTCACTGCATGATGGTATTGTGATCCCTACCCTGACGTATGGAAGCGAGGCGTGGACCTTGCAAGAGGGGAACAAGTCAAGTGTGAGAGCAGTGGAAATGAGTTACTTGAGAGGAGCATGTGGAGTGACGTGGAGGGACAGGTTGACGAATGAAGAAGTGAAGGAACGTTGTGGGGTAGATGTGGATGTGGTTGAGAAGATTAGGAGAAATACACTGAGGTGGTTTGGACATGTGGAGAGAATGGAGAATGAAAGACTGACTAAGAGGGTGTATGTAGGTGAGGTGGAGGGAGGGAGAGGGAGGGGTAGACCGAGGATGAGGTGGAGGGATGGAGTTGCGAGGTATATGAGGGAGGGAGGGGTGAGTTGGGGGGAGGGTAGTCAAATGGTGGGTGACAGAGTGACTTGGAGGAGTTTTGTCTGCGGCCACCCTTTGCGGGATTAGGGTGTCGGGCTATAGATAGATAGATAGATAGACTTTCACTACACAGCCTGAGAAGCCAAGGGGGTGTGTTTTATCCAGATCGA
This sequence comes from Coenobita brevimanus, assembly GCF_032717465.1. NCBI lineage: Eukaryota > Metazoa > Arthropoda > Malacostraca > Decapoda > Coenobitidae > Coenobita > Coenobita brevimanus. Next base: position 15,650,973 of record NC_137028.1, read on the forward strand.
CAGTGCTGGCTGAATAAACGACGAAGTCAAGGATGTACCCCGTCTTACAGTTGCACAGTACAAAGAACTTGATTCCAAAGCGATGGCGTTTGCTTGGAATGTACTGTACAAACCGAAGACGTCCTCTGAACAACACCAAGGATTCGTCAATGACAACCTTCTGAAAGAGGTGGAAGAATGACATAAACTTGTCCTTCATTCTGCTCAGAATCTCCTGGATCTTCCAGAGTGGGTCGGTTTGGGAAGGTACATCGTTGTCGGCAAAGTGCAGGTTTCCTGTGATGTTCCGGAAGCGATCTCTGGCCATGTACTTATTGAAGGTGGGTGAGGGTAGTAAGGGGTCCATGGACCAGTATTCTTCCAACTCATGCTTCTTTGAGTGTGGCATGAGAAGCATGAGGGCAAAGAACACATACAGCTCCTGCACTCACAGCATGGACCACTGTTGCATCTTGGCTGCACCTGTACCACTTGCAGCATGTTGTGATTCATACCTGTTGGTCTCATCACATATGAGCTGCATGACTTCGTCATCTAGGAAGGCCAAAAGGAAGTCCACACACTCAGCATTGTCGTCAAGAGTGAAGGCAGGCTGTACTCCTGAGGAACTCTCATCAAAAACTAAATGTTCTGGCACAAAATCGGACGCTTCTATCCACGCGAAGGCGTCCAGGATTCCATGTCATGGCGGTGTAGGGTGGGTGAGGGTGGTGGGTGGCTGTGAGGCAGATTTACCCCGTTCAAGGTCACTCGCACTGACCCTGAGTTGCCGTACAGCACTAGCAGCCCTTACTCTTGTAGCAACTCTACTTTTACTGGTCCGGGATTTACCTCTTCCTCTACAGCCTGCCTTCACTGTTGATGCTGGTGGTGACTCCGACAATGAAGACTCCGCAGATAATTCAGCAGACGAAGAGGAAGAAATGAGTGAAGTGGGGCTTGGGGAATGGGGAGGTGAATCAACTCGGGACTCATGGCGGGCTGGGTCACGCGGGGCCATTGTTCTGGGGCTAACACGCCGCCTTTTCACTCCCTTCCCAAATTCCTTCCCTTGCTGCACTAACGGCTCCTTTCCCTTGGAGCTAGGGATAACTTCCGACACTGAAGCACTCGTACTAGCACTTTCTGGCACGATTTCCTCACCCGGCTCATCACACGATTCACCCGAAGGGTCAAAATCACTATCCATCATCACCATAGACAATTCCGCTAGTTCACGTTCCACTGCAGAGCCACTTAGTCCTTTCCTGCTTCCCTCACGACTTTTTCTGGGTGTAGAGGTCATGGGGCCCTTTGCAATGGGCGCAGAAGCGGCAGAAATGGCGGGGCGCGAGTGCGACATGTTTTGACCACAGCGGAGGACAAGGAACTAAATGCCGCGGCTTATCTGAGAAGGCAAGGGTTGACAATGACACTGAGGATGACAGCTGCTAACTTACATGCTAATAAATTATTGGTAGAAAATCTCGGCAATACATAAAGAAATAGGTAGTTCCAGGTGAATATAAATGTCACTTTGGCTTCTCCCATCCTTTCTGATATATATTTTTATTACAGACATAGATTACAAGGCATAATTCAAAGGGGAAATTATTGTGGTAATGTAGCGAATGAATGCACATGAGGTGTTGTCAGGTGATAATTAGCCAATTCCTGGTGTATACCACTATCACGTACCTTATTTTTTTTTTTGTATATATTATTTTGTATAAATATAGGACATAGGGCTTATTTCAATGGATGAAATCTGTGGAACAATCCGGGGGAGATTTGCTTAGCACAGCGCGGCCTGGGAGGTGAGAGGACAGGGTAATGGAACGCAGGTAGGGAGGGGAGTCAGGAAGGGGGGAAAATCGCTAAAATGTCAACAATGGATGGGAGTACAGATGAGATTTGGAGTGCTGACTAGTGTTGGACATTGGCAGTACTGATAGATGATACAAGCCACCACTTGAAAGCCCGGGATAATTCAAAATAACACAGAATCACAAAAGTGACGCCTCGCGGTATGATCCATTGCGCCCAAGCATCACAAAAGTGACGCCCCGCGGTTAAGGGATTAAACTGAATGAAACTTTTGTTATTTTTCTCACCCCTTATTTTGGATTATTGTAGTCTTAATCCGAACATTTACAAAAGTGCGTACACTGAACAAATGCTGTGCGACACTGACATCTGTTGAACAAACTTAACATCTGCAAAGTGTAAATGCTCTGATGACAGATAATTCAAGTACTTTCTTGGTCCTACTACCATACGGCACCTATAATTTCCCAGCCAAAACTGCATGGATCATTTTGAGGTTGAATCTTATCCAGTAAACATTCTGCCTCGTGAAGTAAACTGCTCCTAATATATGGCCTGTTACTAAGTGTGATGTTGAAGGAAGCTCACTTACTGATATAGACCGTCTGTATGCATTTAAGTGTAGCTCATCAAATGTGTCACAGTTTGAAGAAAGCTTCCAAACTTGAACCAAATACTTCTCAATCTTTCCATCATCGTCATACACAGGAGATTCTCCAAATTCAAAGTGGTACTTCTTTGGGTCTGCTCCTGCCTTTGTACCAATTATATTCAGTTAATCATTTCCAGCTAGAATATGAGCTCTAATGAGAATTCTAGACATTTCTGGGCCAAGAGTCTTGTACAGCTGATGAACAGGAATAAAGTGATGATTTTTACCTCTACCAAAATGTACCTACAACTGGTTAATCCCTTCTTTAATTCACTGTCCTACATATTGAAGATGCAACACCACTACAGCAGTATCATTTGATAGAACTACAACTCTTCCACTAGCACACTTGACAGTCCAGTCTATACGTGGCATGATTCAAAGATCAGCCTCTTCTGTGTCAACATGCAATTTTACTATAATACATTTTCCTTTTTCTGAAACTTAAACTGTGTACTCAATCTCATAATATATAATTCTGCCACTTGCAATTACAGGTATTGAACATTCACCAGATTTCTCCTCCAATAGCCTGCAGGCGAGGTTATGTAATTTAATCTTGTTAGAAGTAGATGACCAAAACTTATGGAGCTGAACCGGAATTGGGTATTGGTTTTTATTAAAGCTAAATCTATCATACCACTAACAGACTCACTCTCCTCATTCCTTTCATCTATCTATCTATCGCCAGACGCCTCAATCCCGTTTGGGGTGGCCACAAACAAATCGCCTCCAAGTCGCCCTGTCCCCCGCCATTTCACTGCCCTACTCCCAATTCACACCCCCCTCTCTCATATACCTCTCCACCCCATCCCTCCATCTCATCCTCGGCATCCCCCTCCCTCTTCCCCCCTCCACCTCACTCACATACACTCTCTTCGTCAGTCTTTCACCCTCCATCCTCTCCACATGGCCAAACCACCTCAGTGTGTTCCTCATAACGCTTCCTATCACATCCACATCCACACCACAAAGCTCCTTTATATCCTCATTTGTCAGCCTGTCTCTCCATGTGACTCCACAGGCTCCTCTTAAATAACTCATTTCCACTGCTCTCATTCTTGACTTGTGTCCTTCCAACAACGTCCAAGCTTCACTTCCATATGTTAACAGTTGGTATCACAATACTGTCATGTAGTAACTTTTTCACTTCCATGCTCACTTCCCTGTTTCTTATCACTGCTTTCAAAGAACCAGCAACCTTTCTTCCCTGCTGTACCCTTTCAAGCACTTCACCCTCCAAACCTCCATCCTTACTCATCACACTACCCAAGTACTTAAATGTACTCACATTTTCCAATTCCTCATCATCCAACCTCGCTGTACATCACTGACTTCACCTCTCTCAAAGAACATCACTTTACTCTTCCCTACATTCACCTTTAGATTCCGTTTCTTACACACTCTCCCAAACTCATCCACCAAGCCTTGCAGCTCCCCTTTGTCTTCACTCAACAACACAGTATCATCTGCAAACAACAGTACAGGGAGTTTTCAAACACTATCCTCTCTCACCAGGGCCACTCCAACATCCACTACCCTACCTTGTACCTCTTTTATTACCCCATCCATGTACAGATTGAACAACCATGGAGACATGACACATCCCTGTTTCAACCCAACTTTCAAAGAGAAAAATTCACTTAGTTCACCATCCACACGCACTGCAGCCTTCGCACCATCGTACATACTCTTCACAGCATTCAACAACTTCCCACCTACTCCATATATTCTTAACACTTTCCACATTCCTTGTCTATCCACCCTGTCATATGCTTTCTCCAAATCCATGAAAGCCACATACAACTTCTTTCCCTTCTCTAGAAACTTTTCCACTAAAGATCTAAGAATGAATATCTGATCTACACAACTTCTTCCCTTCCTAAAGCCTCCATGTTCTTCTCCAATTAATTTCTCTGTTCTTTCTCTAACTCTGTCAATAAGTATCCTACCATACACTTTTCCTATTATACTAAGAAGACAAATGCCCCTATAATTACCACACACTTCTGTTTCCCCTTTTCCTTTGTACAACGGAATAATTACACCTGACTTCCAATCCTCCAGGACTCTACCTTCTTCCCAGGCCACTCTGCACATCTTCCACATCCATTCTACTACTATCTCTCCCCCATGCTTCAGCATTTCACCACACACTCCATCAATTCCTGGGGCTTTCCCCGATTTAACTTTCTTCACTGCTTCCACAGCTTCTATCCTGCTGATTTCTTCCTGTCTTCTCACCTCCCTCCTTCTCCCAGCCATTCCCCAGCCACTTATACTCGCATTACTTCCATCCTCTATGTTCAACAATTTCATGATCTACTTAAATAACTGTCAGAGATCACATGAAGCTCTTGAACAGAACATACCGATAATGACCCTCTTATGACAGCATGAATAAGTTCGCCAATAGTCTTTACTGATGAACCTTCAGCCATTCTCATGTGGGACATAATGTTAACTATAACTGTTGTATTAAGAGAGGAATCTGTTTTAAATCTGACTTGTTCTGGGGGGAGCTCTTTTTGGATTTCTGCTACAAGATGATGTTTTGATGGTTCTGTAGGTAATTCTCCCTCAAAGAGTTTGTTTGTTGGGAGCAAATTGTGTTTTAAGATTTTGGCAGTTGATTCTCCCCTCTCCATTGCAATTGCCATATCTCTGTAAGCTAGAGAGAGTTGTTTCTTATTTTCTCTCAAGAGAATGCTTGTTGTCTGAAAATCCACTTTAGCATCAAACCTTGGAAGTTTCACCATGGTAATCACATCAGAAAGTTTTTTATGTTCGGACACAAATCTCTCCTGCCTTAGCTGTTGATATCCTCCCTTACCTCACTCCAGAACATTTAGTAATCAGTCTCTTACAATTTCCTCTGGATATTGCTTTGTCACAAAGTTGTGAAGTTGGACTGGCTCATTTACCTTGTATTGTACAAGTTTCCATGTTGCTGCATGAAACTGAAAAGTCTGGAAACAGTTCCATTAAAACTTTCACTCTTCTTACCCACAAGGTCATGCCACAGAGTAGTTTCACATTGATCAATGACGTCCAAAAAAATGAGAGTGCAAAGTGTGTTACAAATCAACAATACTTTGTGACAGACTAGTTGCCACTTTGCTACACAAGTACTTTTTTTTAGTCTGTCCCACAATTCCTTTTGAGCTTTTCTGAGCTTTCTGGACTGTTTGCTTTAGTTTCACGTCTGGTGCTATAGATTAAAATTTATCCTCTTTCTCTCTAACTATAAAATGTCCTTCCATGAATTTCTAGTACAAATCTGAGTGCTCTGTTCCTAACTTATTTATCTTTCTGAGTACCAAGAGCAATACCGGAGATAACTGATGCAATCCAAAACTTGAAAAATAGGAAATAGAGCACCGACAAATGGTTTCTTGTACACCAGGAAACCATTTACTAAGCTGGGTGGTAACCATATAACCAAATTTTGGCACCTGGTGGTTTAGTGGATAATTATTGTGCTCCAATCGGATTGAGCCGGTGAAGGTTTATATCCAAGGGGTGATTGGGGTTTATTGCTCATGTAATACCACTCAGGGATGAGTGAGGTTGGTCACTCTCATCTTAAATGTCAGGACCAACTGCCTAGCCCCGGGCTCCTACGCTCCTCATGGGGCAATGTAGGACTGGATGATGGATGGATGGAAGGATCAAGCATTATTTTCAGGTTCCCAATTTTTCGACAGACAGTACTGAATACTTCCTTACACAATATTTCATCTTTGTGATTCAGCACATCCTTCAGTTATCTTCATTAATCTTCTCAAAACCTGATATAACTGTTTCAGCCCCCAAAGCTTCTCACTGAAGTGACTGGATGGCTTCTAATATAATCAACATTTTCTGAAAGGAGCACATGTAGTGGCTCCCATTCAATATTTACTGTACAAACTGACTCCCCCAAAATTTTGTTTTAATTATGGCGTCATCCACACCACTGCCAGCTAAGCATGTTCCAGGACACCTTAAAGCTACTTAGGTCATGTGGAAAGCACCAAATATAGGGGATATGTCTCAGTTTTTCACGACTTGACAAAACTATATCAGCTACATTATGAAAAACTCCATCACAAAACACAGGAAACAATGGCTGATTATTCAACTGAGCTGGTACATTCTGGAAAATTTTCAATGCTGTATAAACTGTTGCATAATCTGTCACTGGAGATGGGATAACTGGTAAAAACCCAACTCTTGATAGTGGGACATTTTCTCTGGAAATCAAAGCCTATATTCCAGCCCTAGTTGGGACAAGTCTCGTCTCAGGCCTTTCATTTTTTGGTCCTCCACACCTAACAAGAGAGATTATGAAATCAGAGTCTAAGAGAGTTTGAGGTGGATGACCTAGAAATAAGTTCCACATCTTCCATCACAGTATAGTTATCTGGCAGGTTGGGTTTGGTCAATTGCTTGTAGTGAGTTTTTAGATCTTGGCAAGGAAATAGTGAAATAAGTTTATGGTTATGTTTGTCAACCTCCGTATCTGATATTGCCACCACAGTAGAACACTCTTGAAAAAGTGCGAGGGCTGTGTCATGAGTACTACATGTCCCTAACAACGAGGCATATCTTGGAAATCAAAATTATCTAGCTGTCCAATGGTAAAGCCGTCTTTAGGTAAATGGCTAGACAGAGATGAATTGCTTATCATACTCGATTTAACAGCATATGCAGAGAGCAGATTCCAGAACTTCATTACTCCCTGGTAAGTTAAAGAAACACCTATTTTGTTCATTGCTGATATGAGTTCTTTACTCTTGTATTTGTCATATATGCCATGGCTTGTAGCCATGTATAGAGGAGTATTTACCTGTCCAATTTGCAGCTCATAGTACATTATTTGAAAAACACAAAATAACTGAACTGATATCTGATCGCTGGCTGTATCTTCATTTTGTTCATTTTCAAAATCCTCATCATACTGATCACCATCATCAGAGCCATATTCATCTAACACGTATTTACTTCATAAAAGTCTGACTTTTCCGACAACGAATAAATAGGAGAAAAAAGTGACTAATACGGCATTTTAGTAATTTCCCACGACTCCTTAATCTCTGATGCATCACAAAATTTAACCTTTAGCTTAAAGTCTGCATCTTGGAGCACTGCCTGAAGCATTACTGCAGCTGTCATAACATTCCTGAAATTCTCAGCTTGCAAGAAAATACCATCAATGGTTCATTCTGTCTTTCAGAACGTCAGATATGAATTCTTTCACTGTAAGTTCTCACAAAGAATATTTTTATCTCATCACTGTGAACTCCAGCTGTTCTACTGTGTCCCATCATTAGATCTCTTATATCAGTTAGAGTGAATCAATACCCTAATTCCAGTATAGTGCAATAATTTCATTAGCTTTTTGAAAATGAAGGTATTATCCTGTTGCTAGATGATAATCACGTTCTGCTAATCATCTCTCGTATGTTCGTAGCTATGTACGCATGCAATTAGGATGTTCATATAAATCTGCTGCAGACACATGCGAAGAACTGTTACGATCTGCCACCTGAACAAAAACGTCATCTTTAGAAAAGCTTGCAGCTGCTAAAAACATGTTTGCTCTGTCTGTTGAACTCACACCATACTTCTTTCTTTCTTGGTTCTTTCTAAGCCACAAATTACCATCCATCCATCCATCATCCATTCCTACATTGCCCCATGAGGAGCGTAGGAGCCTGGGGCTAAGCGGTTGGTCTTGACATTTAAGATGAGAGTGACCAGCCTCACTCATCCCTGAGTGGCATTACATGTGCAATCAACCCCAACCATCCCTTGGATACAAACCTTCACCGGCTCAATCTGACTGGAGCACAGTAATTACCCACTAAACCACCAGGTGCCAAAATCTGGTTATATGGTTACCACCCAGCATAGTAAATGGTTTCCTGGTGTACAGGAAACCATTTGGCTTGTCACTCAGTGTAGAGTCACCCACAGGCAGAAGGAAGAGGAAAGAATGAAGGAAAGAAAGACAGAAGAGGGAGTGTATAGTCACCCGTAGGCAGAAGGACAAGGAAAGCATGAAGGAAAGAAAGATAGAAGAGGATGGAAGGAAAGAAGGATGGAGGAGAGGAAAGGGCAGACACCCGAGAGAAGCACTACATCGAGTGAGTGGATGGTGAGCACCCCCACCAAGTGGCAATTTAAGTTTTCTGAGTTGTCTTGGCTTGGTGTGGGTCGAGGCACTGACAGCCCTGCGCTTGGGGCATGTGTCCGTACTAGGTGGAATTTCACTATCCTTTCCCTCTCCAGCCATTTCATTCACTTCTTCCTCATCCCTTTTCTCTGCAATTTTCTGAAGAGATTTTGCCATCGCGTATGACTTGTAGCACACACTGTTATAGTCGTACAGTATGTTAGATTATCATCATCATCATCATCATCCAATTCTACTCTGCCCCATGAGAAGAGTAGGAACCCGGAGCTAGGCAAGTTGGTCCTGACATTTAGGATAAGAATGACCAGCTTCACTCATCCCTGAGTGACATTACGTGAGCAATAAACCCCAACCACCCCTTGAATATACACCTTCCCCGGTTCAATCCAATTGGAGCGCCTTAATTACCCACTAAACCACCAGGCACCAACATTTGGTTATATGGTTACCACCCACTGCAGTAAATGGTTTCCTGGTGTACAGGAAACCATTTGGCTTGTCACTCAGTGTAGAGTCACCCACAGGCACATGGAAGAGGAAAGAATGAAGGAAAGAAAGACAGGAGAGGGAGTGTAAAGTCACCCATAGGCAGAAGGACGAGTAAAGAATGAAGGAAAGACAGAAGAGGATGGAATGAAAGAGGGATGGAGGAGAGGAAAGGGCAGACACCTGCGAGCAGCACTACATCAAATGAGTGGATGATGAGCACATTCAATACTTTTATACCATTACTGACAACATCCCGGCGAATTTCAGTGGTCACTGTTACACGTTTCCTCCCATTTTTCATTGACATACTGCTCTGTTTGGAATCCTCTTGGTAAATTATACATTTTTTTTTATAAAAAAAGTGTCCTCTGTCACTCTTTGTAGCTGTACTGCATCTGGAGACACACCCATATCTGTATGGTCCTCCATGATGAAGGTCCTCACATCTCATTCAAGATAATTTAATGTTTTGCTGTCATAAAACACTACAAGTATGGAAAAACATAATCAAGTTAACCCTCTCAGTGTCAGTCACGCAATTCACATGTCATGTAGATTTTCTAAATTTGTTCAGTCACTTGAATCGCGTTCCTAAGCACAAAAAAATTAGCCAAAAATTAAGTTTCTGGCGAAATCGCGTCAAATTCTGACGCATTGTAGCGATTACAGCGCTTTCCAATGGTAAGGCATTGGCAACATTGAGCTGCCTCATGGGGCCCAGCACGTAGCGATAAACCTCAGTCTCTTCCAAGCAGCCAGGCGGTGAGGTTACGTCGGGTGTACTGTCCCTTCAAACTCCTACTAATTCTCCCCCTCCTGCCCGAGCCAAAGCCCCTATGGACTCAGTGTGATAATGCAATATTAGTGAGCATATTTGTATGTGATATTGTCGATGGAACATAGATATATGTCACGAAAAGGAATTGATTCTGTTATCAAGCGTTAAGCTTAGGAGCCGATATGCATTTTCACAGTTATGGGGTTTCACCTCTCGCCCTCCCCAAGGCCCTATGGCATGATTACAAATACGTATATAATGAAGCCAATGCCTAAACTGTATTTTGTGTGAAAGATATTGTGGCTGGCTTGGTGAAATTATGGAACCATAGTGTGGAATGGGGCAGGCATCACATAGTTTTTATAGTCGGGAGGGAAGAATTAGAGGTGTTTAAGGATGGAATTATTGTGATTCTGATAGTGAAAATGCATATGGAATTGTGTGAAATATACGTCAAACATGCTGCAGGTGTTCATGAAGGAGTGTGGTGTGTGCCAATACAATAGAGTCGCAGCGAGTGTTCACAGAGAAATATTTCATGCATTGACTAACTTAGCTAAAACAATGCGCAAGTGTCAGAGACAAGAAATATGCCACAGCCACACATACATACGTATGTCGTGCAGCAAATGTTTGTGGAGAAATCTATAGTGTGCATCGCATGTGTTTTAGGCAAATGTATCGCAAGGAGAGAAGAAAATACACCACAGCCACACACACACACACACACACACACACACACACACACACACACACACTCGCCCACACACGCACATGCTGACCCACACACATACACGCTCACACACTACATAACTCCTCATCTTCAAGCTACTGCCAGCATCTCAACACCTTTGGAGGAAGTAAGTTATCTGTATTTTGTTAATCTGTATATTGACCTATTTCTATAGTTCAATATTTTTTACACAAATAAGTAATGTTTTTTACATATGAGATGGAAGAAAGTTCTGCTTCAGTATCAGAACCTAGCCAAAAGACTAGTGGTCATGTTGAGTTTCTGACAGCACTATCAAAAACCTTATGATATTTTACGAGTATACTTTGAGTAAAAAAAGAAAATAATAAAACGTAACAAGCGAAAATATGTAGCCGTGGGTGAGGCAGAGAAAGTGTTTTTTATCTCGCTTGCGGGTGAGGAAGAGTATTCTATGTTTGTCATTCAATAACTCCAAAACAATTGGACGTATCGATTTCCCGTAAGAGCCATGATAAAGAGCAGTAAATTCTACGTATGTTCATTTGCAAAATGTAAGCCTCTGGGAGCATTTTCTGTTGGAAAAGTTGGGGGAACAGACTGTTTCGGTAAAGTCGAAAGCACTCGGAGGAGTAATCTCACTTTGTTGGCCAATTGCTCGAAAACTATTGGATGTATCGATTTCCTATAAGAACCATGATAAAGAGCAGTAAATTCTACGTATGTACACGACATAACAATGTAATATCTATAATAAGAATTAGTTGTTACGTAGGCGGAAATATTGCGTATGCTGTGCACACATCACAAAAGTGACGTATGGACGTGAGTTCGCAGTCGTTTTTGGCGGTTTACTTGAGAACTATGAGACGTATCGAAAAAAGGATTAGGTCATTAGAAAGCTGGTGAAATTCTGCATAATATTATGCAATAAAAACATAACATGTGCAAGAAAATGTTGGTTTTAGAGCTCCTTGATTTTTTTTCAAAAATGGCTTTCAGTTTTTGGCTATTTTCTCGAAAACTACAAATCCTATCAAAACTGGATTTGTCTCTTTAGAAAGCTGATGAAATTCTCTATCAAAACTTCTAATAACATTTTCCTTTATGATGGAAAATATTCAAATGGTGATGTTGGGAAGTGAACATGATGTAGCAAAATTTTATTCACGGCCGCCTAATGTTGTTTTATTCGTGTTTTCCTGTTTTTTTGTGGTGCCTATCAGGTAGAACAAACATCGACGAATAAGATGACATAGGTTTCATGGCAGTATGTTGATGTTTGGGTGGCGAAAATAAGGAGAGAATACGTGTTATTTGCCGCGCACGGGTAGCCGGGCCGGGCGGCTTCGCGGATAAAATCATACGCCGGAAAACTTACTGAAACTTATCGTGAACGAGAGGGTTAAACACTACAAGTACGGAAGAACACAATCAGGGTAAAGTGGATACAATTTCATATAAAATGAAAACATACTAATGGAAAATTATTAAACATGAATTATGTCCATCCATCTATCTATCTATTGCCAGACGCCTCAATCCCATCTGGGGTGGCCACAAACAAATCGCCTCCAAGTCGCCCTGTCCCCCGCCATTTCACTGCCCTGCTCCCAACTCACACCCCCCTCTCTCATATACCTCTCCACCCCATCCCTCCATCTCATCCTCGGCCTCCCCCTCCCTCTTCCCCCCTCCACCTCACTCACATACACTCTCTTCGTCAGTCTTTCACCCTCCATCCTCTCCACATGGCCAAACCACCTCAGTGTGTTCCTCATAACGCTTCCTATCACATCCACATCAACACCACAATGCTCCTTTATATCCTCATTTGTCAGCCTGTCTCTCCATGTGACTCCACAGGCTCCTCTTAAATAACTCATTTCCACTGCTCTCACTCTTGACTTGTGTCCTTCCAACAACGTCCAAGCTTCACTTCTGTATGTTAGAGTTGGTATCACAATACTGTCATGTAGTAACTTTTTCACTTCCATGCTCACTTCCCTGTTTCTTATCACTGCTTTCAAAGAACCAGCAACCTTTCTTCCCTGCTGTACCCTTTCAAGCACTTCACCCTCCAAACCTCCATCCTTACTCATCACACTACCCAAGTACTTAAATGTACTCACATTTTCCAATTCCTCACCATCCAACCTCGCTGTACATTCACTGACTTCACCTCTCTCAAAGAGCATCACTTTACTCTTCCCTACATTCACCTTTAGATTCCGTTTCTTACACACTCTCCCAAACTCATCCACCAAGCCTTGCAGCTCCCCTTCGTCTTCATTCAACAACAACAGTATCATCTGCAAACAACAGTACAGGGAGTTTCCAAACACTATCCTCTCTCACCAGGGCCACTCCAACATCCACTACCCTACCTTGTACCGCTTTTATTACCCCATCCATGTACAGATTGAACAACCATGGAGACATGACACATTCCTGTTTCAACCCAACTTTCAAAAGAGAAAAATTCACTTAGTTCACCATCCGCATACACTGCAGCCTTCGCACCATCGTCCATACTCTTCACAGCATTCAACAACTTCCCATCTACTCCATATATTCTTAACACTTTCCACAATCCTTGTCTATCCACCCTGTCATATGCTTTCTCCAAATCCATGAAAGCCGCATACAACTTCTTTCCCTTCTCTAGAAACTTTTCCAATAAAGATCTAAGAATGAATATCTGATCTACACAACCTCTTCCCTTCCTAAAGCCTCCCTGTTCTTCTGAAAATAAAAATTATATATTAAATTTTTCAGTCTCTGGTTATGTTCCAAAACATTCTCTGAAGACAGCAAGATGTTGCATGGTTACACAGATTAAATACAAACATTTTCCTGAATTTTTCCATGAAAATTTATGGTATGAACCGGGAGGCTTTGGGTGAGTTGGTCTGGAGTAACCCTGACGCCTTCATGGGGTGGCACTGATATAACTGGTGGACTGCAGAAGAGGAACTTCCACCTGCAGTCCACTGGGTTCATGTTGCTCAATGAACCAGGGACTGCAACTACTATTACTTCTACTACAACCTTGGTATAAAATTGAAAATCATCTTGACACTGATTTGAAATAGTACTGTACGATGCTAGTCACAAAGAAGTGCCATGGAAAGGATTTTGAGTCACAACACTTTTTTCTGTCAGAGCTGAATGAAATAAAGCTACAAGAGGCTGAAAATCCAGGCCAGGTCAAGGTGAAAGAACTATCAACATTAAAACAAAACACATGTCAGTGCCTTACTCAAAGACTGTGACCTTGATACATGGTTTCTGTCTGTTAAATACACCTGGGGACTACAAACTGATGCCTATGATTAGTGGCACTCACATAATTAGCGGGGTACACACTCTGATTATACAAACTACACTCCCTGATTATACAAACATTCCTCAATTCCCTCCCTATCCCCTGAAAGGAAGCTGTAGCAGATCCACTCCCTGGCTATACAACATCCCTCAACTTCCTATCCCCTGAAAGAAGGATTGTGTACTGTGAGAAGAGCAATTTTGGTGTGCAGCCACTACGTTTACACCTGCTGAAGTACAATAACCACACACACACACAATACCACCAGTAGATATTCTGGTATAGAAAAATCATTACCATATTGACGTTTTTATATACCTGTTGGTGTTGCTGTAAATCAATCCCAGTCTGTCTGGCCGAAGACCCATCAACCACAGGCATGCAATCACTTCTGAAGGGCTGTCCTGTGCAGTTATGGTGTATATACATAGCCACCTACTCGCTTCAAAGGCACTGCACACACACCTCCATCATGGTACAATCTGAAATGAACAGCTAGGGCAGAAACATCACAAACACTACCGGTACATCATACAACAAATTACCGTATGGGCCTGGCAATTCCAACTATAACAAACTCTCACTTTCAGGGACAGTAATTTTGGTACATATGCAACACAGATAGTTAATGTTGAATGCTGACTGCAAGAAGTGATTGGAAGGAAGGAAAGGAAGGAACAGTGAAGTATTAGCACCAAATCATAATATGGCACTATAGGAGAAGAGGGAAAATAAAGGCCAGAAGAAACACGGAAATATCAAGAAGAGCGGTAGGACAGAGAAGCAAAAGAGGACAATAAGGAGACAAAGACTGGACACAAAAAGGCCCCTTTTAGTCGCCTCTTACGACAAGCAGGGATACTGGGGAGGTATTCTTTCCCCCCCTCCCCAGGGGGTGTGGAAGTGACAAGAAAAAAAAAAAAAAAAAAAAAGAGCTAAACCTATTTCTGGGCATTTAAAGATGCGGGCAGGTTGCCTGTGGCAATGTGTTTACCAGCAATCTCTCCAATTGGCCGAGTTGTTTACCAACCATCGCTGACTAAAAGCGTCAGTGTATCAAACATACAAAATGTATGCCATGAAAGAAAACAAAAACCTTAATGATTTTACCTAACCTAACCCAACCTTTGACAGCCAGCTTTCAAATTCAACAATGCACATACAGTAAAAATGTCAAATATGGCCAGCTACTTGTAGATGTCTGTGAAATATTTACCTATCTATCTCCAGCCAGAAGCCATAATCCTGTAAAGGGTGGCCATTTGTCTCTGAGTTTGTTGTTTTACAGGGAGGGGCACTAACCCTCCGCCAACCCACTTGCTGACATGCAGGGAACATGTGTGGGTTGGTTATATGGTTACCACTCAGCATTGTAAATGGTTTCCTGGCTTACAGGAAACCATTAGGCCTATCATTCAAAGTAAAGCCACATGAAAAGGAGAGAAGAGTAATATAAAGTGGCAGGAGAAATGGGAGATATAGGAAATGAGAGGACAGACATAGAAAGAGAGTAATAAAGGTACAGGAATTAGGCAGCACTAAGTCAAGTGAGTGTACAATGGTCACCACCACCTACCATCTAACCTAATCCAACCTTCAGCCAGCTTCAAGTGCAAAATGTGTGTTGGGAATATTAGATATGGTTAGCAACTGGCAGACGTCTGCAAAAGATTTATGCACTCTGAATTCTCATTTACAGCTTTCTGAGGTAAGTTTATAATAATGCCCAGTAGCTATGGTAATCCAGGAAAAACAACAAATAACCTGTGACTCATTTCAATTGAAAATATGAAAAGGCCACACTTGTTTGGTGATGAATTACAGTAAACCCTTGATATAACAAACCTCGGTATTGCGAATTTCGGATATAATGAACGGTCAAATCTCGACTGAACTTCCCCGGATTTTGTGAACAAAGGTTGCTAAATGAGGGGAAAGTTTGGAGATCAGCCCAGAGTGACAACAGCATCCCTTCCTGGCACAGTAAGTGTACTTCAACAGCATCCCTTCCTGGCACAGTAAGTGTACTTCAACAGCATCCCTTCCTGGCACACTAAGTATACTGTAACAGTGCTACATTATACTGTATTCTTATTATAGGTATTGTCCTTCATTCTTTCCTCTTCCTTCTGCCTGCGGGTGACTCTACACTAAGCGACAAGCCAAATGGTTTCCTGTACACCACAAAACCATTTACCACGCAGGGTGGTAACCATATAACCAAATTTTGGCGCCTGGTGGTTTAGTGGGTACTTATTGCGCTCCAATCGGATTTCATCAGTGAAGGTTTATATCCAAAGGGTGGTTGGGGTTGATAGCCCATGTAATGCCACTCAGGGATGAGTGAGGCTGGTCACTCTCATCTTAAATGTCGGGACCAACTACCTAGCCCCGGACTCCTACGTTCCTCATGGGGCAGTGTAGGATTGGATGATGGATGGATGGATGGATTTATCTGTACAACTTCATACAGTATTGTATTTACATGTACTTCATAAACCAGTGAATTCTCCACGTAAATCTTCAGTGAGTTACTTTCGGTTATGTCTGAACACGCAGGACCAAACAACTCCCCTTATACTGTACAGAGAACTGAGTTTGGTAATCCCTCAGAAATACCAAATCCTCGTATATAGCGACCCACCCCTCCCTCCAATTAGTTGGTTATATCGAGGGTTTACTGTGATAAATGACAGTGATACCCACCTTGATTCCACACTGACTTAAGTTTAAGTACTACCATTTGTGGCAGTCCAGCCATGGATGGCAGCTCACTTGGCGAACAGGTCGACACAGCCAGAGCTGAGTCACCAGCAGTTGAGAGTCACCAGCAGCTGCAACCCTTCACACCTGAAAACCATCCATACCACATTACTCACTAAGTCAAGGATGCTGTATTACTCTACCATCTATCTATTGCCAGACACCATAATCCAGTAACAGGTGGCCGTTTGACTTTGAGGTATTTTACACGGAGGGACACTAACCCTCCATCAGCCCACTTGATGACACATAGAGAACATGTGTGGGTTGGTTATATATACAGTATATATACAGTTACCACCCAATGTGTGAAAAGGGAATAGCAAGAGACCATGTACTTTGCAGAACAAATATAACAGAAACTATAGCTTAGACATGGAAGCATGGTTAATACTGTAAACTTAATTTTTATTATAACCCTGACAGCAAGGAGTTGGGGTCGGAGTCGGTAAAATTCCCACAATTCCGACTTTGAGCTTTCTGGTTCTGAAATGGTATCAATCATATCTTTTCAATACATTATTGAGTTACTTTTACAACCATGTATAACAGCTTATTTGTTACTATGCAAGCACTGTATGTTGAGAATTCAAAATACAGATTTAAGAATTGCATCTATCAAAATTAATATTATTCATTTACCTGCATCATGTCAATGTGCTGTATTATTACTACGGTACATACTTAGCTCGGAGTCAGAGTCGTACTTGTAAAATTTCTCAAGTTGGAGTTGGAGTCAGGAAATATTATCACCGACTCCACAACCCTGCCTGACCGTAGTGATTTACAAAACTCAACACATAGGTTTGTTTTTGTTTTTACACTCAACACATGTTTACAATAAGGCACACCTGGTAAGGGCTGGATAATTTACCTTGCTGTCACTCTAAAATGAATTACTGTACTTGCATGAGAGAATATAAGGTCATTTGTTGATGTTGTAATGCCTTATAAATGGAGTTGATCCTTTTTAAAAGTCTATCTATCTATCTATCTATAGCCCGATGCCCTAATCCCGCAAAGGGTGGCCGCAGACAAAACGCCTCCAAGTCACTCTGTCACCCACCATTTGACTACCCTCCCCCCAACTCACCCCTCCCTCCCTCATATACCTCGCAACTCCATCCCTCCACCTCATCCTCAGTCTACCTCTCCCTCTCCCTCCCTCCACCTCACCTACATACACCCTCTTAGTCAGTCTTTCATTCTCCATTCTCTCCACATGTCCAAACCACCTCAGTGTATTTCTCCTAATCTTCTCAACCACATCCACATCTACCCCACAACGTTCCTTCACTTCTTCATTCGTCAACCTGTCCCTCCACGTCACTCCACATGCTCCTCTCAAGTAACTTATTTCCACTGCTCTCACTCTTGACTTGTTCCCCTCTTGCAAGGTCCACACCTCGCTTCCATACGTCAGGGTAGGGATCACAATACCATCATGCAGTGACTTCTTAACTTCCATACTCACCTCCCTATTTCTCATCACTGCTTTCAGTGTACCAACAACCTTCCTTCCCTGCTGTACCCTTTCACGTACTTCATCCCCCAAAGTTCCATCCTTACTCATCACACTACCCAAGTACTTGAATGCACTCACATTCTCCATATCCTCACCATCCAACCTCACTGCACACTCTGTGACTTCATTCCTCTCAAACACCATAACTTTACTTTTGTTTACATTAACTTTCAGCTTCCTCCTCCTACACACTGTCCCAAATTCATTCACCAAACCTTGCAACTCCCATTCATCTTCACTCAACAATACTGTATCATCAGCAAACAGTAACACAGGAAGCTTCCAAATCTCACCCTCATTCACTAGGGCCAGCCCCACATCCACTGCCCTACCTTGCACCTCCTTTACAACCCCATCCATATATATATTAAACAGCCATGGAGACATCACACACCCCTGTTTCAGTCCCACACTGAGATCAAAGAACTCACTCAGCCCACCATCCACTGACTAAAATAAATGGATGAAAAATCTATTTTACTGGTTACTCTTGTGTTAAACCTTCCTATTTACCTGTCTCCTTTTATAGTTCTAGATATTTTACATCCTATGTCAAAGAAAACTATCTATCTATATCTATCTAAGCCAGATTGCTTAATCCAGTAAGGAGTGGCCACTAACAAATCACCTCCATGTCACCCTATCCCCTGCCATTTCCCTGCCCTCTGCCCCAAATAAAACTACACATGGATAATGATATCAATGACTGATAATTACTACAGAACTGCAATGCAATACTAACCTTCATTCCACTATGGCTTAAGTTGATGTACCAACTGCAGGTATGTGGGGCAGTCCAGCCATGGATAGTGGCTAACTTTGCGAAGAGGTGGACACAGCCAGAGTTGAGTCACTGGCAATTGCAATCCTTCTACTCCTGAAAACCATCCACACCACATTACTAACTAACTCAGGGATACTGTACTTGTCTACCTACCTATATATCTATTGCCAGACCCCATAATCCCGTAACAGGTGGTTGTTTGGCTGCAAGTTAGTCATTTTATATGAAGGGACACTAACCCTCCACCAACCCACCTGCTGACACATAGGGAACATGTATGGGTTGGTTATATAGTTACCACCCAGTGTTGTACATGGTTTCCTGGCTTCAAGGAAACTATTTGGCTTGTCAATCAATGTAAAGCCACCTGAAAAGGAGAGTAACAAAAGGTGACAGAAAAGATGGGAGAAATAGGATGAGATGAGGGCAGACACAGAAAAATGATACAAAATGTGGTACTCAAGATTAACTGGCAACATACATTTTATATGTGGTACTGTAATCCCTTGGTTATCATGCATAATTGGTACCAGGCTTGGTGTGTGATAAAGAACTTACACAATAACAAAAGCACACTGCCTATGGGATTTATCCTAACTGGTACCAGGCATCTCAAGTCCCAAATTTTGCCTTTTACAATAACACAGACCAACTAAATACATACATACTGTTATGGTACGTATCAGAAACACACATAGGCATGGTTAGGTTAAAGGAAAGTGATGAAAAAGAGACAGTAAGGAACATACACCATAGAGACCTGAGATGGGCTTGAGATAAGGAGTTCTCATACTAAGGGGTGGAGAATTATTATTACTGGTAGTAGAATGGATTTGGAAGATATTCAGATGGACCTGGGAGGATGGCAGAGTCCCAGAGGATTGGAAGTCAGGTATAATCATTCCCCTGTACAAAGGAAATGTGGAAAAAGTATATGGTAGGATACTTACTGACAGAGTTAGGGAAATAACAGAGGAATTAGTTGGAGAAAAACAGGGAGATTTTAGGAAGGTATGAGGTTGTGCAGATCAGATATTCATTCTTAGGTCTTTAGTGGAAAAGTTTCTATAGAACAGAAAGAAGTTGTATGCATCCTTCATGGATTTAATGAATGCATGTGACAGTGTAGATAGACAAGGAATGTGGAAAGTATTATGAATACACAGAGTAAATGGGAAGTTGTTGAAAGCCGTGAAGAGTATGTATGAGGGTGTTAAGGCTGCACTGCATGTGGATAGGGAACTGAGTGAATTTTTCTATCTGAATGTTGGGTTGTAAAAGGGATGTGTCATGTCTCCATGGTTGTTCAATCAGTATATGGATGAAGTTGTAAAAGAGATACAAGGTAGGGCAGTGGATGTTGGAGCAGCCCTAATGAGAGAAGGCAGTGAGTGGAAACTCTCTGTACTGTTGTTTGCAGATGATACTGTGTTAAGTGAAGATGAAGGGGAGCTGCAAGGCTTGGTGAATGAGTTCGGGAGAGTGTGTAAGAAACGGAATCTAAAGGTGAATGTAAGGAAGAGTAAAGTTATGGTCTTCGAGAGAAATGAAGTCAGTGAATGTACAGTGAAGCTGGATGAAGAGGAAATGTAAAATGTGGGTGCAAGGATTGTATGGGTGAGGATGAATGTAGGTATACAAGCATGGGTGATTGTATGTGCGTATGCGCCGACAGAGGACCGAGTGACAAGAGTGAAAGATGAGTTTTGGGTGAGTGTAGAAGCATGTATTGACAAATATGAGAGAAAAGAGAGTGCTTTTGACTGGAGACACGAATGACAAAGTTGGGAATGTACGAGTGGATGGAGTGGTTGGTCAGTGGGGTGTGCCAGCTGAAATAGATGGGAATGGTAGTGCTTTAGTGGACATCTGTGCTGGTAAGGGGTTGGCAATAGCCAACATCTACTTTTGGCATAAGATGATCCACAGGTATACATGGAGAGTAATGAGGAGGATGGACGGTGAACTTGTTGAATGAAAGGCAACGATAGACTATGTGTGTATGGATGAGCGAATGAGAAAAGAAGTGCTGGATGCAAGAGTGTGGAAAGGGTGGGGGAATGGAGTCTCGGACAATCACTTAGTGATGGCCAAGGTAAAGCTGCAAAGAAAATGGTTGAAGAGACGAAGGGGAAGACAGGAGGGAACAGCTCCTGTCAGAAGAGTGGAGAATTTGCAAGATAGTGAGAAAATGGCAGAGTATAAGAGCATAGTGGATGAAACAAAGAAATGATTTTCACGTTTTTGAGTCCCAATTACCAACAATTTTGCACCGTCACATTGCACACAATCACCAAAATTTTTGCTTGGTATTTTTTGACAATCTCTGGTCTTACCCTCACCCAAACAGAAAAATAATGGGCTGACATCAATTATACGAACAGACACAGCCTAACTTTTATTATTTTGATTTACTGCCCCATCAGCAGTGTACAGGCTTGGGGCTTCATTGTTGTCTTGTCATTAAAGGATAACCATTCACTAGCCAAGGAGCACTATCATTTTTTTTTTTTTTAAGGAACCACAAGCCACAAAATTCAACCCCAATCACCAGCTTTCAACCCCAAAATCACCGCAAAATCATCCCCAAGATTTCACCCTTCCTCTCCAATGATGTATTTCTTATTTTTGTCTTGAAACTAATTAATGGCAGAATATTACCGAGTCTTGCAAAACTGGCGATGTTTGCCGGTCACAGCTGTCCTTCTGCCGTCCGCTATCCAACATTTAGGGGTCAGGGAGGGGATTGTGACAGGTTTTTTCTAATCAGAGAGTTATATTTCCCGGTTATATCAGCGTTAAATCATGATGGCGGCACCTCCATTGCCAAATAATATACGTACGGCCCATATGGTACGAAAGGTAACCAGCCCTAGGAGACGCCTGGAATTTCTATCACCCAGTTCTCGACACATCTCACGATATTACACAAATTAAACACCATACATTTACTCACCAAGACGTCCATAATAGGTACAGGTGCTTACATCAGCTTTATAAGGACAAGAAACAGGAATGAACAGACGATAACTGGTAGCGCCACTTACGCGCAAACATGGCGCCGATGACGTAGTGCGACAAGAGATTTCAAAACACAAGGTGCGAGTTCAACAATATCTCCAATCGTCTAACTATACCTAAATAACTATTCAGAAAAATTATGTCATCTTTCCTGCTAATTTTTATGCAATATATTAGTTATATAATGCATGGGTAGATTTGAAATTAGCGCGAGATTGACCCACTGCCCGACAAGATTAACCCATTGCCCGCCACTGGAGTGTCACGGAATGGAGGAGGCGAATGTGCCTTACGGTCGCCATATTGAAACACAAGCACTCGTCTACTTCACTATAATTCTTGCTTTCTCCGTCAGTGCTGCTTCTATGTATACATATATATCGTAATACAAAAATACATATAGATTATGATTTTTTCTGCCTAGATCTACGGATTATATGGGGTACATTTAGCCAGGAGTAGGCACAAACATCGTCCTAGGTTGCTTCACTGCAAAACGTAAGTGTTTTCAATTTTTTAACGATCTTAACCTGTATTACAATCTCTCTCTCTCAAATCACCTTGTCAGGCTACCCTCTCCCCACCACATACCCACTTCACTCCATCCCTCCATCTCATCACTGGTCTCCTCCTCCACCACATTCACATACACTCCTAGTTAGTCTCTCACTCTCCATCCTCGCCACTCAGTCCCTCCATCTCATCCTTGGTATCCCCGTCCACCTCACTCACATACACTCCTATTTACTGTTGTCAAAGAAAATAAACGATTATAAAGTTTTATAAAACGATGAGTGATGTTTGAATCAAACTATCCACCCACGCCGTACACCCACGTCCGCAAGTTGCATTGCATCCACCCACGGTGTACACCTACGTCCGCATGTTGCACAATAGTATCCACCCTAGGTGTACACCTACATCCATATGTTGCACTATAATATCCACCCAAGGTGTACACCTACGTCCGCATGTTGCACTACAATACATGAATGCATTTACTTCAGTGACATCATCTGCTGCCAATCTGCAATCGCGAAACAAAAACACCCTACTTGCCTCATACATCTCAAGTGCACAGGTCAATCAAATAGACTATAGTAATCAAGGGCAGTCACCCGTCCCTCATAACCACTACTTATCGTATATCCTGCAACCACCACTTAATATTAAAGGTGTGGCGGTTTACCCAGTCCCGTCAGATGAAAACACACCAGCTATACGTATAAATAGGTTAAGTCCATCAATTCCATGACACATTTCGTATTGTATCGTTCGTACCGTATCGTTTATAATGGCTCCAGTATGCTTGCATGTGTCGGCCTTGGTCACCCACGTTCCCCACGTTGCCTGATTTCTGGCAGCCTCCCTATTCAGGCCGTTATCCCTGAAGTCACACTCTATGACCTCGTCCTAGGTCTTTTTCAGTCTGCCTGCCCCCGACCTTTACACTTTTCACTTTCCGCACCCAGTTGTCATCCTCCATCCTCCCCACATGCCCAAACCATCTCAATCTGTCCCTCCTCATCACAACACCAATACACTCCAGCCCCATCCTACTTCCCAAACCATCTCAATCTAACGTCTCCTCATCACAACAACTGTACTCTCTAGTCCCATCCCTCCTCCCAAACCATCTCAATCTACCCCTCCTCATCACAACAACAATACTCGCTAGTCTCTAGTCCCATCCTTCCTCTCAAATCATCTCAATCTACCTCTCCTCATTACAACAACAGTACTCTCTAGTCCCATCCTTCCTCTCAAACTCTTCCTTCGTAAACCTTGCCCCCCCCCCCAGGCCTCACATTCAAGGACATACTACACATCCACCAAATCATTGTCATTTCTGTACATCTGAGTCTATGAATATCCTCTCCCTTTACTGCCAGGCCTCACTACCATACAGCATTACGCTCCTAACACCGCAAACTAGCACCAAACGTTTTTAACAATGCTCTGTATTTATGGGTGCCGCCTATCTATCGTCGTGTGTACCAGCAAGACTATGTACCATATTTTAGCTTCTGGAAGCTGGTCTGATGCGGGAGAGATGACAGTATTTGTGTATGATATCGTGTGCTGGATGTTGTTTCCTTGGTGTGTGTGGATGTGCTGCCATGTAGTGTAGTGGATGGTGTGGGTTTGTGGAGGCGGCGGCAAGAATTTGTGAGCCTTTCATGTCTAGATGATCCTCGACTTCGAAGACTTTGGTTTCCTGATGTAGGTGGTCTGTGGATGTAGTAGCTGTGCAGCCTGTGATTATTTTTAAGGCCTTGTTCTTGAAGACAACACACAGCTGCATGCACGGCCTCCTGATATCCACTCTTCTGAATCCTATCTCCCTCGTGAGGACAGGGCCCACCTGGCCAGGCTGAGATGTGGGCATCATCCAGCCCTCTTGAGTTGCCAGAGGAGACTGGATGACTCCGTCGCTGATGCTTGTCCAGGATGCAACACAGCACCCCACACTATTAAGCACATTATGCAAGACTGCACTGCACACAATCTGCAACACTGCACCCTATATTATTAAGCACATTATGCAAGACTGCACTGCACACAATCTGCAACACAGCACCCCATACTATTAAGCACATTATGCAAGACTGCATTGCACACAATCTGCAACACAGCACCTAATACTATTAAGCACATTATGTACGACTGCAATGCACACAATCTGCAACACAGCACCCCATACTATTAAGCACATTATGCAAGACTGCACTGCACATAATCTGCAACACAGCACCTAATACTATTAAGCACATTATGCAAGACTGCACTGCACACAGTCTGTAACACAGCACCCCATACTATTAAGCACATTATGCAAGACTGCATTGCACACAATCTGCAACACAGCACCCCATACTATTAAGCACATTATGCAAGACTGCACTGCACTCAATCTGCAACACAGCACCCCATACTATTCAGCACATTATGCAAGACTGCATTGCACACAATCATCTACGCCAACAACACAATATACACTCCTTGAGAGCTCTGTGGGAAAGCCCGGTCTCAGCCGTGGCCATCCTTAGGGACTCGGGGCTGTTCGGCCAGACTGCCTAGGCAACAGCTACTACTACTACCACATTTTAGTGTGGCACACGAGCGAATGTGATCAATTGTTTAGCTAAATTACATGATATGGTTCTATGCTCTTGGCTAAACACATGCTATTACCTTCAGCGTGAGGAGGCTGGCAGTAAGTCTGGGGGCGGTATTCTGGTACGGTCAGAAAGCTTACTAACACCTCTTACTTACCGGTTTATTTCTGATTCTGCTCCGTTGCTATATTCTTCTGTAATCAGGGAAAAGAGGAAAAAGAAGTGTGTGGTAATTACAGGGGCATTTGTCTTAGCGTAACAAGAAAAGTATGTGGTAAGATATTGACAAGAGTTAGGGAAATAAGAACAGGGAGGTTTTAGGAAGGAAAGAGGTTGTGTAGATCAGATATTCTTGGGTCTTTAATGGAAAAATTTCTAGAGAAGGGAAAGAAATTGTATACGGCCTTCGCGGATTTGGAGAAAGCATATGACAGGGTGGATAGACAAGGATTGTGGAAAGTATTAAGAATATATGGGGAAGATGGAAAGTTGCTGAGGGCCGTGAAGGGTATTTATGAGGGTGCTAAGGATGCAATACGTGTGGATAGTGAACTGAGTGAATATTTCTATTTGAATGTTGGATTGAAACAGGGATGTGTCATGTCCCCATGGTTGTTCAATCTGTATATGGATGGGGTTATAGAAGAGATACAAAGTAGAGCAGTGGATGTTGGAGCAGCCCTAATGAGAGAGAGCAGCGTTTGGAAACTCCTTGTACTGTACAGTAAGATCTCGCATCTAATGAGTAATAGGGACCAAAAATCACTCGTTAGATGCGACTTCGTTAGATGCCGATACATAAACATATGGGGAAAATTATAATAGGTAAAAAAAAAAGCTTGATCGAACCCCTATTTTGACCCTATTTTCACTCATTATGTAAGTTATTGGCGTTAATTTGTCATATAATCATACATAGTGATAAAAAATATAAAATAAAGAAGAAATAAAGTGGATAACTCACCTGTGAGTGATGAATGAGGTGCGTAAGGTGGTATCCGAACTTGTCCGAGGCGGGAAGGAAGGCTGCTGGTCCGCTCCTTCTCACCTACGGCACCACCACAACCACCCTCCTCCCTCCTCTCGCTTTCCATTGCCTTTCGTTATGCCTCCCCGAGTTTCGTTTTCTTTTCGTCTGCATTCTTTTCCTTCCCAACAGATCCAGAAAAGTCACCAGGAATGTCCCCAAGAAGATTCTCTATGTTCTCATCATCATCACTCACAGTCTCTTATCCTTCATTTCCATCGATATTTGCCACAACTTCCCCAAGCTCACGGCGTTTGTTTAAATATTCGATGATACCGGTAACTGTTTATCTTCTTTCATTCACTTTCTCTGCATAGGTTTCACTGAGCTCCTGTTTAGTTTCTGTAGCAAAGGCAACATCTTTCCCGCCCACGCACTAGGCCAAGGTGGCAGCAGACTTGAATCGTGCGCCAGGGATATTTTTCGTTAGACGGAAACTTCCCCGTTAGATACGAATATGGGTAGAGGTCCAATGGTGTCGTTAGATGTGAACTCCTTAGATGCGAGATCACACTGTAAATTCCTCACTTGTCGTAACGAGGCTGATGTGGCACTGGTATGCTAAGGGTATGCAGCCAGGCACCGCGGAGTTGGGCACCATGCATCCGCACTTCCCTCAGACAAGCGGTAACTGTTGGAGTGTTGGTGGTGACTGTTGGTATGGTAGTGTGCGCCACGGATCTAACCGTCCTACGTGAACACCCACCCCTTGCAAGCGCGATACTGAGGGGCACTGACTCATACTCTACACTGGTGTTATATGGACAGGGGCAGACTGATCGGCACCGCGTTGGAGGGCCGGCCTTGCAACAGAGAAAATTCCCAGGAAATAAAGGGGAACCTTATGTAACTTGGACGACTCTTTATACTGTCCATTGTCTTTTCGTTCTCTCTCTCTCTCTCTCTCTCTCTCTCTCTCTCTCTCTCTCTCTCTCTCTCTCTCTCCTTTTGTTCTTGAATTGCCTCCATGTTAAAAATTCTTTTTTCTTTTTTTTTTCTTAATGGCGGTGGTGTAACAAATGTCCATATTGCTCAAACATGTGGACACTCAGTGGATTGTGTTTTCCATTCTTTCCACCAAATCTACAGTTTATCACATCATTCCTGGCTTATTTCCTAGTGATATCTACTGTAAATTGCATTCGGATTCTACACTCATTTTGCTTTGTACTGTGATCGTATTGCATCTTATCTTTTATAAAGGCTCCAATAAGTTTGCATGCGTCGGCCTCAGTCACATGATGGCTCTCCACGCTACTCGATCTCTGGCAGCCTGCCAGTTCGTATCCCTGAGGTCACACTCTATGACCTCGTCTCAGTTTTTTTTCGGTCTGCCTCTCGCAACTCTATACCCTCGATGTTCACACTTCATAGAGCCATATCTGAATGTTTCCTGTGTGTTTCATATCATTTGTAGAGGTTCCCTGTACTGTGTGTGTGTGTGTGTGTGTGTGTGTGTGTGTGTATTGGATAACTCTATATGGCCAAATCTACACCTACTGAAACTCAAATCTACCACCTCAATGTCACCATGTCCTCCACACACCCCTCTTATATACGTCTCCACCTCATCACTCCAGCTCATCTTTGATCTTCTGCTCCTCCTCCACATTCTCCTAGTCAGTCCCACATACTCCATCCCCTAAGCATAATCATCTAAGCATAACATTGAGGACATAAAAAAAAATATTGCAGTAATGACCTCCTAAAGTACTCTGACACCTGACTTTATTTGCCCCTACACCGGTTACCTGGACATCAATTAGAGGACAATTAACCTGACCACACCTGAGTAGTAGTAGTAGTAGTTGTTGTTAGTTGTAGTAGTAGTCGTAGTAGCAGTAGTAGTAGTAGTAGTAGTAGTAGCAGAAGCAGCAGTAGTAGTAGTAGTAGTAGTAGTCGTAGTAGTTCTAGTAGTAGTAGTAGTAGTACGAGAGAGAGAGAGAGAGAGAGAGAATAAAAGGTACAGTCAATACACACACACAAAGAAAAATAAATAAAAAAGCCACTAGTGTGCTAATAGAGGTCAGGTAAATGGCCAATGTTGAAATGACTCACTGCCCCTGGACCTGTCACACTACACACACACACACACACACACACACACACACACACACCACATAACCACATATATACACCCACCCCACATACATACATACACACACATAAACACACACCACATACACCACATACATACACACACCCCACATACATACGTACACACCACACACACACACACACACACACACACACACACACACACACACACACACACACACACACACAACTATTCATAAATTAAAGGATATGTATGATAATACACGGGTCAGAATGAGCTTGACTCATTCCTTTAACACACACACACACACACACACACACACACACACACACTCATTAAGAAAGGAGGGAGGGGTGAGGCATAGTCGGAGAAAAGGATAAAAGTGAGGAAGGACTGAGGTGTAATGCATATCACACTGGCCATCAGCTGTCATAAATGTTTGTTTTGTGTTCTACTTGTGCCCAACAAACAATACGTGCATGAATTCCCGTCGCCCAGTCCCCCGCCATTTCACTGCCCTGCTCCCAGCTCACACCCCCCTCTCATTTACTTCACTCCATCCCTTCATTTCATCCTTGGCCTCCCCCTCCCTCTTCCCCCCTCCACCTCACTCACACACTCTCCTTGTTAGTCTCTCGCTCTCCATCCTCTCCACTTTGCCAATCCGCCTCAGTGAATACCTTCATGATGGACTTATTTCCTCTTCACAGAGTGAGCATCAGTGGCCGTACCACCAAAAATACTTAGTACTGATAAGCACACTTAGCAGACGAAATTTTTTACGAGTTGCACGTAAATCTGGACAGAATACTTAAGTGATACGTACCAAACTACTGTTTGGTCTTAAGTACACTTTGTAGACGACAAACTTAAGTTCCCCCGATGAGGTTACGTGCTTCTCATTTTTGAGGTGAAGGAAAGGAGCGGGAGACCAAGGATGATATGAACGGAAGGAGTGGAGGTGATGGAAATGAGAGACTGACTAGAAGAGTGAGAGGTGGAGGGGGGGAACCAAAGATGAGATGGAGGAATGGAGTGCATAAAGGTGGAGTCAAAATGGGTGAAAGTGGCAAACATGTTAGCCACTTTTGCGAGGCGCTTTCGTTTAAACTTACCTCCTGCTCTAATTAATATTTCATTCACAGTTAAAAAATCGATATTTAGCTCATCTGAGTCCTTATCACAGCAACAAACCTCCTATCAAGCTGGATCCCACTGACTGTTGGTCATTCGGCTCCCCAAAACGGCTGACAACATACTCATCCTCTCATGCCCAGTTTGACACAGGCTTGTATTCTCGCCTCAGCCGCCTGTCGTATGAAAAGGAAGATTTGCTTAGTTTAATATACGCATACTGGGTAGGGGATCGAACCCACGACTTTCGCATCATAGTCATGAAGTCTATGATTATTGTATAAAAAAAGAAAAAGTAAAAAATAACAGATAGGGCCAAAAATTTGAATGCTAAGTTACTTAAAATTCGATGAGCCTTCGCTATGATACAGGGATTAATCTCCTTGGTTACAAGACAAATTTAACTTCTTGGTCATCAGTTGAGCTAAAAAAGGGGCTGGGAATCCATGTCAGGTGAAAAAATATAAGTATAACGGATATAAAACACTTCGCTATTGTTATAAGATAGAGTAAGGAAGACAGACTCAAGGTATGTCTGGCAACACTCTAACGTAGCAGATAACGTACCAGATACCTCTATACGCACAATTAGTGCGCATTATTCTCTATTTCACAATTATTCTAAGAAAATTTTGTTTTCAGGGCTATTTATGTGTAACAAATACTTTACGCTTACATTAGAATCGTTGACAAATATTACTGGATTTAAAAACTAAGATGTTGTTTACATGGAGTGGCAAGACCAATTCAAAGATGGCCGACACTGGAAAGTGATGTTGCCATATGAAGTTCTTATTTTTATTCGTCTCTGATTCAGCTAGCTGCTTTTGCTGCCTCCGACCGATTTTATTTAGCGGTCTCTCATACTGAATGGACAGTGAGTCTGAGTTGTATTTTAAGGCTTGTATTCTCGTCACTCAAGGAAGCTCGCTAACACCTCTTCCTAAGCGATTTATTTTGCATATTACTCCTATGATGAGGATAAATAACACATTGATATTAACTAGCCGTATCCAAAAATAAATCGCTACGGTGTTGGGGAGCTTCTTTCTCGCACGAAAATACCGCTGTGTCCACAGTCTATAACGCTTTTTTTTTTTTTTTTTTTTTTTTTTTTTTTTTTAGTAAATGCACAGTGGCTGTGGCTGTGAAGGCTTTAAAATCAGTGATATTAATAACAGACTAGCACAGTTTTCGGAAGAGATGGATATTTAAGCTGAATGAGGCATTTTGAGGGAAAAGCAAGCAACTTACTTTTGCTTATGGATTTTGAGGTGCTGAATACGACCAGAGGTGTTGTTAAGCGAAATTTTGCCATTTAAGGGGTCAAATTAAAGGTCAAAGGTTATCTGGTGAATCGCGGGGTTTCCTGTTATATTTGATATAAGGCACTGCTAAAATTAACATAACTCCATCAATAATGCAGGTAGATAAGTCAGCTATATAGGTCTCATATTGTAGCTATGGAAATTCTTCAAGTGACATGATCATTCCCAATGATTTCTCTCATAATATGAGTACTTGAGGTCAAAAACTTGCGTGAACCCTTGGAACCTTATATTTAGTCCCTATCTTAATTTTGATCTCCACTGACTAAAAACCTGACAATATAATGTATTTGTCTTAGATTCATTTGAAAGACTAATGATGTGGGTAGTTTGTGCACTAAAGGAATCCATGATCTCTCAGACAGGGACTGTGATACAAAGGGTCAACTTCCAAACTCCCGTAAATTAACAAACATTTGCTTTTGATAAAGTCTGTATTCCAACTGGTAGCTTATATTACACATCACTGTACTGCCTGTAGTGCATCTCGCCCTCATTACATCTGCAAGCAGTTGTGCAAGGAAGGCTTGCCCTTTTGCATGAACACTTGTGAGTACTGCTGCCCTTGGTGCATCCACAAGAAACTATGTCTCTACATGCTTTAGGAATGGGAGATAGTGTAGTCAGGACTGGTCTCGGTTTTCCATCAGTATTCTCCCAGCCACAGGTAGTTGGCAATGTCAGTGAGGGGGCGGGAACATGTGCTTGTCGCCATATGAAGCATTGAAGAATGGCCCTTTGTATATGTAACTTTGCCGCATCACTAGTTGGAGGTAGCAACTCTGACGATTTCAGCTTAGAGAGCAGGTACTCACGTCCCTTATCTTTTGTGTCATGTGGGACTTTGTAGACTTTGCGGATGAATTGCTCTGCCTTACGAAGCCCTTCATCTGAGATGGTGCCAGTGGTCCCCAGATCCTGCAGCAGGTTGTGGTTCTCTAGGAACACAGTCCAGGCTAACCTCTTAGAATGACCCATGAAATAAGACACAGTGTCACACCCAGTTATTGGGTGGTATGCAAGGAGTTCTTCAAGTGTTTGCTGCTCAAATCCTAGTGATTTATGAATCTTATGAATGGGGATGTACTTGGGCTTTTTTGATGTTCCAGCCTTCACCCATTGAGTTTTGCACTGCATTCTGTGATAATTCACCAAGAGTAGAACAATAATGTCGGTGTCACGCGCAGACACAACGATATGCTTAACAGGGGAACTGATGCAATGCAAAATCACACGCGTATCTGCCTCCTCGTGGTCAGATATCAAATTAGCTGTATCCATCTGAGGGTCATTTGTTTTCACCACAAACCCCAATCCACCAGGAACAACCATGAGCTTCTCTGGTGGAGCTGATGAAATTAGCTCATCTGACAAAAAGGCAGACAGATCCTTCTTGTTGTCGGACAATGCCAGGAAATCAGTCCACTTGGATGGTAATGGAACCTCTCGTTTTTCAATCAAACGTCGAATAGGATGTGAAGTTTTCTTTCGTCTTTCTCTAGTTCCCTCTTTTATTGATGTGCCAGAGTCCCTGTACTGGTCAAATGCAACATCAGTGCGGTCAAACTGTTTACCAAGTTTCAAAATGTGGCCAACAAACCTATCAGCATAATCTGCAAATGTCTTTGCCCCGCTAGTATACCAAAGGAGACAACAATTGCCTGGCCATCTATGACAAGACATGAGCACTCACTATCCGGCAGTGGTCAGTCTATCAACGGCATCTCTGAATTCACAGTCCCTCAATTTTCTCCTCTGTTCTCGGGCTTGTTTCAGTGCTTCTAGACCTACTGATGTCGCTTCACTAAGAGGCCATTTTCGTGATGAGTCTTGACATTATGCACCGGTTAAGGGACATCTCTGGTTGCCGCTTCAGGTTCAAAATGGACTCCATAGTGTCCTACAATGAAGAAAATACAGTTAATTCTTTAATGGCACGTGTTTGGAGGTGTGGGACTCGTGGAGGTTGAGTATGTTGAAGGCCCCTCACCTCAGCCTCAAATTGACCCCTCACGTCGATGCCACCTTGAACCTCAGCACAATGTTGGAAGAAATGACAAGAGGGACACTAAAAGAAGACAATGTGAGGATACAGAAGTGAAGAGTGGGCAAGAAAACAAAAGAGGAAAAGGAGCAAGAAGAGAAGGAGGACTTACGAAGAACTTCAAAGCGACCGACGTCACGAGTGTATACGGGCGCGAGAGGGCATGGAGGATCTCGTTGTGGATGCCGATCCTCCTCTTCCATCTTTTTCCCTCTCTTTCCTCCTCCTCCTCCTCCCCCTCCTCTTTCTCCTTTTCTTCTCCTCCTCTCCATTCCTTTCTCATCTCCTTATCATACTCCACTTCCTCCTCCTTTGTCCTCTTCCTCCTCTTTCTCCTGTGCCCTCTTCCTGTTTCCCTCCTCATCCTCGTCTTTCTTTTAATCATTTCCTCCTCCTCCTCCTCCTCCCTCTCGAAATCAACACTTTAGAACACTTGATACTAGACTGTGAAGGGTTAAGTGTAGTGAGGATCAAAGTAAAATGCCCGCCGCCGGACCTCCCACCTCGCCACCCCCCACCCCACCACCGGGCCGCTATCACACCACCACCCCAGGAGGACACAACGGTGGGGCTGGTGACCCAGGTCAAGAGGGTCACCGGGACACTACTGTCCTGAGCCCCTGTTCCCCGCAACTGCCCCAACACCAGGTGACCGGAGAAAGTCAACTACCTTGCGGGCGGGACAACCATCGTCACACACACACCACAAAGCCAGTCAGGAAACAGGACGTGTGTGCTGGGCATTCCCCAGGTCCTGTCCTCCCCACTTACTGCATTTTAATCAGCCCATACACCACTGACCGGGCTAACGTATGGCCCGGCCTGCACTATGTGTGCAGGGAATCTTTCAACAACAACAACAACAACAACCATCGTCAGAATTGGGGTGGGACTGAACAAGAATCAGTCCCAGGTAACACCGTGTTGACGGCTATTGTTACACCCTCAAGGGCAGGAGGCCCAAGGCTACGGCCTAAAGAGTATACCAGGGTAGAGAGACCCTCGGCTACGGCCTTAGTACACTCCGGAGAGAGAGTTGCCCCTGTGCATCCCTCTCCTGCTGTTCTATCCTACTGGAGCAACACCGCGCTGACGGCCCCTATACGTGGCGGGGAAGGAGCGGCCACTGTACGCCCTTCAGTTGCTTCTCGTCGGGAAGATCAGCTCCCGGCTACGGCCAAAGTACGTACCAGGGTAGAGAGGCCCTTGGCTATCGTATGTGCAGCTTTTCCCTACTACGGGAGCAACACCGCGCCGACGGCCCCTGTACGTGGCGGGGAAGGAGCGGTCACTGTACGCCCTTCAGTTGCTCCTTGTAAGGCGGGTAGGTTTACGGCCCCGGCCAAAAGGCCCTTGAAGATAGCATCAGTACGTACCGGAGAGAGTGTGGCCCTTGTCCCCCTACTCCTGCTTTTCCCTACTACGGGAGCAACACCGCACCGACGGCCCCTATACATGGCGGGGACGGAGCGTCCACTGTACGCCCTTCAGTTGCTCCTTGTACGACGGGTAGGCTCACGGCCACAGCCAAAGTACGTACCAGGGTAAGGCGACCCAAGGCTCCGGCCTCAGGACGTACCGGAGAGGACACGGGCTACGTGAATCCTTCTCCTGCCTCTTCCCCCTGTGGGAGCCCTTCGTCACCACCCGGGAGTGTTGCCCCGGAGGTGTCGCTAGAGTGGTGGCAAGGCCCGATACCGGACCTACCTCCTACGCCTGGGAGATCCTTGTTCCTGCCCGAGACCCGACGGAGAAGTTGCCGCAGCCCAGCCCTGTCGGCGCCTCTCCCCATAGGCGCCCGCAGTCCCAGGACCCCCAGGCCAGACCCACAGGCTCCCGACAAGGGCAACCCAGGCTCCCTCACCCCACGGAGCCAGAGACGACAGGCCCGACTCCTCCAGCTGTTCGGCCCCAGTCCCGAGGGCCACCTCTCAGGTCGAGGCCCCCAGACAGGAGGGCCTCCCTGCACCCCACCGACGAGGCTCCGACTCGAGGGCCACCTCTCAGGTCGAGGCCCCCAGACAGGAGGGCCTCCCTGCACCTCACCGACGAGTGGGACCCGGGCAGTGACTCCCCTGCGGGTAGTATATTGCCTTCTGCAGGCCGGGTCCCCCTAGGGTTCTCCCCTCACGCCCCTGCTACGGAGTGAACATTACCCAGGAGATACAGGTAAATAGTGACGCCCCTTGTGCCGAGAACAAACCAGGGGAAATTACAGTGAACAGTGACCGAGTGAAGACCAGTGTAAAACCAGTGACAGTTGCTATTAGTCCAAAAGAACTCAGTGCCCGGCAGGACAGAGAATGAACATTAACGTAATTGTATGAGTCCCCCAGTAAAAGAACTTTCTGTGACTGAATAGAGTCTAGGGTGCGCGGGCAAATCAAAAGCCTGTGTGCAAGTGTCGCCGCGACTAAGTGACTGTGTCAAGTGTCGCGATCCGCACCCTGTCTTATTTATAGTAGTATTTCCCCCATGGACTTTTAATCTTGTTTATTCCCTTTGTTTTCGACTAAGTGTATATCCTGCCTAAAAGTGACATACGGGTATTAACATATATAATTCAGGACATCAATGTATGTGCGTTGTATTGTGTACTAAGCGTGACTGTATCTTGTGGCGTTGAAGGTTAACTCTGTGTCCCTGTCTCCTGTATCTCAAATATCACTCTGTGTTTTATTGTAACGGTTAGAATTAAGGCAATAGATGTGTTAAGGTATACTGCCTGGTTTTTATGTCCTGTTCCTTTGTGGGTGCTTTATTTCCGGTCCGGAAAGCGGACGGACCCCACTTCAGTCGCTGGTGTTTTTGGGACGAGAAGTCGACCTAAAAACACCAGCATAACACAAAGAGAATAGAACAGATATAATAAAAACTCTACTTCTGTTTGGAGAAAATAAAGAAAAACAAGTGAAAGAAAACAGGAAGACAATATATGAACTATGGAAACAAAGAGAAAAGAAAATACGTGATCAGTGCACGGCTTAAAAAAAGGACTGAAAAGGATAAGGAGCGGGCGCCGATACAAAGGCTACACCCCAGCTACTACTACTACTACTACTACCACTACTACTACGAAAAGATAAATTACAGCACACACAAATAAAAACTGAGCAACACGTAAAGCGAAAGACGTTCTGCCACAGAGCTACGTGAAATAATCAGGGCCGAGTAAGAGTGAAATATAATTATGTACCCTGGAGACTACTCTGCTGTCTGTTTGAGAGAGAGAGAGAGAGAGAGAGAGAGAGAGAGAGAGAGAGAGACGCCGCTGGTTACTAAATGTTAAATGTGTACAATACACACCAACCAATTCCATATCAAATGAAATAGGTAAATATTATATTTTCCTGTTATTGTTGGCGTTATTTAAAGTCCACCTGAGATTAAATGTGTCAAGAGAACTTCAGATTAATCTCAGGCGGCCTCAAAATCACGGTAACAACAGCAGTAGCCTAAACGTAGTAGTTGTTGGCGTTGTTTGGGTAAGAACACCCTGCAGTCATACTATAAAACTGATCCTATGAAGTATATGTGAACCTAGTAGCCTAGAAGGCATGCTGGTGCCCCCCTCCTGCAGTCCACTGCCTCCATTTCAGGGAATAGGGAGTTTGGTGTTAGTACAGTACACGTGTGGGCAGTGGAATTTCCCAGCTACGTCAGTGATACCACGTGAAGGCGCCCCTGTGCTGCAAAAGAGTATGGTAAATATTTATGTAATGCTGTGTTTTTAAGGCGACTTCTCGTCGTAAAAACACGAGCACTGGAACGGGGTCCTTTTACTAGACCGGATGTAATGCACTAACAAAGGAACAGGGCATAAAAAGAGACAGTATACCGTATCACATCTATTGCTTAAGTTCTACTCATTACAGTGTACATACAACGATATTTGGTACATAGGAGAACAGAGATACAATATTACACTCGTTTACATAGACTGATCCAATATATATTAACACGTGGCACAGGGCAGTCGTGGATATTCTTTACTGTTGCTTGAATGGAATATCACCTCACTGTGATTGTTAGTTTGAATTAATTATTATGTTACTTGTGGATAATAATAAATGGGGGAGTTTCACTTGGATCACTGCGATTGGGAGTCTGTGTCGAAGTTATTACTATAATAGAGGTAGGGTGCGGATGGCGACACTCGACACTGTCACCAAGTCGCGGGGGGGGGGGGGCACCTCGCTTGCCTTTCGGCTCACTCGCGCACCTACATCTAGTTCCACAGAAAACTCCCGGTTCCTTGATGCAGGGGGGACTGAGTTATTTAACACTTTACACACGAATTTCTGTTATGCCACTGTTTAATATATCTTTTATAAAACGCTGTCACTGTGCCTTGGATCACTGTCACTGTATTCTGGGTCACTGTCACTGTCACTGTCTTACCCTTGTTACCTGGGTTATTAAATCACTGGTACTTACTGTCAGGGAGGCTCGCTTGTCTGGGGCCTCGACCTGAGGGGCGGCTCCTTCCTAGGGCCGCGCTGGTGGGGTGCAGGGAGGCCCTGTGGTCTGGGGGCCTCGACCTGATCGGGGGCCCTCGGGGCTAGGGCCGAACAGCCGGAGTAGTCGGGCCTGCTTCCTCTGCTTCCGGGGAGTGAGGGAGCCTAGATCCCCGTCGTTGTAGACTGCGGTGGAGGGCCTGGGCATCCTGGGACTGCGGGTGCTCAGGGGGAGAGGCGCCGTCAGGGCTGGGCTGCGGCAGCGTCTCCTGTAGGGCTCCGACAGGGCTAAAGAACTCCCGGGTGTGGGCGGTAAGTCCGTTGTCGGGCCTTGCCACCACTCTAGTGCCTCCTCCTGGCCTAGAAGCCTGGATGGCGACGACAGGCTCCCCGAAAGGAAATAGGCTAAAGGGGGACTCACGCTCTTCGTGGTTCCCCGAGTGTGTCCATAGGGCTGAGTCGGGGCTCTACTTCCCCTATTGTGTACTTTGGCTGAAGCCGTGAACTTGCACGGCGTGCGGGGGACACCTATAGGGTGATCGAGGTCGCCCTTTCGCCGTGGCAAGGTACCGCCGACGTGGTGTTCCTCCCGCAGTAGGAGACAAGCCGGAGTGAGGGGCTCAGGAGCCGCACTCTCTCCAAAACGGACAGATCCTACCGTCAGGGAATTCTCCACCCTGGTACGTGCCCCAGCCGAAGCTGAGTGTCTGCCCGTACAGTAAGCGACTAACGGAGGAACGGGTTCACCCGTCCGTTCCGGCAAGAGGCCGACCCCAGGTCGCCGCTTCCGTAATTGGGTAGCGCTACACGTACGGTAGCAGGGTCTCTCTACCCTGGACCGTATTCTGGCCGTAGCCAAAGAACAACTGGAGAGGGATGCACACAGGCAACTCTCTCTCCTCAGCGTGTTAAGGCCGGAGCCTGGGGTCACCTTCCCCTTTACACACTCTGTCAGGCCGTAGCCTGTGTCTATCTCTCCTTCTCTCTTTTGGCCGTAGCCTTGGGCCTCTTCCTGCCCTAGAGGGTGTAACAAGACCGTCAATACGGTGTTACCTGGGACTGACCTCTTTTCAGTCCCACCCCTGGTCTGACGGTCACTACCCCGCCCGCACAGTAGTTCAGTTTGCCTGAACGCCTGTGGTTGGGGCACTTGCGAGGAATAGGGGCTCGGGGTCGGGATGCCCCGATGACCCTCTTGCCCGGGACTACTAACCTCACCGGTGTGTCCTCCTGGGGTGGTGGTGGGGTGGCGGCTCGGTGGTGGTGTGGGGGGTGGTGAGGTGTGAGGTCCTGCGGCGGGCACGGCGGGCATTTTACCACCCTCCGCGTCGTTGAAGTCACGGCCCCGTGACTGGAGGTGGTAGGTGGTGGAGATGGCTGTCTGGTAGGCCGGGGTAAGGTGTTGGGTGAAGCTGTTCCAGTGCGTGGTGAATTGGTTGGGCTCCTGGTGGGGGCTGAGCGTGAAGTGGAGGGAGGACGGCTGGTTGGTCCGGCGTAGGAGGCGTAGCAGGTGGTCGGTGCCTCTGATTCTGGTTGGTGGGTGGTTGTAAGGTTGCCATCGGACCCTTGTCACCTTCATCTCGGGGAATGGTGCCTGGTGGGGAGATGAAATTTGAATGCTGGAGAGTGATGCAGGGATGTTCTGCCCAGAGACCCAATATATCGTACCGTAGCATGAAAATTATCGTATATTACCCTAAAATTATCGTACAGGTAAATTTTCAATTAAAACAAGTTACCAGACAAGATGGTGTGTAAAGAAAGTATGATGAAATGGTAAATGTAGACGGAGCATCATGAGCTTGACTGAGTCAATCCAGGAGAATCACAATTAGGTGAATACAAACTAGTAATTAAGACGGTACATTACTTTTGCCTTTCTTACACTCACGTTTCCCGGTAAGAAATTAAGAATATCCTACAAAGCTTTATGTATACCAGCATATCAACTGTACTTACGACTTTACTGAAGTCCTATACAAAGTTGCAGAGTGGGTAGTGGGTACAGCAGCACTACAGCTTGGCCAGGGCATTGAACCAGACCACTACCAAGCACCAAGTAAAGTTTGAACTTCTAAGTCCTTGACATTTATGGGGTCGGCCGGGCTTGGCCCTGACCTCCCATGGGACTGGGAGGGGAAAGGAATTTCGTGAGTGACTCAGGGGAAGCGTGGGTTACTGGGGTGTGGGCACAATGAACCGTGTGGCGGGAATAGTGAGTGTTGTTAACCTGCAGTATATACATAAAAAAAAAAAAAAAAAATCTAGGGAAGCTGAAATAGACAAATTATCGTATATTTTGAATGTGATATCGTACATCGTACAAGCATCCCAAATTATAGTACAAATACGATAATTATCGTACATAGAACATCCCTGGAGTGATGGGAGGTTGGTGCTTTTATTTGGGCTAATGTGGTGGGAGGAGCGTTGTCCTTTGGGGAATTGGGAGTTGGGAAAGTTCCAACGTGCTTGGTGGAGGGGT
The DNA here is from genome assembly GCF_032717465.1 of Coenobita brevimanus. Lineage (NCBI taxonomy): Eukaryota > Metazoa > Arthropoda > Malacostraca > Decapoda > Coenobitidae > Coenobita > Coenobita brevimanus. Next base: position 15,690,665 of record NC_137028.1, read on the forward strand.
AGGGTTATGGGGGAGGTGTTGGGGGTGGGTGGGGATGGTGGATTTTGGGGTAGGTGTGTGCTGGGTGGAGGTGTCGGGGTGTATCTTGTGGGTGGGCGTGAGAGTCGTCCTGATCTGGTGGTGGTCGTGGTTATGGTGGGTGTGGGTGGTGAGGCTGGTTGAGTGCGTAGTGGCGGTGAGGGTGTACGGTGGTGAGGTGGGGGGATGGTTGGTGGTGCGGTGTGACGTGTATAATGGGAGTGGTCATGAGGGAGGGCGGTGGTGGGTGTGGGGGTGGCGTGATTCTCGGGGGAGGTGGGCGGCTGTGGTGACGAGGGCGGCCTGGGTGGGGTGGGTTGAGAGGTGGTGGGTGGATGGGTGTTTGGTGGGTGAGTGTCTGGTTGTGGAGTAGTGGTGGTGGTATGAGGTTGTGGTGATGGTGTATTGGGGGGAGGGCTGGTAGATGGAGAGTTTGAGGAGGGGGGTGAGAAGGAGTAGTAGTAGGAGTCTGGGGGGTGAAGTAGAGGAAGGTCAGGGTGGCCAGGTGTGCGGGCCGGGGTGGAGGTAGGCTTAGTGCAGGGGTGGGCGGTGTCGGGTGGGTTGAAGGGGCGCACGTGGCGGTTTCTATATGTGCGGTGTTGCCCCTGTTGATCCACGGTGACTTGGTATGGATTAGGTACTCGCACAATTTTGTAAGGTCCGTTGAATCGGGGGGAGGTCTTCGGTGGGGTAGGGAGGTTTGCAACCACAACAGATTGGCCAGGTGTGTGTGGGTTGTGTCAGGTGCTAGATCTTGTTTTGAGTGTAGGTGGTAGAGGCGGCGTTTGAGGTGGTGGAGAGGGTCGGTGTTGGAGGGTGGAGTGGGCGGTTGTAGGTGGTGGCGGAGGGGCAGGAGTAGGGGTTATTCCATCTTCTCTTGGGCACGTATTTAACCCCCATTGTATGATCTTTACGTGTGCAGGCCAGTCTTCATTTCCCGTTAGCGTAATGCGTGTGCGGACCTGATTCATAAGGGAGCGATGGCTTCTTTCGCATACGCTGTTGCCTTGGGGCCAGTAGGGGGATGAGTGAGAGATGTTGTATCCGAATATGCTGGCTAGTTCTTCCCAGATTTTTCCCGTAAATTCTGGGGCATTATCCGAATGAAGGGCCTGTGGAATTCCAAAATAAGGGAAAACATGTCGGGTGAGGGCGTCGGCGACTGACAGTGCGGTGTGGTCCTTGGCGGGGCAGGCGTTGATGAACTTAGAATATACATCCACGAAGGTAATTATGTACTTGTAGCCTGCTTTTGGTGTAAGGGGGCCGACGACGTCTAGGGAGAGTAGTTGCCACGGTTTTTGTGCTGTGACTTTTCCTGTAGGGCCTGGTGTTCGGGTGATGTCTTTCCCAAGGGCGCATGCTCGGCATGATTGTATGATCTTCTTTGCGATGGTGGATGGGTTAGGGGTCCAGTACATATCGTTAAAGATTTGTAGCAGCTTCTTCGTTCCTAGGTGGATGCCGTTGTGGGCATGGAGGTGGAGCATGGTGTCGTGGGCTGTAGCTGGGCTGAGGACAATGTGTCCGTTCGGGTCAAAGAGATGTTCGCCATGTGGGTGGAGTTTGTTGAATGTGGTCTGTGGAATCCAAGTTGGGCGTTGTTTGTTAATCCTCATTTGAACCAGGTCGGGTTCTTCCTTGATGGCGTTGATTGGGAGACGGGATAGGGCATCGGCGTTGGTGTGTAGCTTGCCTGGTCGGTATGCGATTTCGAAGTCATATTCTTCGAGGGTTTCTCGCCAGCGTATCAGTTGGGCATTGTTTGTATTTGACTGCCGTAGCCACTGTAGGGATTGGTGATCCGTAATGACTACTACGTGGGTGCCTGAGATGTAGGACTTGAAATATTCTAGGGACCAGATGATCCCTAGGCACTCACGCTTTGTGGCTGCGTAGTTCCGCTCTGCCGTGTTAAGGGTGCGACTGGCACAGGCGATGATGTGTTCTCTCCCATTTTGTACCTGCGCAAGGACAGCTCCTATGGCGATGAGGGACACATCAGTATACAGGCGGAATGGGAGGTTGTAGTCTGGGAACGCGACTACTGGGGCGGTGGTTAATTTTGATTTGAGGGTGGTAAAGGCCGTTTGTCTTGTCTTGGTCCACAGAAAAGGCTCACCTTTTTTTTGTTAGTTCGTGAAGGGGTTTTGCGATGTCAGCGAATCCTTTGACGAATCGCCTGTAGTATGATGTTAACCCCAGGAAGGCTCTGACTTCGTGCACGTCGTGGGGTAGTGGGATGTCTGCGATGGCTCGAAGCTTATCTGGGTCTGGTGAGATGCCCTCGGCATTAATTAGATGTCCCAGGAAAGACACTGATCTCTCTGCTAATACGCATTTCGTTGGTTTCAGTTTAAGTCCTGCTTGGCGTATGCGGTGAAACACTTGCTTGAGGCGGTGAAGGTGGTCGATCCATGTACGACTGAAAACAATGACGTCGTCGAGGTATGCTAAGCAAGTCTCCCAAGTTAAACCGCTAAGGACGGACTCCATTAAACGGGAGAATGTGGCAGGGGCGTTGCAGAGTCCGAAAGGGAGGACATTGAACTCGTAATGTTTGCCATTGGATGTGGAGAAGGCGGTTTTGTGTTTGTCGTCGGGATGCACAGGGACTTGCCAGTAACCCGACTGCAGGTCTAAGGTGGAGAACCATGTCGAGCCATGTAACGAGTCAAGTGAGTCGTCGATGCGTGGCAGGGGAGTGGCGTCTTTGATTGTGACATCATTTACTCGGCGGTAGTCAACGCAGAAACGCATTGTCCCGTCTTTTTTTCTTACGAGTACCACCGGAGAGGACCATGGGCTAGTAGAGTTGGAGATTATGCCGGCATCTAGCATGTCCTGGACCTGCCGGTCTTCTTCCTCTCGTTGCTTAGGATTTTTCCGTCGTGATGGTTGGCGAACTGGAGGTCCTGTCGTGTGTATCTCATGGCTGAGATAGGTGGTATGGCCAAGGTCGGTCGGGCCTGAGGAGAATAAGTCTTGAAAATCCAGGAGGAGTTGTCAGAGGCTGTTGGTTTGGGTTGGGGATAGGTGTGATGGTAGGGCGGGGAGAGTGGGTGGGTCTGGGGGTGGCATTTGGCATGGTTCGGCTTCTTCAGTATCACCGATGATGAGTCCTCTTGGTAAGGTTAGTGGTGTGGTAGCGAGGTTGGCGACACGGATTTCTTGGGCATGTGGGGGGAGGAAGGTGGGGCTTACTAGACAGGAAGAGAGTGGTCCGGTGGGGATGGATGGTGAGAAGAGAACGGAGGTATGGGAAGGTTTGTTCAGTTTTACCCAAGCTTCATGGTGGGGTGGAATGGTGATAGAGGAGGCGACAGTGGCTGGAAAAGATGGGGAGGGATGCAGATGATGAGTGGTGGGTGGTGGTGATGGAAGTCTAGTGGTGTGAGGGGCTGGGTTGGGTTTAGGTGTGTCTGTGGTATGGGACAGGTGAGTGTCTGATGGTAGTGTGTGGGGGTGGGTGTTCTTGTTGTGCCTTCGATGTTTTTTTTTTTCTCTTCCTTATTCTTGACTGCTGGTTGGTTGTGGTGGGCTGGATTGAAGTGGAGGCGGCGTTGATGGCAGTCAATGGTGGCATGTAATTTCTGGAGGAGGTCCAGCCCTAAATATCCATCATATTGACTGCATGTTGAGTCAAATATGATGAATGGGTGGCTAGTGGATATTTGTTGATGGGTGTGGGTCTGGAGGGCCCGAGTTTCCCCACGGATAGGCAGGGGGCCGTCCCCCGCGTTGACGAGGTTGGCTGAGGTGGGGAAGAGGGGGCCGAATGCACCCATGTGGCAGGAGTAGAAGTGGGAGTAGAGGCACGATCTGGCTGCTCCCGTATCCACTAGTAGACGTGCCTTGACCCCGTTTAGCCAAATCTTGTCGTAAACTGGGGGTCTGTAGATCTGTGAGGTGGCCCCCGCCACCATGGGGAGGTGCGGCGGGCCTAAAAATCCATCTGTTGTGGAATGGTGTCTTCTTGGTCGTCGTCGTCTGTTCCCGAGAGAGCGTGCGGCGGTGTGTCGTCTTCCTGGGCGTCGTCGTCTAAGGAGGAGACTTTCTTGCGCCTTTGTTGAAAGCTTCTGCGCCTGCTAGCTTTGAGCTGTTCCCTAATGTCGTGTAGAGGGCAAGTGCGGCTGCAAGCCGTGAATTCCCAGGGGTTAATAGTGATGAGGTTCCCTTGTTCCCTGGGGTTTGAGCGCTTCTTCTGCGGATAAGCTCTAGGGACTGTGGGGGGTGGCTCAGTAGTTGGCTGGTGAGGCGGCAGCTTAGGTTTGGAAGGGGGGTGTTGCCTTGTAGGAAAACGTGTCACCGCGTGGAGTGGCTGTGGTGTGGGGCGGGCGGCGAGCAGACGTCGGACGAGTTGTAGGTCATTTTCCATGTCCCCTGACGGGTCGTAGATTGAGAAATGCTCCCTGTCTATGCTGGGGAGGATCCTCAATAGTGCATTGAATGTATGGATATCCCGGGCATTTGGTGGTGCCTCAGGATAGGCAGCACTGACGAGGCGCCTAGCCTGGGTGAATGTGTCATCCAGGTTTCCGTCGTAGGTGAGGGCGTCGAGTTGAGAGAGAGCGACAACTCGGCCTATTGATGGTGTGAAAGCCTGTCTCACTATTTGTGAGAATTGGTACCATGACAGTTCTGGGACGATTTTTGGTGCGACACTAATGATTATTTTACCCAGGTTAGGTAGTGTGACAGCGATCTTTTCTCTGTCTGAGTCGAACCCTATGTCCAGGAGGGGTTTGACCATGTCCAAATATACGTCTATGTCGCACTGGTCCGGGTTGAACCTCGGCAATTGGATGTGTGGTTTGGCTGCCATTGTAAGTTCCCTTTTGTGTTCCTCCGTGCGTTACTCGGATCTAGAACCACCGCTTGCCACCAGTGTAATGCTATGTTTTTAAGGCGACTTCTCGTCGTAAAAACACGAGCACTGGAACGGGGTCCTTTTACTAGACCGGATGTAATGCACTAACAAAGGAACAGGGCATAAAAAGAGACAGTATACCGTATCACATCTATTGCTTAAGTTCTACTCATTACAGTGTACATACAACGATATTTGGTACATAGGAGAACAGAGATACAATATTACACTCGTTTACATAGACTGATCCAATATATATTAACACGTGGCACAGGGCAGTCGTGGATATTCTTTACTGTTGCTTGAATGGAATATCACCTCACTGTGATTGTTAGTTTGAATTAATTATTATGTTACTTGTGGATAATAATAAATGGGGGAGTTTTACTTTGGATCACTGCGATTGGGAGTCTGTGTCGAAGATATTACTATAATAGAGGTAGGGTGCGGATGGCGACACTCGACACTGTCACCAAGTCGCGGGGGGGGGGGCACCTCGCTTGCCTTTCGGCTCACTCGCGCACCTACCTCTAGTTCCACAGAAAACTCCCCGGTTCCTTGATGCAGGGGGGACTTAGTTATTTAACATTTTACACATGAATTTCTGTTATGCCACTGTTTAATATATCTTTTATAAAACGCTGTCACTGTGCCTTGGATCACTGTCACTGTATTCTGGGTCACTGTCACTGTCACTGTCTTACCCTTGTTTCCTGGGTTATTAAATCACTGGTACTTACTGTCAGGGAGGCTCCCTTGTCTGGGGCCTCGACCTGAGGGGCTGCTCCTTCCTAGGGCCGCGCTGGTGGGGTGCAGGGAGGCCCTGTGGTCTGGGGGCCTCGACCTGATCGGGGGCCCTCGGGGCTAGGGCCGAACAGCCGGAGTAGTCGGGCCTGCTTCCTCTGCTTCCGGGGAGTGAGGGAGCCTAGATCCCCATCGTTGTAGACTGCGGTGGAGGGCCTGGGCATCCTGGGACTGCGGGTGCTCAGGGGGAGAGGCGCCGTCAGGGCTGGGCTGCAGCAGCATCTCCTGTAGGGCTCCGACAGGGCTAAAGAACTCCCGGGTGTGGGCGGTAAGTCCGTTATCGGGCCTTGCCACCACTCTAGTGCCTCCTCCTGGCCTAGAAGCCTGGATGGCGACGACAGGCTCCCTGAAGGGAAATAGGCTAAAGGGGGACTCACGCTCTTCGTGGTTCCCCGAGTGTGTCCATAGGGCTGAGTCGGGGCTCTACTTCCACTATTGTGTGCTTAGGCTGAAGCCGTGAACTTGCACGGCGTGCGGGGGACACCTATAGGGTGATCGAGGTCGCCCTTTCGCCGTGGCAAGGTACCTCCGACGTGGTGTTCCTCCCGCAGTAGGAGACAAGCCGGAGTGAGGGGCTCAGGAGCCGCACTCTCTCCAATACGGACAGATCCTACCGTCAGGGAATTCTCCACCCTGGTACGTGCCCCAGCCGAAGCTGGGTGTCTGCCCGTACGGTAAGCGACTAACGGAGGAACGGGTTCACCCGTCCGTTCCGGCAAGAGGCCGACCCCAGGTCGCCGCTTCCGTAATTGGGTAGCGCTACACGTATGGTAGCAGGGTCTCTCTACCCTGGACCGTATTCTGGCCGTAACCAAAGAACAACTGGAGAGGGATGCACACAGGCAACTCTCTCTCCTCAGCGTGTTAAGGCCGGAGCCTGGGGTCACCTTCCCCTTTACACACTCTGTCAGGCCGTAGCCTGTGTCTATCTCTCCTTCTCTCTTTTGGCCGTAGCCTTGGGCCTCTTCCTGCCCTAGAGGGTGTAACAAGACCGTCAATACGGTGTTACCTGGGACTGACCTCTTTTCAGTCCCACCCCTGGTCTGACGGTCACTACCCCGCCCACACAGTAGTTCAGTTTGCCTGAACGCCTGTGGTTGGGGCACTTGCGAGGAATAGGGGCTCGGTGTCGGGATGCCCCGATGACCCTCTTGCCCGGGACTACTAACCTCACCGGTGTGTCCTCCTGGGGTGGTGGTGGGGTGGCGGCTCGGTGGTGGTGTGGGGGGTGGTGAGGTGTGAGGTCCTGCGGCGGGCACGGCAGGCATTTTAATTTAGAAGCCACATCTAGAATTGAAGGATTTTGGAGAGTTTTGTGTTGCTATCATTTGCTAACACTTCATTTATGATACGTGAGTTGCAAACTTTAGGAGTTTTTCTGTTTGAAATGGCCAGTTTTTGTATTGATATGCAGAGACACATACAAGGAAGTAGAGGAGTTTTGTGGCGTTGGTGTGCATGTGACTGAAAGTGTTAAGAGAAATACAGTACAGTACTTTGAAATGGTTGGGCCATGTGGAGAGGATGGAGAATGAGAGACTGACTAGAAGAGTGCATGTGACTGAAAGTGTTAAGAGAAGTACTTTGAAATGGTTTTGCCATGTGGAGAGGATGGAGAATGAGAGACTGATGAGGAGAGTGTGAGTGGTGATTTACAGCAACTGATATTAATAATTTCATTTGTCCACAGATCAGTGTCAGTACAGTTATCTGCTACCTCAGTCTCAAGGAATTAACAACCAAGGAGACTCCTAAGGACATGGTGGCTACACTAGGGGACAATATCTCTTGACAGTAAGGTAGTGCATTGCTACATAATGGCTGATGTTTTATATTTTCTTAGCAACTGCAGACATTCAAGGTTTGTCTCTAACAGAAAAATAACTCCGTAACTTGAATGCTATATATGACCTTTCCAGTTCTAATGCCATCTTGTGCAGTGTTTGTGATAAGTGGGTACATAAGAGATGAAGTGGTATTAGAGGTATACTGCAAGGTAATGTTGATTTCATGTGTGCGGTGTGTCGGGGTGAGCAGTTGAGATTGTCAGGTTAAAAGGATTGATCTTGCTGGTGAGTCTCTTGGGTGTGTGGATGAGAGTTTTTATTTAGGGTACATGTTATGTGCTGGAGGTGGGGCTGGAGCTAGGTCTGTGGCCAGAGTGAGGAGTGGTTGGAAGAAGTTCAGGGAGCTGTTGCCTCTCCTGACACTGAGAGGGCTCTCCCTTCATGCTAAGGGACCTTTGTATACAGCATGTGTTAGGAGTGTAATGCTATATGGTAGTGAGACCTGGGCCTTAAAGGAAGACAAGATCTGTAGGCTCAGATGTACCGGTACAGAAATGACAGTGATTGAAAGGATGTGTAGTGTGTCCTTGGATATGAGGCCTGGGGGGCTGGTTTGTGATCAAAGAGTTGAGAGAAAGGCTGGGACTGGAGTGTATTGGTGTTGTGGTGATGAGGGGTAGATTGAGGTGGTTTGGGCATGTGGAGAGGATGGAGGATGACAGTTGGGTGCGGAAAGTGATGTGTGAACGTCGGGGGGGTAGGGTTGTGAGAGGCAGACTGTCACATAATAGCACTTCAGCTAATTGAGGAGGGAAATACCACTCCTGAATGTATGCTGCTTTTTCTTTCCTTTTTTTAGCTGAGGTACCTATACTGATGTTATATTGCTTGATATACTGTATGTCAGCATCTATTATGCACCAGTGTAAGCCTGAGTAAATGTAGTGTTTGCCCAGATATAACTTTTAGATGGACCATTTACAGAGAAAGGGTTACTTTGAGTTAGTTTTGTAATCCTGTGACTGCTAGTAATTTTCTTAGTTTTATAAAATGCCTTAATGTTAGCTTGTATAAAAACTGCAGTGCATCAGGTCCAGTCAAAGGGTTAAATGGTGTAGGGGGCATAGGAGGCTTGATAGCAGGTCTTCCTTAACAGCCTATCTATCTGTCTATCTATTACCAGATGCCTTAATGGGGTGGCCACAAACAAATTGCTTCCAGTCCCCCACCACTTCACTGCCTTGCTCCCAGCTCACACCCCCCTCTCTCATATACAACCCTCTCTCACATACAACCCTCTCTCATAACAACCCTTTTTGTATATTACATTGCACACTGTTATTTATTTTATTGTACACCGTTAGTTATAGTGTTTTCTTCCTGTACCATCTTTCCTTTTCAAGTGGTTTTGCACTGAGTGACAAGCCAAATGGTTACCCATAAGCCAGGAAACCATTTACAATGCTGGGTGGTAACCATATAACCAACCCATATGTGTTCCCTATGTGCCCCTACCTGTAAAACCACTAACTCAAAGACAAATGGCCACCCCTGACAAGATTATGGCATCTGGCTAGGGATACCCGGTAGACAGATAAATAACTAGGTAGATCATTCACATATTTGCTGTCACGCAACTAATCAGTTATTTTATCAGGTTGAGAGAGGGGTGTGTGAGCTGGGAGGAGGGCAGCGAAATGGCAGGGGACAGGGCGACATGGAGGCAATTTGTTTGTGGCCACCCCTTACAGGATTAAGGCATGTGGCAATAAACAGATAGCAACAAGACCCCCCTGCAGGAGTCAGTGCTGCTCTCACGGAAAACATCATCATGATCTGGAATACTGTTACCTTTGGGTGAGTTCCTCTGGTATGTTCACTGTAACTTGGCTTAGAGAAGGCTCCAAGTTAATCCTGGAATTGAAAGAGGAGGAAAGAAGCATTCAGTTTATTTTACCATGGTGGGCAAAAAAACTGTGATAATAGTGGTGGTGCTGGTGATGATGATTGATGATATACATTTTTTTTTCACAGGCCACACAACACTCCCTTTGAACATGACACATTCAAGTTAACCCTGGAATTGACAGAGGGTGAGAAAAGGGTTAGGGAAGATGATGGTGATGATGATGATGATGATGTTGATACAAAATTAGTTTAAGATGGTGGTGATGATAATAATATTATATAGATTTTTGTGTTCTTACCTAATTGTATCTTTACAGGAATGAGTCAGGCTCGTACTGTCCCTTATTTTGAACTACAGTATTTTTATCATACTTATCTTTAAATCTATGAATAGTTTAGGCACACACTATTTCATTCGATAGTGCATTCCACTGATCAACTGCTCTGTTTGGGAAACTGAATAATTGTATCTTTACAGGAATGAGTCAGGCTCGTACTTTCCCTTATTTTGAACTACAGTATTTTTATCATACTTATCTTTAAATCTATGAATAGTTTAGGCACACACTATTTCATTCGATAGTGCATTTCACTGATCAACTGCTCTGTTTGGGAAACTGAAGTTCCTTATGTCTTTATATCTGTATGTGTATGTGTATTGTTATTATTATTATTATTATTATTATTCTGTCTATCTATCTATCTATTGCCAGACGCCTCAATCCCGTTTGGGGTGGCCGCAAACAAAACGCCTCCAAGTCACCCTGTCCCCCACCATTTCACTGCCCTGCTCCCAACTCACACCCCCCTCTCTCATATACCTCTCCACCCCATCCCTCCATCTCATCCTCGGCCTCCCCCTCCCTCTTCCCCTCTCCACCTCACTCACGTACACTCTCTTCGTCAGTCTTTCACCCTCCATCCTCTCCACATGGCCAAACCACCTCAGTGTGTTCCTCATAACGCTTCCTATCACATCCACATCCACACCACAACCAACCCTTATAGGATTAAGGTGTCTGGCTATAAACAGACATATGCTGTATATAGAGATAGATTATTATTATTATTATTTTTTTCAAGCTAGACAACACCCTGTTTGAAGATGGCACATTGGCATTAACCCTGGAGTTGACAGAGGAGTAGCCCAGCAAACCTGCCACCATCAAGTTAATCAGTAAAATGTTCCAGCCCAATGTTTATACCGATGGTGGCGTTTGCTGGAACATTCTACAGAACAAATGGTCAGCCATGTATGATGTAGCGGCCATCCTTACCTCTGTACAGGTGGCATTTGCTGGGACATTCTACAGATGGTCAGCCACGTATGATGTAGCCGCCATCTTTGCCTCGTACAGGTGAGTGTTTGGATCTGTTTCATTGGATGTATCTGGGCCACTTGCACAGCTTGAATACTTAGTTGTGGCTGTATGACATTTGGTGAGCCTTAGTTAAGTGCTTTGATGCTGTTTGAGCAGGTAAAGGCTTTTATTTGCATATCCCACACTGGTGTGAGAGGCCAGCTGGTTGTGAGCTGAAGAAGGTGGTGGGAGAAAGAAGGGCATAGGAGGAGAGACAGAGATTTCCCTGAGGACTAATAAGCTCTTAAAGCATGAAGAACTGTCTGATTCAGATTTTTGGCATTTTCTCTTCCCTTATCTCTTATTGATGATGATGATGATGATGATGATGATGATGAACACTAACAACTTATTTCTTTGCAGTTGTTCTTGGATGATCCGAACCCCAATTCCCCAGCCAACAGTCTGGCTGTGCAGCTTTATCAAAAGAACAAACATGAATATGAGAAGCGTGTGTCCACCATTGTCGAGCAGAGCTGGTTAAATTTCCAGGTAAGCCATAAATATAATTCTTTCACCTTAACTTGACCCAGGTTTGTTTCCTTTTGCAGCTTGCCACAATTGTGAGGTAGGAATGAGTCCTTTAGTCATGGAATTTTGGTGTGAGAGCAAGCCACTCATTCATATAACTCAAGGATGTCCAGAATAACAGTAAAAAACCTGTTTGGCAGTCAGAGGAACTGTTGATATCAGACCAGATTATTATTATTTATTATTTGTCCTTGGGTAGGAAAGGAGGTCTGGATGATGATGATGATGATGATGATGATTATTATTATTATTCTATCTATCTATTGCCAGACGCCTCAGTCCCGTTCGGGGTGGCCACAAACAAATCGCCCCCACATCGTCCTGTCCCTCGCCATTTCACTGCCCTGCTCCCAACTCACACTCCCCTCTCTCATATACCTCTCCATCCCATCCCTCCATCTCATCCTCGGCCTCCCCCTCCCTCTCCCCCCCTCCACCTCACTCACATACACTCTCCTCGTCAGTCTTTCACCCTCCATCCTCTCCACATGGCCAAACCACCTCAGTGTATTCCTCCGAACACATCCTATCACATCCACATCCACACAACAACGCTCCTTTATATCCTCATTTGTCAGCCTGTCTCTCCATGTGACTACGCAGGCTTCTCTTAAATAACTCATTTCCACTGCTCTCTTGACTTGTGTCCTTCCAACAACATCCAAGCTTCACTTCCATACGTTAGAGTTGGTATCACAATACTGTCATGTAGTAACTTTTTCATTTCCATGCTCACTTCCCTGTTTCTTATCACTGCTTTCAAAGAACCAGCAACCTTTCTTCCCTGCTGTACCCTTTCAAGCACTTCACCCTCCAAACCTCCATCCTTACTCATCACACTACCCAAGTACTTAAACGTACTCACATTTTCCAATTCCTTACCATCCAACCTCAATGTACATTCACTGATTTCACCTCTCTCAAAGAGCATCACTTTACTCTTCCCTACATTCACCTTTAGATTCCGTTTCTTACACACTCTCCCAAACTCATCCACCAAGCCTTGCAGCTTCCCTTCATCTTCACTCAACAACACAGTATCATCTGCAAACAACAGAACAGGGAGTTTCCAAACACTACCCTCTCTCACCAGGGCCACTCCAACATCCACTACCCTACCTTGTACCTCTGTTATTACCCCATCCATGTACTGATTGAACAACCATGGAGACATGACACATCCCTGTTTCAACCCAACTTTCAAAGAGAAAAATTCACTTAGTTCACCATCCACATGCACTGTAGCCTTAGCACCATCATACATACTCTTCACAGCATTGAACAACTTCCCATCTACTCCATATATTCTTAATACTTTCCACAATCCTTGTCTATTATTATTATTATGATTATTATTATTTTGTGGTAGGTGGGGGCGCTCACCATCCACTCACTCGATGTAGTGCTGCTGTTGGGTGTCTGCCCTTTCCTCTCCTCCATCCTTCTCTCCTTCCATCCTCTTCTGTCTTCCTTTCCTTCATTCCTTCCTTGTCCTTCTGTCTACGGGTAACTTCACACTCTCTCTTCTGTCTTTCTTTCCTTCATTCTTTCCTCTTCCTTCTGCCTGTGGGTGACTCTACACTGAGTGACAAGCCAAATGGTTTCCTGTACACCAGGAAACCATTTACTACCCTGGGTGGTAACCATATAACCAATTTTTGGCACCTGGTGGTTTAGTGGGTAATTATTGCACTCCAGTCGGATTAAGCCAGTGAAGGTTTATATCCAAGGGTTGGTTGGAGTTGATTGCTCATGTAATGCCACTCAGGGATGAGTGAGGCTGGTCACTCTCATCTTAAATGTCTGGACCAACTTGCCTAGCCCCGGGTTCCTACACTCTTCTGTGGGGCGATATAGGATTAGATGATGATGATGATGATTATTCATCATCATCATCATCATCCAATCCTATGTCGCCCCACAGAGGAGCGTAGGAACCTGGGACTAAAAAGAAAAAAAAAAATATTATTATTATTATTATTATTATTTGGGAGACATGTTATGTGCTGTAGGTGGGGCTGTAGCAGCTCTGTGGCTAGAGTGAGGAGTGGTTGGAATAAGTTCAGGGAGCAGTTGCCTCTCCTGACACTGAGAGGACTCTCCCTCTGTGCCAAGGGATATCTTTGTATGCGGCATGTGTTAGGAGTGTAATGCTGTATGGTAGTGAGACCTGGGCAGTAAAGGAAGAGGATGCTGTATTTGTTGGCTCAAACATATAGAATTAACAGTGATTAGATGGATGGCTTTGTAGTGCATCCTTGAATGCAAGGCATGGGGGGGCTAGGTTTACAGCTAAAGAACTGAGATTAAGGATTGGACGAGAGTGTATTGGTGTTGTGATGAGGAGGGGTAGACTGAGATGGTAAGGACATATGGGAGGGATGGAGAATGACAATTTGGTGTAAAAAGTAAGAAATGTGAACGTCGAGGGTAGGGTTGTGAGAGGAAGACTGAAAAAGACCTGGGACGAGGTCATAGTGTGACCTCAGGGATAAGGGACTGAACAGGAAGGCTGCCTGAGATCGTGCAGCATGGAGAACTGCCATTAGGTGACCAAGGCTGATGTATGCAGGCATGTTGGAACCTTTATAAACAATATGATACATTATGAATCTCATTATGCCTTTACTTTCTCCACCTCACAGGTAACAGCGCCTGAGAATACATAGCAGAATTATCCACCAGACAGACCTAATGGCTATCAACAAGACTCATCAGAAACTATGACTGGAGAAGGTAAGAGTTTTAAGATGTAGTTTTTCATTGTCTTGTTTGCACAGTCTCTATGGCTCTAGGTTAACAGATGCATCATATAAATGTGGCAAACTGCTTTGTACATTCTCTAAATCCTCTACAGGAAGTTTTGTGTATGGGGAAATTCACCTTACATATAATCGTCATCCCATCCCTATTCTCCATCACAGGCATGTGGGTAGCATCGTGAAATTAAGGAAATGGTCAAGTAGGAATAAATTCTGTTAGGTGCATGGGTTATTGGCCTTCACATTTATTTATCCACCATTGAAACCTCTGAAATTTGAAGACTTGTTTCATGAGTTGTATTCTTTCCTCTTCCTTCTGCCTGTGGGTGACTCTGCACTGAGTGACAAGCCAAATGGCTTCTTGTACACCAGAAAACTGTTTAATATGCTGGGTGGTAACCATATAACCAAATTATGGCACCTGGTGGTTATTAAGGCACTCCATTTGGATTAAGTACCGGTGAAGGTTTATATCAAATGGGTGGTTGGGGTTTATTGCTCATGTAATGCCATGTTGGGATGAGTGAGGCTGGTCACTCTCATCTTAAATGTCAGGCCCATCTTGCCTAGCCCCGGCCTCCTACACTCCTCATGGGGCAACACAGGATTAGATGATGGATGGATGGATGGATAAATGATATACCTAACTGTGTGTATTTATTTCAGGATGAGGACGAAGATGAAAACATGAAGAAGGACACCTAGGGGGGCCGGGTTCAGACCTGGGGTTCAGACAGCATCTTAGAACCCCTGCCCCCCACCCACACTCCACACCGCACCACTCTTCTTTACCCGCTTGTTCTTTTATAATCCCCTCATGGCTGGGACAGCTCTTGCATAGTGTCCTGGCTAGCTTCACACACACACACAGACAGTTCCATCGGGTGAAAACTAGCTCTCTCTCTCTCTCTCTCTCTCATAGATCCAGTGAGGTGGGTAGGAATGAGTCTCCTTGGTTACTGGTAAAAAAAAAACTTTACGATTCATTATTATTATTATTATTATTATTATTATTATTATTATTATCATAATAATAAAAATAATAATAATAACACTCTCATCTTAAATGTCAGGA
Organism: Coenobita brevimanus; assembly: GCF_032717465.1. Lineage (NCBI taxonomy): Eukaryota > Metazoa > Arthropoda > Malacostraca > Decapoda > Coenobitidae > Coenobita > Coenobita brevimanus. Next base: position 15,705,781 of record NC_137028.1, read on the forward strand.
CCAACTGCCTAACCCCGGGCTCTTACGCTCCTCATGGGGCAACGTAGGATTGGATGATGGATGGATGGATGGATTATTATCATCATCATCATCATCACCCATTTAGTTTCTCATTTGGCAGAACTCATGAAAAGTGATTCTTCTTGGTTACTATTCAAATCAGTTGCCCTTCACTACTATTATTCCTATGCTTCATTGACTCTGGTGCTAGTCACAAAGAAGTGCTATGGAAAGGATGTAGACAGCTTCTCTCTCTCTTTCTCTGTCTCTGTTGATCTGCTATATCTGTCTGTCTGTCTCCCGTGTTTTTATGATGAGATTAATGCCAAAATTTTGATGACAGTCATGAAGAAGTCTGTCTGTCTATAGCCAGACGCCATAATCTGGTAAGGGGTGGTTGTTGGTCTTTAAGTTAGTTGTTTTACGGGGAGGGGCACTAACCCTCCTCCAACCCACTTGTTGACCCATATGGAACACATATGGGTTGGTTATATGGTTACCACCCAGCATTGTAAATGGTTTCCTGGCTTGCAGGAAACCATAAGGCTTGTCACTCAATGTAAAGCCACCTGAAGAGGATAGAAGGGTAATAAAAAGTGACAGGAAAGATGGGAGAAATAGGAAGAGAGGAGGACAGACACAGAAGAAGAATGATAAAGGTGAAAGAAGAAGTAGGCAGCAATACATCAAGTGAGTGAATGATGGTCATCACCACCTACCACATCACGAAGAAGGGCCATGGAAGAGATATAACATCAGAATTTGTTAGTCATGAAGAAGTGCAATGGAAAGGATCTAGAGCTTTAGTAATTGAGGTAGGAATGAGTCTCCTTGGTTACAAGACAAAGATCCTCAACCCCTTCCAGCTCAGTTGATGGCCAGGTGTAGTCAGATTCGAGGGTGGATTTGACTAGTAACCAAGGAGACTCACTGCCTCACCACTTAGTCTTTGAACTGAAAAACGTTTAATTCATAGCTGTAATCCATTTATTTATAAGGTATCCGGTGGCTGAGTGGATTTAGACTGTCAGTTTCACATCAGTGGGAGTGGGTGTGGATTACTACCTTGCACTTCTTCATGACTAGCATTTTTCTATCTGTGGCTGGTGGTTAAGTGGGTTCAGGCTGTCAGCTACTGAGAATGGATCACATAATATTCCCCTGCACTTCTTCATGACTAGCATTTTTCTTCCTATGGCTGGTGGTTTAGTGGATTCAGGTCATCACTTAATGGAATAATGAGTTTTTTTTTTTTTTTTTTTCTGTGACCGACTCTTGGCATAGGCCCAGTAGTCCTCCTACATACCATACACCTCTACATGTCACCACTTTGGCGCTAACACCCACCGTCCATACTGAATACATGCTAGGGCTGTCTCATGCGGGACTGGTGTAGTGGTTACTGTTCAGATATCCTTTGCCTTCCATTAACACTCTCTCTCTCTCTCTCTCTCAATAGAACTGGACAAGAAGTGGAATTACAGGGGTATAATATGGAATTTCTCTCTCTCTCTCTCTCTCAATAGAACAGGGCAAGAAGTGGAATTACTGAGGTATAATATGGAAAAAAATAGTGTCATGTCCTGGGTTGAGTCTCCTTGGGTACTATTCAAATATCTAGTGTTTTTATCCGATGGAGCTGCATTATGATCTCTTGGTTACTGGCCGCATGTCTGTGTTTTCACCCAATGGAAATTATCGATGTAACTTGCAGAGAAGGTGTTTGTATTTTATGGAAGTGGGTGATGAGTCTCCTTGGTTACTAGGCAAATATTTGTTTTTTTTTCACCTGGTGGGACTGGGCAAGAAGTGTAATTACTATGGTATAATATCAAAGAAAGTGTTAGCTCCTGGGCCATGAGTCTCCTTGGTTACTAATCAAATATCTAGTGTTTTTATCTGATGGAGGTGGATTATAATGAGTCTCCTTGGTTACTAGGCAAATATCTGTTGTTGTTTTTCACCTGGTGGGACTGGGCAAGAAGTGTAATTACTATGGTATTGAAAAAACGGTATCTCCTGGGTCATGAGTCTCCTTGTTTACTATTCAGATATCTGTTTTTATCTGATGGAGGTGAATTTTGAGTCTCCTTGGTTACTAGGCAGATATGTATAGTTTTTTCACCCAGTGGGACTGTGCAAGAAGTGTAATTACTATGGTATGATATGGAAAAGAATTGTTTGTGGAATTTGAAATATTGTTAGCCAAAGTAAGGCAGGAGAAAGATACTATGTGCTTCAATCAAACTAAATGACTTAATAGGCTTTGTTTATACCTGAGGGAACTGGGCAAGAGGAAGGGGAATTATCAGATGTAAATTGAGATGGGCGAGTTATGTTTACACTCGAGGGGACTGGTCAAGAGGAAAAGGAATTAGGGGATTTAAATTGATATAGAGTTATGTTTACATGTGAGGGGACTGGGCAACAGGAAGGGATAATATCGGATTTAAAATTACAGGTACATAAACAGAAGACAAGATTTCAGTTTTGTTTTCACCTGAGAGGACTGGGTAAGAGAAAAGGAAATTATTGGATTTAAACATGTAAAAAAATAAGTTATTTCCATCAATGTTTTCACCCAAGAGGACTGGGTAAGAGGATGGGAAATTATTGGAACATATAAAAAGATGTGTTATTTCCTTTTCACCCGAGGGGACTGGGCAAGAGTAATTTTCATGGCAATTAATACTGAAATATAACGATGGAGGGTGAAAGACTGACGAAGAGAGTGTATGTGAGTGAGGTGGAGGGGGGAAGAGGGAGGGGGAGGCCAAGGATGAGATGGAGGGATGGGGCGGAGAGGTATATGAGAGAGGTGGGTGTGAGTTGGGAGCAGGGCAGTGAAATGGCGGGGGACAGGACGACGTGGAGGCGATTTGTTTGTGGCCACCCCAAACGGGATTGAGGCGTCTGGCAATAGATAGATAGAGATAACGTATTTTCACTGAGTCAAATTATCTATTGTTAACCCAAATAATTTAGAAGATATTATTATAAATGCTGAATAAATATACACAAAGATGTGTTTCTTTCACCTAAACTGGGTATGGATTTGTGTGGGGGTTTATGTAGGGTGGTTTGTGTATTACAGTACTGGATGGCCTACTACTACTACTGATGATGATGCTACGGCTGCTGCTACTACTACAACAACAACTGCAGTTGCTACCACAACTACTACTATATTCAGTTTTTTTTTTATCAAGGCAAAGATACACTTGATAGGTTGGTGATGATTGAATGCAACATGTCCAAATAACATGGTATTTCTGAGAATTACTTGTAATTATTTGAAATACAATGATGTTCTGTGGTCATAGTTCATTCAGCCAGTCATCACCAACCTGCTGAGTTCATCTCAATAAATAAAAAATCTGCTACTACTGTTACTACTACTACCACTGTTTAAAAATAATACAATAAGCAAATCACCTCCATCCATTTGGGAATTACATTGTGAAGCTCACCACCAACCCTCACAACACAGTTCACCATTGGAGTTGTAATGTGCAGGTTATCACAAACTGTTATGCCATGTACTCAGAGATCAACTTTTTGCTCCCTGAGTACAAGGGTCTGATATCGGGTTCTTTCCAAGACCGGGTCCAGAGCATACAACCAGAGGAACAGGGCTCAAAAACACGGGCTAACCAGTCTTACACGTATATTACCCATAAAGAGTACAGTGACTTGACACAATACAATGTGATAGATTACACACACTATGGGAGATACAGGGATTGCAGTTTGAGACTAGGGCTGACAGGTTAACTGTAGATGGTGCCCAGGTGTAGGAGGTGTCTTGTCAGATGTGTGCTCTCTGAAGGGTCGTGGGAATGCTATCGTGTGCTGGATCATCAGGTGAGGGCTGCTTGGAGGTGTAGAGGGAGGCCTTTCACTGGAGGGGCCTCCGTCAGTGTGTCAGCCCTTGGGGCTGGGGCCGAATAGGTTGAGTAGGTGCACTGCCTTGTGCCTACCCTTGGTGGAGGATGGCTCGCCGACTTGTCTTGGGAGGTCTTGGCCGGGAGTCCTGGGGGTGTCCCTCAGTGACTGGTTTCTATGGTCTCGCTTTTGCTGGGAATCCAACAGGGGCTGCTTGCGGTTTCTCCTTCTCCGGGAGTCCGACAGCAACTGGTGACGTTGGGGCGCTGGTTGTAGTGAGTGCATCCCAAGACTCACTATGGGGCAGCTCCAGACCCCTTCCAGCAGCAACTCCACTGGAGAGCTTGCTCTTCCCCTTGTGGTGAGGGGAGAGCGAGAGGGGTGTCCCGCTCGGCCTCTGGAGGAGTGAGTTGAGAAAGAGGTGTGACCCTCGGTGGGTGCCACAGGGTTAGTAGACGTGGGAAGCATGGTGGGCGTTCCCTCCCTGATGGGCACAGTGGGCACTGGCACAGTGGGCACCGCCACGGTTCTGCTAGACCCTGGAACTGCAGGTGAGAGGAGCACAGTGGGTGTCCTCTCCCCGGTGATTACGATGGGTGTCGCCGCGGTCCTGCTCCCAGTGGGGGCTGCAGATGAGGGAAACATGGTGGGCGTTCCCTCCCCGGTGGACACAGTGGGCACCACTATGGTTCTGCTTGGGACTGTAGGTGAAAGGAGCGCGGTGGGTGTCCTTTCCCCAACAAGCACAATGGGTGTCATCTCGGTCCTACTTGGGGAGCCTGCTGGCACACAGATCCTGCCCTGATCCTGGTGAAGGCTGGTCCAGGTAGAGGGTAATGCAGCAGGGTAACGCACCTCTCGTGGATTCTGTTGAGGTGAAGAGGGGCACGTTGTGGTTGGAGACGTATGCCCGTCTTGCTCGGTCTCTTGTCGTACCTCTCTGTGGTCTCCCCTTGGTATTTTACAAAAAATAATACAATCTGTCAGCCCCAGACACACCAACCACTGTTCTTACCAACCATATGCTGAGACTTTATCATCATTCATTCATTCAACATCTAATCCTGTGTTGCCCCATGAGGAGTGTAGCTGGTGGAGGCTAGGCAAGTTGGTCCTGACATTTATGATAAGAATGACCAGCCTCATTCATCCCTGAGTGGCATTACATGAGCATAAACCCCAACCACCCCTTGGATAACAATTTGCACCAGATCAATCAGATTGAAGCGGCTTAATTACCCACTAAACCACGAGGCGCCATAATTTAATTATGTGGTTACCACCCAGCATAGTAAATGGCTTCCTGGTGTACAGGAAACCATTTGGCTTGTCATTTAATGTAGAAACACCCGTAGACAAAAGGAAAAGGAAAGATTGAAGGAAAAAAAGACAGATAAGGAAGGATGGAAAGGGCTCGAGCACTGACATTCCCTCTTGCATCAGGTACTTGGGCCCCGTGAGGGGCTGATGCATTATGCAAGCCCTGCTTGGGCTCCTAACCTCACCAAAACACACTACAACACTCTACAGACCATACAGAACAAGGCCCTAAAAATAATCACAGGCTGCACATCTATTACACCCACACACCACCTACACCAAGAAACCAAAGTCCTGAAAGCCGAGGATCATCTAGACATGGGAGGCACCCAAATTCTTGCCGCAGCCTCCACAAACTCACACCATCCGCTACACTACATGGCAGCACATCCACACACACACCAAGGAACATCAAAACAACACCATCCACTAAACTACACCATCTGCTACACAACATGGCAGCACATCCACACATCAAGGAACATCAAAACAACACCCAGCACACGATATCACACACACACGGCATCGTCGGAGGTAGACGTCCGTTACCGGCGCTCCATACCAGCTCAACACGGCCAGAGGCATTACCTAAATAAGTATCTTTGAATGAGTCAAGCTCTGTACCAGGTTAGACTAAATGATTTTTCATTATTAAAAGGAAAAGAAATAATAAGTTTAAATAAGACTGGTTCAAACAACAAAGAACCACGATGCGTTGAGTCAGCTGGGTTTGTTTATACTACAGCAACACGGGGAAAGCGTGCATACTTTGTAAGTACATACTCTGTTCATTTAGTATTACAAAATGGATCCATACTTCAGTAAAACAAATTTGGAAAAGAAAAGGGATAAAAGTAAAAAGCAAAATGATGATTTCTACCAAGAACTGGTTGAAGTGGAGACTCACAATAGACTGGTTGAACGTGTACACAAACTAGAAATGGCTTTCAAAAATGAAATTGATGAAATAAAGAAGCAAATGCACTTGCAAAAGGAAGAGATAGAAAAACTGGGAAGGGAGGCCAATAAGAAAGACAACCATCAGTGAACTAACAGTGGAATTGAATACGCTTAGGAAGAAAGTGAGTGAAATGGGAAGTACAGTAGTTAATCACGAGAGTGTTATGGAAGAGTTAAAAAATGACACAGAGACAATTAGACAAGCAAGCAGTCTTATGGACCAGAGCAGTGATATTGAGGAGAAGATAACACAGGTGAATGAAGCTGTGCAAAGCTACAAAAATGATGTAGAAACCACGTATGCTGAAATGGTGAAAGTAAAGAAAGACTTAGAAACAAGGGTGGAGGAAAAAAACATTAAAAAGGAAGTGAAAAGAATAATCCAAAACAATCCAAAGTTAGTCAGAGATTCAGTAGAAATAAATAAATCAATAGTAATCACTGGTATAGAAGAGGAAGAAATTAAAAACAAGATCACTAGAGACAAAAAGGAGATGGCAAATGTAATGAGCTTACTGAAAGAAGTATCAGAGGAAATCTGTAGTAAAGACATAGAGGAACACAAAAGGTTTGGGAAATACGAGAAAAGCAAGACAAGACCTCTAAAGGTGACTTTCCAGAGTGTTAACACTGTGGAAGAGATACTAAAAAATGCAAAGAATCTTATGGAAAAAGAGGAGTTCAAAAATGTATGGATAAAAAGATGCCTAACACAAGAGGAACTGGAATTACTGAAAGAGAAAAGGGAGGAAGCAAAAACAAAAAATGAGGGAAGATCAGAAGAGGACAAGAAGAAACTTTTTTACAAAGTAATAGGATTGCAGGTACGAAAGTGGTACCCAAACAGGATGGAAGAAAAAGGAGGAAGTTAGTAGAACCATGTCATGACAAGTATATAAACAAGATGATAAAGTTGATGTACTCAAATGTGGATGGAATGGTATCTAAATTACTAGAGATGAATGATTATGTCAGAGAAAATGAACCACAAATAATATGCCTAACTGAGACAAAATTAACACCAAGGATATCCAATGACATACTAAACTTAGAGGAATACAATATATGGAGAAGAGACAGAAATTTAAAAAAAGGAGGAGGAATTATAATATTAACTAAGAAAAATCTAAAAGTCAAGGAAATAAACCTAGATATACCATCACAAGTAGAACTGATTGCAGTAGAGATCGACACATCTGAAGGTAAAGTAATTGTAGCCAATTTGTATATGCCACCCAGATCAAACACATGGGAAAGAGACGAATATGAGGACCTGGCAGAGAGTACAATTCAGAGTATAAGATCCTTGCTACATAAAATGGAAGAGAAATCGGAAAGAATTATACTAACTGGGGATTTCAATACAAATATAAATTGGAATACTCTAGATATAAATAGCCAAGAAAGCTGTTGGGACCAAAAGCTCCTGGATCTCGTACAAGAGTTTTTCTTAACGCAACATGTGAGGGAAACCACTAGAAAAAGAGGACTTGATGTACCTTCAGTGCTAGATCTAATATTTACTAGGCAAGAAAATGACATTGACAGTTTAATATATCACCCTCCACACGGCAAAAGCGATCATGCAGTACTAAATTATAACTTCAGGATAGCATATGACATAGTAAACAGCAATGACAGTTACAAAAAGAGACTAAACTATAAAAAGGGAAATTATCAAGACCTAAAGAAGTATTTCTTAGAAGTTGATTGGGAAAATGAGCTTAGAGGACAAGATTTAAATGCTGTATATAAAAAATTTTGTGAATTTTATGAAATAGGAGTCCAGAAGTACATCCCACAGCACAAAGAAGCAGATAAGAAAATACTGAAATGGTTCAATACAGAATGTAAAAAATCAAAAGAAAGAAGAGATTTGTTGTGGAATAGATACAGAAGACACAATAGTGAAAGGGCGTATAATAATTACAAACAGGCAAGAAACGACTATACAAGAATAAGGAGGGAAGCCCAAAAACAGTTTGAGGAGGATATAATAAATAAAAGTAGTGATCAACCAAAGCTGTTTTACAGCTATATCAGAAGCAAAACCAAAGTAAAAGATATGATACAATCCATCACGGACGAGGGAATCACTTATACACAAGAGAAAGATATTTGTGAAGCACTAAATAAGAATTTCCAATTAGTTTTTACAGAAGAAAAAAATTTTGAGAAGGAATATGTGGAACACGCATGTCCACACATACTACCAGATATACAAATAGCAGAAAAAGTAATACAGGAGGAGTTAAGTAGATTAGACAGAGGAAAAACAAGTGGTCCTGATGAAATTTCATGTTGGGTGTTACGAGAATGTGCAAAGGAGTTAAGTAAACCATTATTTTTAATTTTCAAGAAATCCTTGAGTCAAGGGAAACTACCTGATATTTGGAAAAAAGCAAATATAGTCCCCTTATTCAAGAAAGGAAATAGACAAAATCCTCTCAACTACCGACCAGTATCACTGACCAGTGTTGTAAGCAAGGTATTAGAAAAACTTATAAGAAAAGCTTGGGTAAATCATCTAGAAGAACACAGTATGATAACAGAAAGACAGTTTGGTTTCAGAAAAGGAAAATCATGTGTTACTAATCTGTTGAGCTACTATGACAGAGTAACAAACACAATACAGGAAAGGGAAGGATGGGTGGCCAGTATTTATTTAGATTTCAAGAAAGCTTTTGACACAGTACCACACCAAAGACTTTTATGGAAGCTGTACCATCAAGGAGGAATTCGAGGCAAACTGTTTTGTTGGATGGAAGACTTTCTCATAAAAAGAGAAATGAGGACAGTACTAAGAGGAAACTACTCATCATGGAAAGAAGTGACTAGTGGAGTACCACAGGGTTCGGTGCTGGCACCAATCATGTTTCTAGTGTACATAAATGATATAAACAGTAACACTGGAAATGAGAGCTATCTGAATATGTTTGCAGATGATGCAAAAATACAAAGGAGAATTACTAGCACAGACTCTTGTAGGGAGCTACAAGAAGAATTAAATAAACTTCATGAATGGAGTAGTACATGGCAAATGGAATTCAATGTGGACAAGTGTCATGTAATCAAGTTTGGTAAAAGTGGAAAAAGACCTGATTGGGATTATAAGTTAGGAAATAAAACCCTATACACATCAGAAAGAGAGAAAGACCTAGGTGTGATTATCAATAACAGACTATCTCCGGCTGACCACATCAGCGAGAAGGTACGGAACATGTATACACTGCTTGCAAATATGAGAATAGCATTCACATACATAAATGAAGACATGCTAAGAAGGATAATAACATCATTCATTAGACCAACCCTGGAATATGCATCAATAGTCTGGAGTCCTCATCTCAAAAAGCATATAGACAAGATTGAAAAAGTTCAAAGGGCCGCTACAAGATGGATACCAAGCTTAAGGGACCTAAGCTACGAAGAAAGACTAAATAAACTGAATCTACCAACACTACAGGAGAGAAGGAAAAGAGGTGACATGATAATGCTATATAAGTGCATATCAGGAAAGGAGAAAATAGACATAAATGATTACTTAACATATGGAGAAGCATCAGCAAGAGGACACTGCAAAAAACTGCATAAGAAGAGAGGTGATAAAGATGTAAGGAAATTCAGTTTCCCAAACAGAGCAATTGATCAATGGAATGCACTACCGAATGAAATAGTGTGTGCCAAAACAATTCACAAATTTAAGGATATGTACGATAAATATGGTCTAAGACACGGGACAATACGAGCTTGACTCATTCCTGTAAAGATACAATTAGGTAAGAACAAATACTGTCATCTCTCCCCCTTCGCCCGCCTCAGACCAGCTTCCAGAAGCATATCCATACTCAAATCACTCGCCGCATCATTCAGTCACCTAACACACAGCTGCATGCACGGCCTCCTGATATCCACCCTTCTGAATCCTATCTCCCTGCATGCACGGCCTTTGATATCCACCCTTCTGAATCCTATCTCCCTGCATGATATCCACCCTGCTGAATCCTATCTCCCTGCATGTACAGCCTCCTGATATCCACCTTCTGAATCCTACCTCCCTCGTGAGATCAGGGTCCACTTGGTCAGGCTGAGATGTGGGCATCATCCAGCCCTCTTAAGTTATCAGAAAAGGCTGGATGACTCCGTCGCTGATGCCTGTTCAGGATGTAACACAGCACCCCATACTATAAGGCACATTAGGCAAGACTACATTGCACACAGTCTGCAACACAGCACCCCATACTATTAGGCACATTATGCAAGACTGCATTGCACACAGTCTGCAACACAGCACCCCATACTATTAAGCACATTATGCAAGTCTGCATTGCACACAGTCTGCGACACAGCACCCCATACTATTAAGCACATTATGCAAGACTGCACTGCACACAATCTGCGACACAGCACCCCCATACTATTAAGCACATTATGCAAGACTGCAGTGCACACAATCACCTCCGACAACAACAACATACACTCCTTAAGAGCTCTGTGGGAAAGCCAGGTCTCGGCCGTGGCCTTCCTTAGGGACTCGGGGCTGTTCGGCCAGACTGCCTATGCAACAACAACTACTACTACTACTCATGCATCATTTGATGTGTTTGCTGTTCTGTGGGTGAAGTGCTCGCCGTCCAGGGGTGGCACAGTTGGCTCTGTGGTGACATCATGGTATATTTCCTGCAGCATTTCACAGTGAGGTCACGTACTTTATCATGTCCAGTGCACACAAAGCCTTCTTTCTTGCAAACTATTGCATGGTTTGCATCAAAGACAGTGCCACAGGCACACTGCCGCGGTAGGGTCTACTACTACTACTACTACTACTACCATTTTTTTTTTTTTTACATCTCCATCCATTGGGGAATTATATTGTGAAGATCAAAACCAACCTTCCTAATAGTTCACCATTTGGAGTTGTAATGTGAAGGTTAACACTAACCCTCATATTACAATCCGTTGGCCCCAAGCATGCCAACGGCTGTGGTTACTAACCATCTACTATTACTATTATTATTTCATTTTATATTTATTGATATTACAGTGTAAATAAAGACATTAAACTATTGGAGTCGCTGGTCTATGCGACTCTCGACCGCTGTAGCTTCGTATTCCATACCCGCCAGAGAGACTGGCCTGAGGGCTGATGATCTTGTGCCCCTGAGACAGCAGAGCAGACCTCACGAGGGAGAATGACAGTCCACATCTCATCCAGGCCATAACAGAACTCTGCAGTTGACGTTTCTTCTCAGAAAGAACCTCTGCCAGTCTCGAGTAGGATCTCATCGCCTCTGGACCCATCCCACCTGATGTTGTGAACACAAGGGGAGTGAATCGACCGTGGTCCACATGTTAGATTCTTTCTTGATAATTTCTATATTTTTCTTCTTCATTCCTCTTGTGTGCAGCTTCGAGGGACAGTTCACGATGACATGCTGCCATGGGATCGAATATCCTGATGTCGAAGAACGCCCTCTGCCCACGTATCCAGAAACCTCGAGTACTGATATCCACTCTTGCATCACTTGTGTTTGCTGTTCTGTGGGCGATGTGCTCGTCGTCCAAGGGTAGCAGAGCTGGCTCAATCGTGACATCATGGCATATTTCCTATAGCATTTTGGCAGTGAGGTCGCGTACTTCATCGTGTCGGATGCAAACAAAGCCTCCCTTCTGGCATACCATTGCATGGTTTGCATCAAAGGCAGTGCCACAGGCACAGTGTTGAGGTAGGTTCTCTATTGGCCACCCATATCTCAAGGCTATGGCGTCAATAAATTCTTGTTTGTTGATGTGGAAGCCTTTTGCCTTGAGAGGCAGGTTGTGAGCCAATTCGATGCCCCAACCTCCTGTGCAATTTCAACTCTTCTGCACTGGTCTGGTGTTAGATGTTCGTTTGTGCTGCAGCTGGTCCTTTTGTCTTGCTTCACGCTCCTTGCTTATCTGTCTATGTCTTTCTGCCTTTGGTACCAAAGGTCGATTCCACCCGTCTCAACCTGGGCGCAAATCTTCTGTGACAAGGATTCGGTGAGCCTGAGTGAATTTCTGTGTTCGTAGCTTGCCACGGTTGCTGGATTTATATTGCCAAGGCCTCCCATCCTGGGTGGTAATGCTAGAAAGTCCCTCTCTTCTGGTGTGGGGATGTGGCGCCGTTGGTTAGAGATGGCAGGAATGAATCCCTGATAGCATCCTCCAGTGGTTGTAGCGCAACTCGATGTCTGGTATGGTCCTCATCACGAAGGTCCACTTGTGCTTTACACCATAGGTAAATGCGCTGTATACTGCATGGGGTTCTGTTTTGGACGAGCCTTTGTTCGTGTCCTTTGGCCTATGCTCAGATTCACCACATAATTTCAAAGAAACTCAAAAATACTTTCGTTTACTTCCTAATCCCATTATAAAACTAGCTCAGAGATATTTTTCGAAGTTGATATGGTGGGTAAGGGTGGATAAATTAAAAAACGGAAATTTTTTAGAAGTCTTATCGGAAAAAGCCGCCACAAGAGCCGTGGAATCTCGTCGTGATAGGCCATTGAGAGGCGAGATACGGCTGGAGGGGGAGGTGCGCACGAAGTGTCCGCCTTATTTAGCAATTTTAGCCCTCCAGTTAGTGTTTTCAAGGATATTATGTGCAGAGTTATATAAGGTAAGTTATTATACATAAGCGTAGATAAGTATAATAATATGATTTATGTGTGATAAAGAGATATAATGGTCGCGTGGTTTCGTCGCTTCGATGACGTAGCATTGTGACGTCACGATCCTTTTAGCCGTGTGACGTCATGATCATCCCGGTGACATGCTGGCTCCAAGCGATTTTATCTTTTAAAATTCGGTTTCGTTCGAGTAAGTACAGGTTGCCTTATATTAATTTAACTCAGGTTTATAATGAGACGTGCATGGTATGGAGAAATTACCGTTTCGTACAACCAGAGGACTTTGAAATTTCTTTTTGACAATATGCATCTTACCTGCTGTCGCTTGTAGTAAGTACTTAATCGTTGTAGGTTACTATTAACATTATTTAAAACATTGTGGCCGTGCCTGGGACCGTGGGCAGGGTTTTTGGTGGGTCTAGGTACGAGATGGCCGACCAGTCAGTGTTGAAGAATCAATAACATGGCACCTACGTCAACATGTGTGTCTTGAAAGTCGGATTCGATGTGGTGGTTGCTGGCATCTCTACGGGGATCTCCTGAAGTGTTTGTACCAGGACGATGTAGCGCTCGATTTTCAACACTCTAACTGAGTTTCACCAAGACATGGTGAGTCTGGAGTGCATATTGCCCTGTATTTACCGAAAAGACACACATGTACACATACCTGTTATATATATATATATATATATATATATATATATATATATATATATGTAAGTGTATAGTATAGTGCCTTCATTAATTATGTTTATTGATTATGCTATTTTTACCAAGGATAATATGTTTAGGCTTGTTAAGTCAATAATGTACTTAGGCTCGTGGTTAGCAAAATAAGTGATGTTTTGAAAATACCGCCCAGCTCTGCCGATACAGAGGCAACAGCGCCCATTCATTAGTTCAGTTCAGCAAGCGTGTCTGTGGCTTGCTTAACATCAAAAAGTATCGGTGAACACTTAACAAAGCAATTTGAGACACGGACGATGGCTACTGGGAACTGAACGACGATTTTTCCCCCTGCTGGTAAACTTACTCTCTTAGGGATGCAATATGTGGCTTATTTATGACATTTTCTAGTCAGTATTGTTATTATATGTATAGCAAAGTAGTTACAAATAAATCTTACTTAGATTTCATGAGCTATTATGGTCATTTCGGATATCATCGTGCCTGGTAGTAGTAGTTGTAGTGGTGTTGGTATGGTAGAAGTGGTGGTAATATATAACTGTACATGCTTGTCATAACACATCTTTATGACTACCATATCAAAATATTTATTGGTAATTTCTCTTACAGGTTGACATGGAAAACATTAGGATGGCAGTTTTAGGCCAAGAGTGACTAGAGGAAGCAGCGAAAGGGTTCCCTACCTGGCCATCTCTTCAGACAAGGTAAGTTTTCTAGTACAATATTTTTAGTATACACTCAAACCTCGATTTAAGGGACCTCCGTTTAAGGGATTTCGGATTTAAGGGACTCCATATTCTGCCTGACAAACGGACAAGACCATTAAAAAATGATACGTAATGTCTAGCTTATAGGCTACTGTACACAGTATGTTTCTTTATACAGTACCCGTAAAATAATATTCGTAATCATACCACGTTGAGTACACCGCTTCCCGTCTGATCAGCGAAGTTATGCAACGTTGGGTCTGGTTAGTACTTGGATGGGTGACCGCCTGGGAACACCAGATGCTGTTGGCATCCCTACGTGTCAAGTGGGATTGGAGGAGGATTAGTGCCCCTCCCTGTAAAACAATTAACTCTAAGCCCTTGGCCACCTCGATTGGGATACATGGCGTCTGGCTGAAATGAATATAAATAAGTGAAACAATCATTGCATTTCGTAATAAGATTGTCTTTATATGTGGTAAAACAATGGACATTTTCAAGTAAGGGACAAGTTGATTCCCCATTTAGTCCCTTAAATCAAGGTTTGAATGTATTGTTCCTTTTAATAGAGGGTGGTGGAGGTGTGAAGAGGGAGAAGAAGACTGGGGATAAGTTGGAGGGATGGAGTGGAGAGGTATATGAGAGAGGGGGAGCCCTAGATTTGGATGAAGGGATGGAGTGAAGGGATATATGAGAAAGGGGGTGACTGGGGATGAGATGGAGGGAGGGAGTGGAGAGGTATATGAGAGAGGGGTGACTGAGGATGAGATGGAGGGATGGAGTGGAGAGGTAAATGAGAGAAGATGTAAGTTTGGGGAGGGCAGTGAAATGGCAGGGGACAGGGTGACATGGAGATGATTTGCTTGTGCCCTCCCCTTACAAGATTGAGGTGTTTGGCTGTAGATAGACATATTTATATATAATGCTCCATATGTGTAATTCACTCCTTTCCACTTTGCAGAGTAATTGCTATTGTGTTGAGGGTACAGCTCAGTCAGTGTTATTTTTTATCATTTAATTCCTTACTCTCACTACCATACCCAAACCAGCGGACTGAGCCGTTCCCACAACACACAATATTACCAGGAGTTATTATCGTTCTTTTGCACTAACTTGGCCTAAATTATCATTCTTCTGCAGCTTATTTTACATAGCAGAAAAAGAAAATACGATCCCACATTTTCACCGTAGCACTTTTTCAAGACTAACATCATTATTAAGCATTAATTGCTCTAAAAACAGCAGTCAAGATGGAGGAATGCCAATGTTAGGCCAAGTTAGGGTGTGTTCATATCATTTACTGTATGGTTTATAACTTTGTGTCTCCTGTTGTTTTGTATTGTTTATTGTATCATTTATAAAGGCTGTAACATGTACGGGCATACCTCTTTTAAACGATGTAAATGGTCAGGTAAAACCCCATCGTTAGGTGGGGTATGGTATATCGGGGTACTTTTAACATGTAAAGCAATGTGGAGCGTTTACCAGCCTTGGGTGTCCCTCCAACCAAGTCCAAAACCCAACCAAATGAGCCCCAAAACAAGTTTGAAGCCAATCTGAATGACCTAACAGCTGTAAAAGAAGTTAACCTTAGCCTAGCATCTGTAAATAATTCACTAAAACCAACAAATAAAATCTGAAAATTGTCAAATGTCTGGAAAAAATCAAGCTTAATAAACTGTACCCCAAAATGACAATGTTCATCCCGCCTATGGCTAAAACACATTTCTGTTTACCTATCTATCTATTGCCAGACGCCTCAATCCCGTTTGGGGTGGCCACAAACAAATCGCCTCCACGTCGCCCTGTCCCCCGCCATTTCACTGCCCTGCTTCCAACTCACACCCTCCTCTCTCATACCTCTCCACCCCATCCCTCCATCTCATCCTCGGCCTCCCTCTCCCTCTTCCCCCCTCCACCTCACTCACATACACTCTCTACGTCAGTCTCTCACCCTCCATCCTCTTCACAAGGCCGAACCACCTCAGTGTGTTCCTCATAACACTTCCTATCACATCCACACCACAATGCTCTTTTTTATCCTCATTCGTCAGCCTGTCTCTCCATGTGACTCCACAGGCTTCTCTTAAATAACTCATTTCCACTGCTCTCACTCTTGACTTGTGTCCTTCCAACAACGTCCAAGCTTCACTTCCATACGTTAGCGTTGGTATCACAATACTGTCATGTAGTAACTTTTTCATTTCCATGCTCACTTCCCTGTTTCTTATCACTGCTTTCAAAGAACCAGCAACCTTTCTTCCCTGCTGTACCCTTTCAAGCACTTCACCCTCCAAACCTCCATCCTTACTCATCACACTACCCAAGTACTTAAACGTACTCACATTTTCCAATTCCTCACCATCCAACCTCACTGTACATTCACTGATTTCACCTCTCTCAAAGGCCATCACTTTACTCTTCCCTACATTCACCTTTAGATTCCGTTTCCTACACACTTTCCCAAACTCATCCACCAAGCCTTGCAGCTCCCCTTTGTCTTCACTCAACAACACAGTATCATCTGCAAACAACAGTACAGGGAGTTTCCAAACACCATCATCTCTCACCAGGACCACTCCAACATCCACTACGCTACCTTGTACCTCTTTTATTACCCCATCCATGTACAGATTGAACAACCATGAAGACATGACACATCCCTGTTTCAACCAAGAGAAAAATTCACTTAGTTCACCATCCACATGCACTGCAGCCTTCGCACCATCATACATACTCTTCACAGCATTCAACAACTTCCCATCTACTGCATATATTCTTAATACTTTCCACAGTCCTTGTCTATCCACCCTGTCATATGCTTTCTCCAAATCCATGAAAGCCACATACAATTTCTTTCCCTTTTCTAGAAACTTTTTCACTTAAGATCTAAGAATGAATATCTGATCTACACAACCTCTTCCCTTTCTAAAGCCTCCCTGTTCTTCTCCAACTAATTCCTCTGTTCTTTCTCTAACTCTGTCAATAAGTATCCTACCATACACTTTTCCTATTATACTAAGAAGACAAATGCCCTTATGATTACCACACACTTCTTTTTCCCCTTTTCCTTTGTGCAAGGGAATAATTACACCTGACTTCCAATCCTCTGGTACTCTTCCTTCCTCCCAGGCAAATCTGCACATCTTCCACATCCATTCTACTACTATCTCTCCCCCATGCTTCAGCATTTCACCACACACTCCATCAATTCCTGGGGCTTTCCCCGATTTAACTTTCTTCATTGCTTCCACAACTTCTGTCCTACTGATTTCTTCCTGTCTTCTCACCTCCCTCCTTCTCCCAGCCATTCCCCAGCCACTTATACTCTCATTACTTCCATCCTGTATGTTCAACAATTCCTTAAAGTGTTCTCTCCATCTGCTCACCTTTTCTCCCTTCTCCACTAGTAATCTACCATTTTTATCTTTCACTCCCCTGCTAACCTCACTTCCACCCTGTCTTACTCTCTTCACCTCTTTCCAGAACATTTTCTTACAGTCCCTCCACTTGACACTCAAATTCCTTCCAAATTCCTCATCCACTCTCTTCCTACTCTCTCTTACTAATCTTTTACCTCTCTCTTTCTTTCTACATATAACTCTCTCTTCCGCCTCTCATCTTCTTCCACGCCCCTATTTCTCATCCATTCATTGTATGCTTTCTTCTTTTGTGCCACAGCCTGTCTCACCTCTTCAGTCCACCACGCTGTTCCTTGCACCCCCCTCCGTCTTCTCTTCCACACACCACATCACATGCTGCACATATTTCTTCTGTAAATATCCTGCACACACCTTCCACGTCCCCCATCTGCTCCAATTCATATTTACCCAATCGTTCCTCCACTTCTCTCTTATACTCTGCCTTTTTCTCATCCTCTTGTAACCTTTCCACTCTTCTTGCAACTACTCCTTCCTCTCGTCTTTCCCTTCTTCTATTCCTCCATCTTACTTGGATCCTAATTCTGGCCACCACCAAGTAGTGGTCAGTGATGATTATAATAATAATAATAATAATAATAATAAATAAGAGTAATAATTAGTAGAATAAAATCACGTAAATTCTCAGTCTTCCCAAACGTGCCATTCCTCGAAGCACTTTCGGTTGGTCTTATGCTCAGTTAACCCAGTTATAGTCGGGATAACCCTAGTATGCAAGTCCATTTAAACTCGAGATTATTTTATTCAGCTGGGTGAGTCACAGGAGCCTGAGTGTGAAAGTGCTAAGATGTCCAGCTGAGTGGCCTTCATGGTGATAATCTCGTTGGTTTTTAATAATATGGCTCTTATGATGCAGTTGAATAAAATCTTCACGCGTTAACTGGTAGAGAAAACTGCACTGGAATTCTTGTCCCGAGCATGAGAGGGCATTAGGCAGTAAGTTTTTGCCATGTCCTAGTCTTCCCCATGATTAGGGTCCGCAGTAGTACGAACCATACCCAGGCAAGAGATAGGTGAAGAGGAACAAGGATGAACCTGGAGGCTAAGAGGAAGGTCACTGCCATCCGTTGCCACCGTGAGTTGTGGGTCGTTAACCTGTTCATATTCTAAACCAGCAAATGAATGGTTCTCCTCCATCATGTGCACCAGCCTATAATAATTTCTGTAGCCTGTCATTCTTTTAAGTGGATTAGGCTATTACACACACACACACACACACACACACACACACACACACACACACACACACACAAACACAGATAGATAGATAGATAGAGATATACATAGATAGATAAAGAGATTTCTGTCCATAAAAATGAAATGCTTGTAAAGAAAAGAAAGTCAGTAAAAATAGAAATGCCAAAGACAGAACACAGATAACACCACAAACTGCTATACTTTCGCTTTAGTTAATGCATTTATATTTATTTTATTAGTTTAGTACAGCTTCCATTTTCATGCTGACGTTTAATTTTTATTTGTAACTTACCGTACACCACATATGTTGCTATTTTTTTCGCATTTGTTATCCTTACCAGCATGTGGTTACTTGATGGTTGTTTTAATCCTGTTCTTGATACGGTACTTTTCCATTTAACTCCTTCAGTCCGATGATGCATTTTCTCATTGATCTGGATACCGCTGGACGATTTTCTTCAGCTTTGGAAAGAACTGTGATAGACAAAGGGTTATTGAAGGCTGTGACTAATTTCGGTTTAAAATCTCTCCATACCTGAGTAAAATATTCTGGACGTAGGACGATTTTTTTTTATTTTTATGCATCGGAAAGGATAGGTTAATGTGTGAGAAAGCGAGTATATTCATTCAGCAAGTTTTTTTTTCCTTGTTTTTTTTTCTTTTTTTTTCTGTTGCCGGGCGATATCCTATATTATTAAGATTAGGAGAAAGCTGGTATTGAGGGTGTTGGGAAGTCTCCATTGATCCATTTACCAGTATGACGTGTGTATTTACTCTCCCATCTCCAGGTAATTTTATCCAGCTGTGAGGATTCGTATTGAAAAAAAAATAAGGTGTTTTAATTTCCAGTTATCTATTCAGTAGTGTATAATGACTGTCCTGAATGCTAATTTTTACAAGCCATCACCTCGTTATTTTAGTTTTGTGTGTATGTTTCGTAGTGAAGAGGTTAATATTTTGTTGACAGTCACTGTAGGTCTGTCAGATATTAGTAGGTGTAAGAGTGGCTAACACTTTCAAGGCATGATTGGGTAACACACAAGGTTTGATTGGTTAACACACAAGGTTTGTTTGGTTAACAAAGATTTGATTGTTTAACACACAAGGTTTGATTAGGTAACACTCACAAGGTTTGATTGGTTAACACTGATTTGATTGGTTAACACACAAGGTTTGATTAGTTAACACACTAGGTTTGACTGGTTAACACAAAGTTTGATTGGTTAAAACACAAGGTTTGGTTAACATACAAGGTTTGATTGGTTAACACAAGGTTTGATTGATTTACACAAGGTTTGATTGGTTAATACACAAGGTTTGATTGGTTAAAACACACGATTTGATTGGTTAACACAGGGTTTGGTTAACACACAAGGTTTGATTGGTTAACACACAAGATTTGATTGGTTAACACAAGGTTTGATTGGTTAACACACAAGGTTTGATTGCTTAACACACGAGGTTTGATTGGTTAACACACAAGGTTTTTGTGACTGACTCTCAGGTTGGTAAGATTATCTGTCGTTACCTGAAATTAAACGCTAGCGGTGTCCTGGACTCGTATTCTCGGTTGAGGAAGCTCCCTAACACCTTTTCCCAAGCGATTTATTTTGTTTAATGCACCATACTGCCCTCTTGTGTTTTACATAAATCCGTCTTATATCCCCGTACTCTGCATGAATAACTTTCAAAACGATATTATCCACCTATATCTGGAAATTGCTAAGGAAGATTTCCTGGGAAGTCTCCTTACCCGACGAGATTACGGGCCGTAGAGTACAACCTTAAATAAGATTAATCAGTCGGGAAATTCATCATTACCCATTAATGTTAGTAAACCTAAGTAAAAGGAAAAGGTAAATAAAAGCCAGTAATTTCCTCTGTATCTTATTTATTACAATAGCGTGACTGCAAAGGGAATGGCGGGTTTGCTTTGTGAGCAGAAATAAACAAAGGGATGATTTACCAACTAACTGTTCACATCACAGGTATTTTCGACACCGGTAAAACTACCTAAAGAAGACTGCTGCTCTACCCATAACAATGATGAAAAGAAAAACTCTTGCCAGAAACACACTCACAGTATTTTCCATTTTTATTTCCCTGTGATTGAGCCGGAGGATTTGTTGTTTAGATAGGCTTTCTCTTTCCCAACTCAGTTAAGAGTTCGTTGAGCAGGGAGCTAGACTCTATCCTTCTCCTAGCTCAGATTAATCGCCTTTTGAGAAGGAGATAGACTGTCTGTCCTAGCTCAGCTTAGACGTTAGTGAGTAGGAGGCCACATCCTTTCTTTCCTTCCATCCTCCCTCCCTTCCTTCCTTCCTTTTATATAGGGTATTTTATTTATTTATTTTTTTTAGCTCTTTATCCCATCTCAGGTAAAAAGTTTGCTGTTGATCAGGTTAGAATATCCTGCTTCAACTAACATGCCATTGAACAGAGTAGGCCAGACTCTTTCCTAACCATGCCGTTGGGCAGACTTCGGTTTTTCAGTTCTTGATCTTAAACCAGTTATTACGTCGCTGAGTGGCTTACTATTCGACCCTCCTAACTCAGCTAAACGTCAGTGAGCAGATTAGATACGGTACTCTTTCTCCTAATTCAGCCTTGACGTCTCTGAGCAAGTTACTTTTTCTCGTAGCCCAACTTGACGTCTTTAAGAAAGTCAGACTCATTCAACTAGTTCTTAGACGTCTTTGGGCAAGTTAGTGAGACTTTCTTCCACTCAGCTTGACATCTTTGAGCAAGCTACTTAGAATCTTTCTTCATACCCAACTTGAAGTCTTGAAGCAAATTAGATAGCTGTTTTCTTGCTCAGCTGAACGTCATTGAAAAGACTGGACTCCTCGTTCTTGCTCAACTTGACACCTTTGAGCAGTTTAGACAGACTTTCTCCTAACTCAGCTTCAACGTCTTTGAGGAGGTTAGATAGACTCTTGATCCTGACCCAACGTGACTTAATGGAGCAGAAAGCCAAGTTTAGACCATGTTTCCTTGCTCAACCCAAAATGTCAGTCCTACTATAAATACATTTTTTTTCTTATACATCTATAAGTGTCCACATTTTCGTAATCATGTCGCAGAAAGGGTTTTGAACAGTATACAATTTGAACACTTTATTTTGGGGGTGATTAAAAGGGATCGAAAGCTACAAAAGAGTATTCACCTTTTTATTAACAGTTGGGCTGGAAGGAGACAAAAGAGATAGTTTACTTTTTCTATTACCAAAGGATGGAAAAAAAGATGCGTAGCTCAATTTATTTCAGGATCGAGACAGATCTAGGAAGAGACTGGAAGAGCTTAGCTACCCATCAAGTGTTTTTAAAGATTTTTTATTTAGTCCGTCATATTAATAGTTACGGTATGTTTTAATCTGGCTGATTGAATGTTTTCCTCTTTTGTTTTTTTAACACTGCTCAGATGCCGTTTTTGATGCTTATTCCTGCTAACTCTTGATGCTTTTATTCAGCTTAGAAATGAAATAACCTCGTACTGAAAGGGCTAATGATTGCTTCATCTAACCCCTCCAGTTCGAGAAATCGCTTCTTTAAGATGAATAAATTTCTTAAGATAACAAGAATAAAATAAAAATGGCATCATCACATTGAAGTGTGTGTGTGTGTGTGTGTGTTTTTTTTTTTAATCATAATAAGAGTTACGTTATTTTCCTAGGTTATTGAAATTATATATCTCCAGTGAATTTTAAGAATCTTGTTTATTTCCTTGTTTTTTCTCCTTCAGACTCTAATGACTTAAGTAAAAGAGTTTTGTTTTGCTTT
Organism: Coenobita brevimanus; assembly: GCF_032717465.1. NCBI lineage: Eukaryota > Metazoa > Arthropoda > Malacostraca > Decapoda > Coenobitidae > Coenobita > Coenobita brevimanus. The sequence continues at coordinate 15,728,409 of NC_137028.1, forward strand.
TCGCATTAAGAGTTAGTATCTGATTCCTCAGTTAGGATTCTATATTTTGGCCCTATTTTCTGTCATTAGTTCCCCCCCAAATTTTAGTCTTCCATCTCCAGTGTTTTTTTTTTTTTTTTCCTCATACAATAGTGTTTAGAATTGATATTTATTAAGAATTATAGCTATAGCCTGCAAGAAAAAGTTTGTCATATCCATCATATTTCATATTTTATATATCAGAATTATGTTCGAGTTGCGTTATATCCCTTGTACTTGAGTGTTCTTGCCTTATTTAATCACAGTATTTGAATTAACCATGAATGTGTGGAAGAGAGACAGGACTTGGAAGGGAGAAAAGATTTTGTTTGATTGTGTTCCAAGAAATTTTTGGTCTGAGGAAGAATAAAATAGCCAGTAAGGTTGAAGAAAAACGAGTTACCTTAGTTGCTTTATGGTGTACTCACAGATCACACTTTGTTCATACTAACTTACTTCTCCTATCACCTATACTTTTTTTTTTTTTAGTAGCTTCGGTAAATTGGATAGTAGGTAGTGAAAGGGGAAAGCTTAGTGAAAATTTCTAGGTTATATTTGTATACTTCTAAGGAAACGGAAACTCACAGGAAAGCTTCTTCTTCTTCACTTCATTTCTTGTGTACATAAGTGATAAATCAAAAAATTATTATGATGATAATAATGAAGGGCTTCCCGATTCACCATTTCTATATAAACTTTCTAACCTTAGATAATGATTTATATAGTAGCGCTTCGGTATATGATTATTATTATTATTATTTAATATTATTTATTATTATTATTTACTTCATGTTCACGAGACACAACACTGACAGATACAGGACCAGACTAAGAAAGGAAGTCAGCCTACGTGTTTACCAGGAGTAGCGGTGCATAGTTTACGGTTGGTCGCTGCCACGCATTCGTAAACAAAAAAAACAAACAAAAATTTGAACATGCAGACAAACATACTCGGCTTGATTAATTACCGTGTCGTGAAATCAAGTAATTTTGCTCACGTATGGAAATGTTTATCTTCCTCACTCAACAACATTTCCATATTTGGGGATACAGTAATTCTGATAAACTTACTCGTCACCATCCCCCCCAGCCTGCCCCCCCCCGCGCGTGTGTGTGTGTGTGTGCGCGCGCGCTCGGAGAAGTGTTGTGTCCTGTAAGTGTTTGTGGAAGTGTGTATTCGTGGCAGATCTTCAGGGAGCGCTGTCTGTCACTTCCACCTTATCCTGCCCTTCTGTCCGCGTCCTTGTGTACGTGTGCTTGGGTGATCTTCCGGGGATGTACGTGTTTTAGGATGACCTTGTGAACCTGTACGTGTACCATGGTGAACTGTAGGACTGTACAGTGTTATTTATTTGTCGCCTTAGGTGTGTGTTTGTCCTAGGGTAGCCTGATGAGTGTGTACATAGCCATACCTGATTGATCTTTTGGAACTGTGGATGTGTACGTGTGTGATATGAAGTATGTTTAAAATGTAGTTATCGTATAATTTAGTGAAGAAAGATTTTATGAGCTAGATCAAATGAGTTGCTTTAGGGAATTAAGTAGGCTGGAGGAGAAGTGTCCACATCACGCCACACTCATTTATACCACATACACCTATCAAAATATCATGATTCAAATCACACCATAACACACCATGACCACACCACCTGCACACTGTAATCAGGCCAACATTACAGTACATCACACCATGATCGAAGTAGCAAGGCAACACCCAGTCAACATACCATGATCAAAGCAGCACATTTTAATCTTAACAGCATTACCAGTACCACCCACACAGCATGAGCAGAAAACCACATCAACACACAGTCATCATGGCGACAAATAACATCACACTCACACCACAACCACACCCTCACAGCCACACAACTAGCAGCGTGACAGCGACCTCAAGACTAGTTATGGTGATATGAGCAGAGAGGCGAGTGCCGGCTAAGACAGAATGTTAGAAGATGGTGCCGTGGTCGTCCAGAACTTTAGATTTTAGAATTTCTTTGACATGGGTTTTCTTTAATATCGGTTCATTGGATTGAATCCGTGGGTTTAAGTACAAGATATTTATTTGTGTGTTTATAATTATTTATTTCATTAATTTTTATCTTTTAGCGAGTGTTATTATTATTATTATTCCCGAACTTCAACATGGCTTCATATTAATATCGGTTCGTTGATTGGCGCTGAAGAATTGGTATATTTTCTTTTTCCTTTACGGAGAAGAGGATGACGATTATTCTCAGATTTTTAGATGGATTATTCCAATATTAGCTTATGGTTTTTTATTATTACTTGTTCGTTGGATTGGTACACCAATACTTTTGTTTTTAATTATAGTAACAGAACGTTATCTGTTTTTCAATGGTGATAGGAATGTACCCTACGCAGGGAAGGCATGTTAAATTGCAGTAATTACATATACTTAATCGCCTTTTTGTTTATAATGTAGTATATATTTCAACACATTATTTTTCCTTGTCTTTTGGACCGAATTCGAATATCATGCCCTTTTCCTTTATGCATTAATTTATTTTTTTTTTTTTAATAAGCCTTATAAACCGAACATAAAGCATACCCTTTTCATTGGTGCGATATTTTAGATTTTTTTCATTTGGACATTTTAGTTATTGAACCGAAGTTAAAACACGCCCGTTTTCATTTATTAAAATATTGTAAAGATCTTTTCATCAGACTTTTAAGCAGTTTGAACCGAAATATTCCAAAATGTTTCGACACACTTAAGAGTACGAAGCACTGGTGTGAACAGTAATTTTAGCAGCTGGACAATAGAGTCTGACCACCATATTAAGATGTCAGAGTTGTAACATCTCTCTGGATGTATTAGCAAACACTTGAGTCCTGCCACTGGATTGTTAATAATAATATCTACTGGTTTATTTAGTATTTAGCTTACCCTTAACCCTTTCGCCTTCTGTGGACACGTTGTTATTTTACCCAGGCTTCCTCAAGACTGTTTTTTAAGCCAAGGAAAATTCTACATGTTGAAAAGTTATCAAAGCTTCCTTGTTTAACTTTGTGAATGGTTGAATTTTCCTAAACTGAATGTGGTCTTGAATTAACGTGAATAAAACCCCAGCTGTGTCAGTGACAGTGAAAGAGTTAATATCATTGTTTCAATCCTAAGACAATACGGTCCACAAGACATACATAAAGGTTTATAAATCAGGTAATAACATCCGCCCTGGACATATACCGTTCCTAAACTCAGTTGACACTAACAGCCAATCAGAAAAGCCCTAATTGGTCTTAATTGGGACCTTCTGATTGGCTTACCAAAGACCAAAAAGAATACAATACAGCGAGCTCCAAAAAAGACCGCACACGAGCTACGAGGAGCCTTACTCTTCGATGTAAAACTGTGCTTTGTAATAGTTTTGGTGACGATTTTGATGACTGAGTAGAAGAAGTAGCCATTTTTAGCCTGCAAGAGGATGTAAAAAAGTTCTAATTGATTTATTCCGAGTTTTTAAAGAAGAGTGATGTTTCCACATTACTGGTGTTTGGTCGCTACTGCAGTTATCTGACTAGAGCCCACCGTAAGAGTGATAGATAGATAGCTAGTATAGAGATAGAGAGGGAGAGAAACTGTTATATAGACTAGTATCTAGTTCGTAGATGAAGTGACTTGTAGAAATAGATATGCAATCGACAGTCTCATATAGAAATGAGTTGGGTCTTGAAGAAAGCTGAAAACAGAATACGTAGATGGTGGAGAGAATGAGAGAGAGAGAGAGAGAGAGAGAGGTTCAAGGAACAGACATTTTACCCCTATAAGAATATAGCCTGGATATGAGAGAGAGAGAGAGAGAGAGAGAGAGAATCTTAGCTCATAAGTTTTCCTACCGGATTACAATGACTAACAATCATAATTCCACTAGTTTTATCTGGCTATCAAATCAACAACAACGGTAGATATAACAACAAGGGTCCGAACAACTGGTCTAGGTGAAAGGAATCTTCGAGGGGTGGGTGGGGGGGTTGTATGTTTCTTGACTCTGGGAAGCAAATAATCTCTATAAATTTATCTTCTCGATAACACGCGTAAGAGACAGTGCCTGGGATATATACGGTATATATATATATATATATATATATATATATATATATATATATATATATATATATATATATACTTCACGTGAGATTGAATATTAGCTCGCGGATATTTTGAAATCTTAGATAGGAGGAGATTATTGCGGGAACTGTATTGTTTTTTAAAAGCTATTTTGAGCCGATGCAATATGGGCTGAAAGTTTAAAGTTCAGGCTTACATGATATCGTGTTGAAGAGTAAGCTTCAGTCAAACAGAAAATCCAATGCCCGAAACGATGAAGGAGACTAGAACATCAAATGATGTGGCTTTTCCGTTTTGAACGTGGGTTAAATTTTGCAGGCAACACGAGGAAGTTTGTTTCCATTTTGAACGTTGGTTAATCTTTGCATGCAGCAGGAAGTTGCTGTGGCGTCTACCATAAATGGTACATCCCTCTTTACTCACCCCCACACACAACTTTGTACATAAACAGCCCCAGGATATAAATGGATTTAAGTACTTTCCACATGGAGACAGTAGGAGGAGAGACATCGTTTTGGGAGGCTGTGGAAGTTAGACCGGTGTTAAATTCTTATTTGATGGTGTTCCTTTCTTGTTACGGTAACTAATTATTTCGTTGACTTCTTGCTCTGTCAGTTTCTTTGTTTTATCGGCTTCTTGTTCTGTCAACTTTGTTTTATTAGTTTCTTGTTTCTTTGACGTCTCTTGTTACCGACTTCTTTTTTAGTGACTTTTTTCACCGCATCCGTGGGCTTTCAGTTTCTTTTCCTGGTGTTCACTTTTTGTTTTATCTTTGTTAACTTCTTGACTTACCGTTTCAGTGTTTGATTTTACCTCATCCTTGTTTCCTTCCCGATTCATTGATTGTTTGCTGCTCTGTTTTTCAATATTCATTTCTTTCTCTTTCGTTGATCGCGTCTTGGTTCAGTGGTCTTGTTCTTCACTTTTTTTCAGTTTTAACTTTTCTTCCTCCTCTCCAGATTTCTAGCTTTGGCGATTTTTGTCCATCTTGACATCACCCTAGCATGTGTGTATCAGTGTGCTTGGCTCACATTTTTCAGTCTCGCCTTGTGATGCAGGGATCTAGCTGGCCGTCCCATTTTAGTTGGTGCTTAGAAAGAAGTTACGGCAGCCACCTGACACCCAGCTGTCACAGGGAGAAGAGGAGCCAGGTTCGAGGAAGTACAAGTTTGCCATGAGTCGGCCCCTCGCTGCGCAGGTCCAGTTAGCGCGCAGCGACGGGCCAACTCGTCAAGAAGAATTCCACAAGTGTCTTTTGAGTGCGCCAAGCATCCCCATGGTGTGCAAGTTTTTTCTCAAGAACGTGCAAGGCATTCTCAAGTATATACGGGTATCATCTTGGAGTGCGTGTTCTGTAATTATCCCCATAAGTGGGCCAAGTACCATCTATCACCAATGACTACTTATACTGCTTAAATTATCGTGCACAAGTGAGGTTTATCACTTCACTAGTCCCTGACTCAAAATTTCCCTCTGTATACATGATTAATAGGAATTTTTGTCTCAGGGAAAATAGTAACTGGAATATGGCGTGGTCATCATTTTTCAGTACATGTATGTATATCAAACACGCCCCTTATCATTAAATAATTAATAAGTCAGGTTCATCCATGGAATGTCGAGCGAATCCTGACCAAAAGTTTATCAATAACAATAGGTATTAGAGGGGGAGTAAGGGTGCTTAAGGGATGTGAGGGAAACTGTCCTCTATATACATATACACAAACAGCACACAATTACGTAAGACTTGTACAGAGGCCACTGCGCGTTGCCCTAGTCCGGATAAGTGGCATAAGAACAAGGAGACAGATAGAACACAGTGATTAGTAACCCCCTACGTCCGGAATTGGGCAGTGCGCAGTGGTTAGAGACACTTGGCACAACGTCACCACCTTGCGCTTCTTCTTCGTCGCTGTCTTCGTCTTCTTGGACTTTGTAGTTGGTGCATAGGTGCTGGCGGGAAAAGTTTGCACTCTTTGTAAGTCGTTTTTGCCTCGTGTGTTTGTCCTTCATTCATTTCGTGTGGGTACTGTTTATGATACGTACAGTAGTTGGCGTGGGGGTGTTTTAATTTTATGTTTGCATATTTTGACACTCGAATTAAACATCTTTTTAAAGAAATGAGGTACTCTTTTCATCCCTATTGTTAGGTGAAGCCTATTTAATATATGTGGTTTGGTGTTTGATCCCAAATTTACATTTATATTATCTTTGCAGTTTGTACATTAACTTTTCAATTTGTTATGCATTAACATTGCATTTTTATACATTGAATTTGCACATGTAGGCATTAAATAGGCTACTCGTGTGTGCCCTTTGTTTTTGTAGTGTGGGTACTGTTTAATATGCACCTGCAGTGTAGTATGGTATATTCCTGCAGTTTTAATATACCATATTTGCCAAAGCAAATACTGCTTATTCATGGTCACTAGAGGGATTGGAGATTTTTTTTTTTTTTTTTTTTTTCCAATATCGTACATTTTTGTTCTGTGAAATCAACAGAATGCACCGTTTTGAATATTCAGGTGTTGCATGTCTGAGCAAGAGTGGCAAGTGTTGCAAGCATTTGAGTAGAGTATACTAGTATAATCATTTGGTTTATGTTAGTACTGTGCGCCCTTGCATACCATCAAGAGCTGAAATATTGTCAGGAATTTGACACAGTGGCAGTATATTTTGGGTATTAGGTGTGATATGATGGGAATAGTTTGTAGCAATGTGGGTTTGTTGCTAATCTTGGTGTACAGAGCCTCGTGTGAGTGAGGATGTGTTCGGACTGTAGCCTATATCTCAGAGCATGTCTCTCACACCAGACGAGAAGCACATCAGCATGTTAGCCGCCAAAGTCACACGTCATATTTACACAACATATACATTATCCAAACCAGAAAATACACAAACATATCTCCTTTACATATTGTGAAATAAGAGACAACTGACTCGGTTTTTCCCACGGATACATTTTTGTTGTTGTTGCAAAAGTGTGTCAAGACGAATTATCCACCGGGCGGGTCTGCTTACAAAAAGCGGTCAATGACGTCATGGGGTCCTTTCTGGCTGGTGGCCGAGGAAAGCACGACGACACTGACTGGGTGATGAACGACACTGAATGGGAACACTTCTTTCGAACAGACCCACCGCACAATACATTTGACAACGGAACTGTAGAGGCAAATTTTAGGAGATTTTATCTAAAAGAAATCAGTAACACAATTATAGCTGTATAATTCTACTATATCACTAATTTTCTCAATGGATAAGTTTGATATTCATTGCTAATCCTCAGTGCTCCTCAGAATAAGAGTGCAAACTAAAGCTAAGGGCATGATTTCTCTTGAAATATCAACATTTAGCTCTAATTCAGTGTTTTAGTAGTCAAGTGTATTGCGCCTGAGGAACTGAATGGTACCATGTCCTCATAATGATACAAATAAGACTGGTGGTGTAACAAACGCTGGACAGACCTGCTTCGACCAATGACGAGAAGTGCAATTCCATTTAATTGACAAACAGACACAGGCTAGTTGCTTCTACATGCAGTCAAATGACCCTTGACCTTAACATATCCTTAATTTCATATATAAGTACAACGTAACCTCAACTTCATTAACACACTGGTAATAAACAAGCTAGACGAACGGAGATTTCGATGATCGACGATTAAGTTGGGTTACACCTCGGTAACAACTTGAACTGAGAAACTGGCGCGGCGGTCCCGTCCCGGCCCCCGAGGGACGACGCGACGCGGTAGGCTCGGGGCGGGGGGCGGCCGGGGGGGCTACTGCACTGCACCCTGCCTGACGCCACGCAGTGCAACCTGGCCGCAGCGGTAGTGACTTTTATGCCACATTTTGACCCTGAAGTATATTATTATTCCCAGATTTGCCACAGTCTTATTGGAATGGCTTTGAACCTATTGTCGTGTATTAATTAGCTAAAAATTTTCCTATGAGACTGCTTGTAGGGTTTGTCAGCAGCCGCCCGGCACCGTCCACCCTCTGGCCTCGCTATATAGTTACATTCTCTAGGTGAAAAAAGGGTACATTGTCTTAACGGCTTCACTTTACCACGTCTGTAAGAAAAGGGATGCTATATACAAAACCACTATCAAGTAAAGGCTCGTATCAACAGACTGTCCATTTGAAAGGCAGGTTGAAACATATGCAGAACTGAGGTTGTCGTGAATATCAACTTTGAATCGTATTCTCTTTGGTATGGAAGACCTCGTAACACATCTTCCGCAACAGTTTATCTTGTATGTTACTCATTATTCTCTTTTCATGTTGTAAATCCCTTTGATATCAGCATAGTTTGCATCAGTAACAAACAAGAGGATACTAAGGGTGTAACATGCAGACAAATTGCCGAGGTAGATTTGTTCCGAAATATTCCAAGCCATAGAGAATACGGTCCATGTTATGTATACGGCACTACAACATCGCTGAGACTTAACAAATACTCCATACCAACAGATCCAGGTATTGTCCTCTCGCTTTTCATTAATCCCACTCTCATATCTATTCTAAATCAAAGAAACGAACAAGTCTATACCAACACTAGTAAGTTTTTGCGTAGATGTTTGTCTTGTTGGGTTGTAACAGGAAATTATCATAAAAGTTGCCTAAAGCTTACGCGGCGCGTGTTTTCTATCTCTCTCTTGAGCCGCTGTTCTTCTTATGTACGCATTGGTAAAGGATCTTGAGGTTGCTGTTGAGGATTTCTTAGGACACCTGTGGTGGCTGAAATTTCACCTCAAAATATCTTGACGGCTGACGTACCGTAACTTCGCTGTTGTTAATAACAGTAAGGGTGTATGTCTTTCCCTTCAATATCTACGGTATATAATCTGTTTCTTCATGGGTCTGTGTTGAAGTTTTCCCGTAGACTTTTCTCGTCGACTTTGTGTGTGTGTGTGTGTGTGTGTGTGTGTGTGTGTGTGTGTGTGTGTGTGTGTGTGTGTGTTTGCATATCTTCTCTCTCTCTGTTGAGCTTATGTTTGTTTTTGCATTTACTTCTCCGGGTGTTTCTTTATCTTTTCGTGCATGCTTGCTCTGGTGTTTCTCCACACTTCGTGGTGTTATCATCTCTCAGTGATTCTCTTGCATGTCTCGTTGTTGCTCGCCGAATTTGTGGATAACTCTTGTGTCGTCAGCCCGGGGAAGGAGACGGGAGGGACCGCAGCCAGGGTTTAGAGAGAGACAGTGGATTGACACGCCCCCTTTAGACAGGAGGCGAGTTTTTAGGCCTTTCATGTTGCATAGCGGCGGAGGGGACCCACAGCAGGCCGGCTACTCAGTCACAGCCTTTACTGCAGGACACACTTGCCTGTTCGGGGGAGAGGAATGGCAGGTCAGTGGAGGTTAAGGCGGGTCATTTTAGTCTAAGGTAAAGCAGGGGAGGGGATGGCACACACTTTCAATCCGATGACCTTTTTTTTTTTTTTTATTCAGCAAACGACTGTATTCAAGTTTGGAATGTTATATAATGATGAAGGGATTAACAGTTCTTGTGTATTTTTATAATATTAAGGCTGCCAGTGGACGGTTGTATTTAAGTTTGGAATGTTAGGGTATCTAGCTGTAAAATGCATAGTGAAGGTTATATCTAACCTCACCACTTCGAAAAGTCTATACTTAAGCTGAGTAAAATCATCTGGATATAAAGAAAACGAAATCATCGGGTTGAAGTTGTTAAATCCTGTCGGCTGAAATTTTGTATTATCATTAATATTTTGTGCTGGTGTGTGAAGGCACTGTGTTTGTTTTTCTGACCTTTATTTGTGTGTTGACTTTAAGACTATACTAGCTGTGTTTGTCGAGTTGCATGCTATGGTGTATTCACACTTGTATTGTCTAAAGATGTTTAGCTGTATATTGGCAAGAAAATTATATATTAGAAACTGTTACAGATTACTTAAGGAATTAGATAATATCAGCATTTCGTCTGGGTTGATGATACTAGAAAGTTTTATGTTCCGTAAGGAACTTTTTGAGCTCTAAAGGTAAATATAATTCCTTAACATGAAATACTGTTCTTAAGTGTATGTGTTTGCATATATATTTGTGTTTGTATTGTCTGGGAAACTGCCAGCAGGCAGGTACATATGAGAAAGGTAGCTATTTTAATTATATTCACAAAGCTAAATTGCACTTTAGATTATTTTAATGCCTAGATTAATAAGTATTCAGCCACTGGGAAGAATAATTGTCGTACTACGGTACCATACATTTATCAAAGCATCAACACCCAGACAAATCTACGGAAACACTGAGTAATAAAAGGCAAACGTGTCGACGAGTACCGAAGAGTGCTTGGAACAGTCTAGGTACCGTATTGTCGTGGAGGTAGGAAGCTCCCTAACACCTCTTACTTAACGATCCATTTTGCACACTAAACACTAATATTCTCTTGTGTGGTATTGAATATCGGCATAATTGATATCACACGAAAGAATATTAACGTGCCATATGTAAAAATAAACTTGCAAGGAAGGGATATTAAGGAGACCACTTAAATGACGAGAATACGGTCCTAGGGGGAAAATAAGTAGCATACATGTGTGATAAAACTGTTTAGAGAAATCGACAGCTGTTAGGGAAGTTCTTAAATAGAGAAATAGGTATAGTTACGGTAATGTTATTTAAAGTATAACGTGATCCTGGTTTAGTATGTACAGCAGATACTTATCATATCCGTATATTTTATGGCTGTGGAGGATAAGTGCTTGTTTTTTTTTTTTTTTTACAGCATATTTTCGTTTAGTATCTAATATGAAACACTGATGAAAACAGAATGAGGACGGAACTCAGACTAACTGTGTTAGGATGTGATTCGTATTTGGAGCCGTAAGATAGGAGGCACAGGAGCTCCTTAACGCCTTCTCCTTGGCGATCTAGTCTGCATATTACACCCATTTATCCCCTTGTGCGTTATTAGGGCAGATGTGTCTCGATACTAGAATTATATAACATGGCATCAGAGAGAATAGCAAGGTGTAATGCGCAAACGAAATCGCTGAGGAAAAGGTGTTACGATGTCTTGTGCCGCCCAAACCACGGCCCTTCAAACTGAATAGAAGCGCAGTTAGATGAAGTTATAGTCAGGTGTGAGGGGGTGGGAGGGATTTTTATTTCTACATCTTAACCCCTAGAAGATGCCGCACACGTAACTTATTTTTCATTTCGTTCTGGCTGCATCTGGACGATTTTGTTCACTTTAGGAGAGATTTTTTGAACTGAGGGAGTGAGGGATTGATACGGCTTTCAATCTCCTTAAAAATCTGTCGTAAAACTGAATAAAATCATCCTTTATCAGACGATTTTATTCAGCGGGAGGACTAGACTGCAAGAGGAGATACAGCTTTCACTAACCCCTGCATTGAACTGGATCTCCCGTACACCTTAGTAAAATCATCCGTATACAGACGATTTCACTAAGTAGAAGAGAGACTGTGGACTGTAGGGGTTAGATGGACCATAGGGGGTTAGGTGGAGCCTCTACAGATCCCTTCACTACATAGGCCCCCATAAGCTGTATAAAATCGTCCGGTTCCAGACGATTTTATTCAGTAGGGAAGACATTATGAACAGGGTACAAGGCAAAGCTTTCACCAAACCCCACCATTACAAAAGATCTCCCATTAAAAAAAAAAAAATGATCTCCAAGTAACTGAATAAAATCGTCCGGGTCAGCAAGAGCAAAATACAGATCACGTCCTCGGCCTGTAGGGGTTAATAATAATAAAAATAATAAAAATAAAAATAAAGCCAGTGAGGAGTTGTGGTGAACGAACACGGAAAGCGAAGAACAGCGTTGACAGGGTTCGCGCCAAAAACATTCACAGCGAAGGGACACTTTATACAGCGGACACAACCAGTACAGGGCTGCGCAGGGGGGCGGGGAGGGAAGCGGGGAGAGGGGGCTGTGCAATGGGGAGGGAAGAGAGAAAAATAGGGAGGGAAAAGAGGAGAGAAAGAGGTGGTGAAGGGGAGGGCAAGGGAACGTGAAGGGAAAGCTAACGAGGAGAAACAGCGGTTGGTCGAGATGTGTGGAAGATTTTGGCAGTAGTGGAGAAAAAGAGAGAGAGAGAGAGAGAGAGAGAGAGGTTCAAGGAACAGACATGTTACCCCTGTAAGATTATAGCTTGGATATGAGAGAGAGAGAGAGAGAGAGAGAGAGATGTCAAGGAAGAGAAAACTTAACCCCTTCAATCCGAGGACGTTATGCTTTGTTCTTGCGGCTGCCGGACGATTTTTGTTCAGGTTAGGAGAACACCCTCGTAGTGAAGGGGTTAAAGGAGGCTATATCTAATCATAGTAAGGAAGATAAATCGTCTGGGGAGGTTGGAATAAAGCAGGAATTATAGTAGTAGTAGTAGTAGTTGTAGTAGTAGTAGTAGTAGGAGAGAGAGAGAGAGAGAGAGAGAGAGAGAGAGGGTAATTTAAGAAGGAAAGAGTAGACAGAGCCACGTGAATGTGCAATAGGAAGAGGAAATGAGAGGAGGAGGAGAACAAAGAGTAGCAGGGAGAAAAGAGGAGGTACTACTGACAAGAGAGAACTGGAAAAGAAGAGGAGAAGAGAAATGAAGGGAAGAAGATCAGGAGACATAGGAACGGAGAGAAGAACGGCAGTAATGACGGGAAGAGGAGGAAGAAAGAGAGAATAGCAATAGGAGTGAATAATGATAGGGGAACGTGAGGGGAGGAAAGGAAGAGAGGAGGAAGAGGCAGGGGTAGAGAGAGTTGAGGAAGATGAGAGGAAGAGGAAAACGAAGAGGAAGAAGTAATAGGAATGGCAAATGAGAAGGGAAAGGAGTGAAGGAAAGTAAGAAAGGAGGAGGATAAGGGGAGAGGAGGGGAAAGTGGAGGCTAGGAAGTGACCTAAGAGGAAGAGGAGGGTAGGTAAACTTAGACCATTACACATAGAAAGAGGAGGAGCGACAGGAAGAGGGGTGAAAGGGGAAGCAGGTTAGAAGGGGAAAAGGGGAAGAAGAATACGGAAAGGAGGATGGAGAGGAAAATAGAAAGGTAAAGGAAGAGTAGAGGATATGTGGTAAGGAAGACAGGAAGGGAAATTGAGATGGGAAGGGGAAGAGGAAGAGGAAGATGGGTAGGAAGAGAGCTGAGGCGACTACACCGAGAGTACACATACATACGTACACGCACATACACACACGCACACTGACGAGCACAATGAGTCGTTCGCGAAGGCAAAAGAGAGAGAGAGGCACGAAAGGAGAAGGAAACTAGGGAGGAAGGAGAAAATGAGGTGAGGAAGAAGGGGAGGAGAGAGGTAGGAGGAAAAAGAGAATGAAAATTAGAAAGGAAAAATAGCATTGCTGGTGAGAGAGAGAAGGAAGTGGAGGCTAGAGAGAAAGAAGAGGAGGGAAGTAGAGACGAAAAAGTAGAGGGTGTCAGAGATGAAGAAGAGGAGGAGGTAAGAGAGGAGTAAAGGTGAGAAATGGGGAAAAGTAGATACCGGTAGCTTAGGTCTTCACTGTGTGTTAGAGAGAGAGAGAGAGAGAGAGAACGTTATACAGGGCTTCATTTATATTATGCCGTTTTTATATGTGTATTATATATATTTTTTGCACCGAAATCTGAGGTCGCCATACTTTGTCCAGGATCATTGCATATACAAGGTGAAATTATACGCCTGTTCAGACCGAGGACGTCTTTTGGTGGTATATGCTTGCTTACTTCAGACGATTTTTATTCAGCCAACTGGAGGGACTTTTTGCAGTGAGAGGGGTCAGGGAAGGGTATAAGCTGATGAAAATCGTCCGGTGTTAGCAAGTATAAGGTGAAAAAAAGCACCCTCGGACTGAACAGGTTGAACAGAGAGAGAAAGAGAGAGAGAGAGAGAGGGATTAGATAATTATATAAATACTGGAACTTCAAAAAGGTGCTGGCTAGTAAAGTATGTCATAAGTAGTTTAGAATAATTAATAAAGTGTGCTGAAATGTGGTTAACCTCTTCAAGCCTTTTTATATTTCGTCTTGCCTCTAACAGACGATTTTAAGCAGTTCAGGACACTCTTCTAGGCGGTCCCAAAATCGTCTGATAATAGCAAGGGTAAACTGCGAAATGAGTTGTTGGGTTGAAGGGGTTGAAACCAAACGTGAATTGGATGTGTATTCACATTGACAGTGTTTGAACATCTAGAGGAAAACGTTGAGGAAAACCATGCCCTGTGTGTGAGTGGGAGATCAGGAGAAAAGGAGTAGAGAGAGAGGGGAGAGGTGTGAGAGGGGTGAAAAGAGGCATGAGAGAGGCGGGAAAAGAGGTGTGGGTAAGGGAAACAGAGAGAGAGAGAGAGAGAGAGAGAGAGAGAGGTACACTGATACGGGACAGAAACACGGATAGCACGTCTAGTAACAGTACAGCGAGGAACATAAAACAGGTCGAACCTAAATGAGAGATAGAGAGAGATAATGCGCATAATAAAAATACGGGCACGTCAAACTGGAGCGGGTGAGGAGAAGAGTAGTGCCACACGCGTTTATATATATATAGATAGATATATAGAGTCCACAATGAACACACTACGAGAGAGCACCAGTTAGTTTGTGGAGGGAGAGTGACCTGTGTTCCTGATGAGCATGGGTGACCTCGTATGACACCTCCATATCGAGTAAATTTTGCCAGTTACTCCTTAACCCCTGAACTCCAACGATGTATTAAACTCTCAATTCCTGTGCCCTTCAGACGAATTTATTTGTCTGGGGAAACCTCTTGCAGTAGATGGTTAAAAACAATTGCCATTAAATTATTTCACTTCAGAAAGTCCCCACAGAGCCAAAGAAATTCGTAGGTTGGCAGCAAGAATGAAAAAAAAAAAAAATCACCGTATGGAAGGGGTTTATATAATCATGTATGCTATTTATATTTTTTTAAATATCAATACAATAATCATTTATAACATACAGAGGATATTCAGGAGTAATGTGCAAAATAAATCGCTAAGGAAACGATGCAACGAAGTCCCCCATGCCAACGAGGATACGGCCGAATGAGTGAGAGAGAGAGAGAGAGAGAGAGAGAGAGGGAGGGAGAGAGAGATAGTTAGCACATTGGATACTCAGTCTCTCTTGATTAGGACAATTAGAGGTCAAAACACGACAGCTTAGAACTGGTGATGCATCTGAACATTGGCATCTGAAGGTAAAAACGTTCACATAAATGCAGGGCGGCAGGCTAGGTATCTGTACTGAGTCAATTTTAGGGGTGACTGGTGGAAGCGCAGGTGACAAAAATTTTCAGTTTCTTGAGGGGAATGTTGAATTTTGTTAAACATTCTGAAATTTTACTACAGTGAAGTGATGAACTAGGCTATATTGAATGTTAACGAATTTCATAGATAGCTACGGTACTTTATTGAAATGGCTTAAAAATTTTACTGATACTGTAGAAGGATGCTGACCTCGTTAAACCTTATTAACACACACATAATGTATGTAGTTGGATAGTAAACTGTATTGAACGTTTTATAATATGGATTGAACTATTGAATGTTTTAAAATTTGGACTGATTTTTATTTTATTTCACCAACAATCCAATGGGATAGTAAATCTATCAAACCTTTGAAAATGTCATTGATACTGTAGTGGGCTGGTGAACTTGAACATTTTGAAATATCACTGAACGCTGGGACTGGTTCACCCCGCCCTGCATTAGGCTAACTGTGCAGTGAAGTTCGACTGAGTTTCGACTAGGAAGGAAATTTGACAGATGAGAAATTATTATTTTGCAGTCCAGCTTTATGCAGAAGGAGCTAGTTGACAATAAAAACATATGAAGTACTTTCTGCGACTTACCACCGCTAAGAATGTGAAATTTTTCTATATATGTTCATGAAGGGGAGGGGACGGGGGGAGAGAAAACAAAATGGAAATCGTTAGTGTCTTACCGTCACGACTAAACTGAGTACACAAGTAAATTCATTCAGACTTGCCCACCACTAAGACCCCTTGGTGGTGTTGCTATGGCCTGGGTCTGAAGTCTACTGGGCACACACTTAACTCACACCATACCATACCCGGCTGTGCAAAGGTGCCACACTGGATCATGGAAATGTTGTAAGATCAAGCTGTTAACATGAAATTACTTACGACCGTGCCATTGAAACTGGGTGCGCGAAAGTGTAAACAAGCCCTCCTTAGTCTCTGACGGCCATTATAACACCTGTAGCTAATTGTAGGTGTAATTAGTCTGTAACACCTGTAATTGTTAGACGTGGTCAGCCTGTATCTCACATTATAGAGTGTTATTCAGCAAAGATACAGACAGGTCAGACATATTATATCATTGTCATCAATGCTTCAGAAATAATCGTCAAAAATCCTGGGCCTGTCCACACCTTGGCGCACCCAGTTTTTACTAAGACGGCCCTAAGACTGCTTTTTGCCACCCACCACATACAGGGGGTCGAGTGCTCAGGCCTACTTGCTATTTACATCACTGGTTTAACCTCTTCTCCCCGACGACCCAGTATTTCTTTTATTCTGGTTAATAAACTGACGGATTATGTACAACTTAGGAAAGACCTCTTGTTTTCAGCGAGCTAGTATAGGCTATATCTAACCTCTTCAGTTCATAAAGTCTCCCCTAAGCTTATATAATCGTCAGGAAGTACCGAGAATAAAACAAATAAAAGGCCATCGACGTGAAGGGGTTAACTGACATAAACCCACCATGGGGTATATGCTAAGGGTATACATAGCTTGTCATCAGTATCCAGTATACCATTTAGACAGATGAAGTTAGGGTAATTATTAAGTAGTTGTGCAGCCTCATTCAAGGCTAGTACACAAGCCAAACCTGACCTTACCATGAAAGCCACATATTTTGGTTTTCCTTCTTTGCCGAGGTTAGAACTGAAGAATGCCAAGAGTAGTGATCAAGGATGCCATGGTTAGGGCAGAAGGATGCTAAGGTTAGAATCCAGTGTTGCTAAGGGTAAAGCCAAGGATGCAAGGTTAGGAGTTATGGATGCCAGTTTTAGGATCAAATGTTGCTGAGGATAAAGCCAAAGGATGCCAAGGTTAGGAGTTTTGGATGCCAGTGTTAGGATCAGATGTAGCTCAGGATAAAGCCAAAGGATGCCAAGGTTAGGACTGAAGGGTGCAAAAGATAGGACCTAAAGGCGCCAAGGTTAGGTCCAAAGAATGACATGGATGGGAGCCATGGACGCCGAGAATAGGGCCAAAGGATGCCAAGGTTAGGACCGAAGTGGCTGTCACAGTTGGGTTAGGTCATGTTAGGTTTGGTCTGTGTAAAATCCATAAATAGGGCTATTCAACTAAGCTTAACATTTACCAAAGTTAGTTGGACACATCAGGCAAAATGACTCGACCTCTTAAAAGGGAAGGACACAACAGTCATTATTTTATCCTTTATTAACCACTTCAGCTCGAGGACGTCATTTATAACTTCACTCTTGCTGCCGCCGGACGATTTTATTCAGCTTGGGAGAGGGCCAGGGTGATGGAGGGGGGGGGGCGTTGAAGCTGTAGCTATCTTACCCCTCCAGTTGAAAAAAAAAAAAAAAAATCCCTCATTGAGCTGAATTTAAAAAAATCGTCTGGAGGCGGCAAGAATGAACTATGGAAAGAGCGTCCTTGGGTGAAGTGGTTAATTAACATGTCACACTAGCATGATTAGACACACACTGAAACAGCAATTAGCCCTTTCATTCCGACGACGTACTTTATACTTTTTTTAAATTCACGCTACCCCTAGACGATTTTATGAAGCATAGAGGAGACGTCTTGTACTGAAGGGGTTAAGTGTGACTTTCTCTAGCCCCCTCCAGTTTAAAGCGTCTTTCCTGAGTTTGACAGTAATCGTCTAGAGATGGCAAGAATGAAATGAAAAAAACAAACGTTGTCGGAGTGAATTGGTTAAGTTATAAAAATGTAAGGTGATTTTTTTTTTTTTTTAGCATTGTTTAGCTCCAAGGGGTATCCTAGAACACATATCTATTTCTTCTCATACTGGTATAGGAAATTTGGAGCTGTTGGCCCAGGATATGGTTATTATTGTTAGCTATGTTGTGAAGTGTAATGGTATAGTGAGGTACCGTGAGATTTTGTGCAATTTTTTTATAATCTTCGGTATTTTTGTGTCGTACTGTTGTCAGGAGCGAGTTTGAGTTCAGTCTGGGACAAAAGGTTGCTTAATATTTCACCTCCTCTGCTTCTCACTTTCTTTTACTGACTAATATGGCCGGTGGGAGGGGTTTGGAATGTGTCTCTGGCCACGAATGACTGATATGATGCGTCAGGGAGGAAAGTGATGGATATGCTCTTAGTGTGATGCAGACGCAGTGGAACAGTAAACTAACTTTTGTCCTTGACTGTGCAGTATTTATAGTGGCTGTCGGATTTGCTTTATAATATCGTGTGTAATTGCGACTGTATTTTCTTGGGTCAGTGCAAAAGAGTAATAGAACTATGATAGGTTAATTTAAGTTATGAAAATGCCACGATCTAGGATGGTATTGTCAAATTAGGGGGTTCCCATGCACCTCTTCTTTGGCGATTTATCTTTTATTTTATAGTTAAAATTCTCTTCTACTCTTCTAATGCAAATGCTTTTTCTTGCATTCTTTTGCTTTTTTTTTTTTTTTGACATCTTATAGTTTGCAGAGAGAGAGAGAGAGAGAGAGAGAGAGAGAGAGAGAATTAACCTGTTATACGCATAATTATGTTAGTAACGAAGAAGTGCTGGAGCCTCCTAACCTGACGAGAATAGCCAATGGCCTTTGCAGTACGTATGAATATAAAGTAGCGAACCTCGAACGCGAGATCCTACGCCACACCACCACCACCACCACCACCACAGCGTTACCCCTCCCCCGACGAACCACATCTTTCACCTTCTTTGGACGCATAAACCTCTGAGATTGGGTGACGTATTTTGTACCGTTATATTTACAAACAGACGATTTTATTCAGCTTTTGGGGATGTTTTAAGGAGTTATTGTAGACATGGCCATCTTTAACCCCGTCCAGACGATTTTATTAATCTTTTGAGAGAGGTTTTATTAAGGAGATACCATAGACATAGCCTTCATTAACCCCATCAGTTGAATGAAATCGTCTGTTGGTAGCAAAGTTAAACATACATCATTAGATAGAAGTGAGTAAGTTACCATATTTGACGAAGGCCGCCACAAGACGATTTTGTTCAGCTGAGGGGAATTCTGGTAGTCCAATAGTCATAAATAAACGTTACTGTACTAGATTAGTGGTGTGGATTTAGCATGAAAACAATACTCAATTGCGTCCATTCCAGAGAAAAGATCTTGTCATCTGATTACGAAGGAGGGAGTCGAAAAAATGGTCAGGTCTCTCTCTCTCTCTCTCTCTCTCTCTCTCTCTCTCTCTCTCTCTCTCTCTCTCTCTCTCTCTCTCTCTCTCTCATTTACCTATTTGGCTGCGCTCTCTTTGGTTTGCTATTAATCCGTTAACTCTGATGAAATATATCGCTAGTAACTGTACTGTAAATAAGTAGTCGTTCCAGAGAAATGAGGGGTTACAATGAGGTAGTTTAACCCTCAAAACATAGGTGATTAAACTGTCCTTCGCTGTCCTGGGTAGTATTAGACTAGGTTCGATAGTTAGAACCAAGATGACGCGAACCCATTGAACTTCAGTTTGAAATTTTCTTGCAGTCCACCATCCCTGTTTTTTTGGTGGGTAGGGAGAGAGCTGAAGGACGTTTTACTCATGCAGTCCACCATCTTTCTTTTTGTGGGGATAGGAAGCTGAGGGACGTTTATTAATACAGTCCACCACCCCCTTTTGTGGGATAAGGAGGAAAAGGACGTTTGTATAACCGGGAATCAGAGCCGCCTGGATATGTCGGTGTTAACCAGGTAAAGGCTTCCTCTTCAGCACCTCATGGGTTTCGCAAATAGGCTACACAAATGACCGCCAGAAATTGAGGGCTTGTGGTGGTGGTGGTGGTTGTGGCGTTGGCGTGGCGATCTCTCACCCGTGTTGGCATTGTCCTCAAGGAACATTTTAATGTTTTATATTCACCTCCTCACCACGATGACTTCTTTTATTACTTCATTGATGCCGCCAAACGATTTTATTTAGTGAACCTTTGGCAGTGAAGGGGTTAGGAACGATCTCCAGTAAGCTCCATCATTTTGAAAGCCTTCCCAAATGCTTAATAATACGGTATCGTCTGAAGGCAGCATGAATGGAACAGAAAAAAGCACGTCATCGGATTGAAAGGGTATAACACGTTCAATCCGATGTTTTTTTTTTTTTTTTAATCTGTTCTTGCAACCTTCAGACTAAATTAATTCAGCTCAGGAGAGACTCTAAGAAACAGTAGTTAGAGATGGCCTTCTTTCAACTGACGTGGAGTGTGATTAATGGTATTCACATTTCTGATTAAGCACTTGGCCATTACTGGGGAAGAGGCGCTGGATCGACCCCATATAGAAGTGGGAAAAGATGGAAGATAAAGATGACGTGGCCTTCTTAAACTTCTTCATTATATACTAGAGATACGTCTTAAGGTAAAAAATGTCTTCACTACTAGAGATCTTTCTTAAGTTTACATAAATCGTCTGGAGGCAGCAAGAAAGGCGTAATAAATAAAGTCAGCGGAAATGAGGTGATAAGAAGATTAGCTGATAATTTAGCTAACTACTAATAATGATAGAAAGGCGTTATGGTGCAGGGGAGATTAGGGGCTGTGAATTATTATTATTATTGCCTAAAAATAGAAAGGAGAAAAATTGTACAGAAGCTGCAACAACGGTAAGCGAATAAATGGGAGTGGATTTTATTTAGAGATGTGCTGAGTCATCACAAGACTGGGGACACTTAACCTTCTTGCGCACACTAGTTGGGTAGCATACCGTGTGTAGTTCAAGCTGATACTAGGCGATTATTATTATTATTATTATTTTTATTATTATTATTATTACTACTACTACTACTACCACCGGTACTATTACTACTGCAGCAGCTGCTGCTGCTGTAAATATTAAAACTTCCCAGATCCCTGTGGAAAGTTTCCTGATTTTGTAGGTATAGTTATCATCATCATCATCATCAACATCATCATCATCATCATCATCATCTTATTATTATTATTATTATTATTATTATTATTATTACTACAGTATTATTATTATTATTATTATTATTATTATTATTATTATTATTATTATTATTACTAGTTATAAAATTGCGATATTTCAAAGGCTATTCGGCTCAGAGCCTTCAAAGTAAGTCAACTTAATCGGACAGTTGTCCGCTTCTTTTGGCCAAATATGGTGGCAATCCGGCAACCGGATCTCCGGGTATTATCTGGAACATAGAAAAGTGAATCAACCACGCAATCTCAAGAACAGCTTAAGCTAGGAAACTGAAATATTAATATAAAATAGCCTAAAGTCGAACGCAGGCTGGAAGGGAGTATGATTCCATTTGGTTGATTATTCTCTTGAAATCGCTGGGGTCAAATATTGGGACTTTGCCAGTTATTTTAGATATCGCCTAATTTTCCATGAAGGATTAAAGCTAGAACCACCAAACTTGGTGGACTTATAGACTGTGATGACCTAAGGTGGCATGCACAAGGTTAGTGACCTTGGCCTCAAGGTCTCATTATAGCTTCGCTTCTAGTATGCAGTGGCTGTGGGAAGTTTTTCATTATGAAACTTGTCCTTGGACAATTTCAAGGTGTTCTAGTCATTGTTATTACTACTACTACTACTACTACTACTACTGCTACTACTACTACTACTACTTTCTGCCGAAAACAGGCGAAATCTATCATAATATTCTTTGTCTCCGGCAAAAGCAAATCGTCGAGAAATGATATATAGAACGGATTTTTTTTTTTTTTTTTTTTTTTCGAGAATCCCACCCTAAGAAATGAGGCTCGTATTCTCGTGTGTTAAGGAAGCTCCTTAACACTTCTTCCTAAGAGATTTATTTTGTTTATGATACCTTGCCGTCCTCTTCTGTGTTACTTATATAATTCTAATATCACCCTGCTCCACAAAAGTAACCTGCAGAATGGTATTAGCCACCCGTATCCAAAAATAAATCGGTAAGGAAGAGGTGTTAGGGAGCTTGAGAGCCCAGACCAGGCCCCAACGCTCTTGATGAGACAGAAAAAGTTGATGTTTTATTAATTAATTAATTTATTAACTTCTAAACGTGTTCACGCCCCACGAATTATCCTTGAGAAATATATAATTTTTTGTGATGACTGCAGCAAAACTGAAAAAAATAATAATATCATCATTATCACCATCCGGATAATAATAATAAAAAAAAAAAAATCGTATTATTAAAACTGAGTGCGCGGAAGTGTGAGCAAGCCCTGAATTTTTGATGGCCATATTTTGACACCTGTAATTATTGTCGTAGGTGTATTTAGCCTGCATCCCACATTTTTTTTTTTTTTTAAAGCAAAGGTAAAGGAAGGTATGATATATACTTTTTATAAGTGACCAGTTTGCATGCCACGTTACTAATTAGTCTGTATTGATGCTGAAGGTGTAGATATGTTTTATCATAAATAATAATAATAATAATAATAATAATAATAATAATAATAATAGTTGTAGTGGTGGTAGTAGTAGTAGTAGTAGTGGTGGTGGTAGTAGTAGTAATAGTAGTAGTAGTAGTAGTAATAATAATAATAATAATACCCGGTAGTGAGAAAATCGGGCTTGTTCACAAGTTTGCTGCTCTCAGTTTTCACCGCTTCAGTACAGCTACGTATTTCTGTATTTCATTCTTACAGTCTCGAGGCCATTTTATTCAGTATTGGAGAGGCAGGTCGAGACGGAAGGACATCTCATGCGAGTGGTTAGTGTCTCTCCTCACCTGAATAAAATCGTCTGGCAGCAGCAATAAGGATAAAATAAAGATCACGTACTGGGGCTGAAGTTGTGAATAATACTTTTTTTTTTTTTTTTTTTGTGCTGGGTAGTATGTAAAGGGGGGGGGGATGGTGAAAGAGAGGAGAAATATGTAAAGAAATATATAAATGTAAATAGTTGATTAGTCAGTCTACAGGCCAATGCAGGTTCTACGGCAGCAGCAGCAACAAGAGTAATTTAGAGGGTCATTTAGAGTAATTTAGGGGGTCATTAAGTAGTCATAAGAAGCAAGTGGGGGATTTTGTGTGTGCAAACTCCAGCAACGTCCATCCCGAATGCTTGCTGACGAGGGCGGGTGTGGGTGGGAGTTATACATCACTATTTCTGTGGGTTATAGCAATGTAGTACTCAAGTCCACAACCGGCAGCACCAGCAAGCATTTGGTGAGAACGCTGCCTAAGAGTGGGGTAGGAGGGAACTGGCTATTTTCTACGTGGGATAAGGGTTAATTATATGGCTTATATTGCAGTATGGGGTGGTGTATCTCAGAATATTTAACCTCATATTGTTCAGTAAGATCTAATATCTATTCGGAGGAGAAGCTAATGGTTAGGCTAATTGCAGATTGATTTATGAAGAAATGAGTCAACTAGCGGCGACTATGGTAGGTTAGTTACGTTTACCCTACAAATATACGAGTGGCCCAAAAGCTTTCACTACAGAAAATGGAGATATTAAGGGGTGAACTGAAGGAAATGGATTATGAAGTTGCCAACCAATACAAGATTAGGTGATCTACATGCTCCATGGAAGTAACAATTTATTTTATATAAAGTGATTATTTCAGAATACTTAGAAAATCACTGATATTAGATGGAAGTTTCACTGATATTAGATGGAAGTTAATATTATCATTATTATTATACTTTTAAAGATATTTGAAATGCACTGGATAACATATAAATAAATATTGATCTCACCACAATGGCCAAGTTAGCTTATTATGGATGAAGTGAATGTGTTACACATTTTCTCGTGTTGATCGCTTGGGGTTCCATATTTTTGCGCTTAATCGCTGCATGAGCTTCTTAATTACAGCTGGTCATTCATAATGTGGATAATAATATAAACTACTGATAATAATGTCAATGCATAATCATCTACCTACATATTTTTTCTCATATTTTATTTTTCTTATCTGTCATGTGTTACTCAGCCTTGTTGTACTCGTATACTTTCTGGACAATGAAAAGGTGCAGCCATACTACGTTGACAGAAATCATATAGGTATTTATCACTGAAATTGTTAATATTATTTTTTTTTTTTTCAACAGCCGTTTAGCAATCAAAAAGGTCGAAGTCATTAGTATTTGACAGTAAAAATTGCTGACAGAGTTAGCGTTTGACACTGAAACTGATTGCTAGTGTATACGCTTGGTATTTTATTTTATTTTATTTATATATTTTTTGTGTGTTTAGCACAGAAACTGGTTGCTTTTGTAGACGTTTGGCTCTGAAAATGTCCGATTCTCTTCGTATCCAATTAGTACAGAAAATTGTTGTAATTGTTAGCTCTTAGCATTGGAAAATGAGCGGGTTTTCTTTGTGTTTGACAGTAAAAAAAGTAGATTGTATGTATGTTGGTACTGAAAATGGTTGAAATAGCATTTAGGTGAAAATGTGCACTACTAGGTGCTTAGTACTAGTAATGGTGCTATTTTGGGGGTTAACATCGAAAACTGTAGCTTTTCTAAGGTATTTAATACAGTTAACTGTTATCTGGCGTTTACCAATGAACGTGGACGATTTCCACAATATTTATCATAAAAATGACAATGTTATTTGCGTTTAGCATTGAACATTTTTGCAGTTGTTAGCATGTGACACTGAAAATGGCTGATAATGTTAGGATTTGAGACAGGAAATGGTTGCTGTCAGGCGTTTGTTTATCAGTGTAAATGGTTGGTTGGTTTTAACACCATTCGGCAGTCAGTCAACATTTTAGGATGAGGCGGGTCAATGCCACCGGTAACAGGGACACAGTAGTCACACCCGCTGACTAACTGACTATTCTACAGCCTCACCGGTCATTAAGGGAGGCGCGATAGTTACGGCTACAGCTACGGTCATCCCCTCTACCCCTGGCTGGAGTGGAGTCTAAGGGTGCTTCCACAGCAAAAACTTGCTGGTGCGGACGGATACGGGCAGAGTCCAGATGCACTAACACACAAAGAACGCCCTGTTGTTTGATTTCACAGGAAGGGCAAGGAAAGGGGAGTGCAGAAACTTCCTATATCTCTAATTGTTCCTGCAAACCAACGTCTGAGCTACGACCCTGAGTTAATTGTAAGCTTTGTTTGTGGATCCGGGCCCAGGGTTTCACACCTGTTATATTTAGTTACCGGTATAGGAGCACTCCCAGCCTGCACGAGTAACTGTGTCATCGTGAACTGTTCCCTGTGCACTCCACTGTTTCTTGTTTCTCGTGCACTCTGCTGTTCCTCGTGCAGTCAAGCAAGGTTCCAAATTGCCACTTTAATATTGGATAACAAGTCTTCTGTGTGATACCCTGGCCATAAACTTCCCTTCAGCCAGGCGTAGGGGAAGAGCATAAACTACAGCTCGCGACAACACCTCATATTTTACTTTGATCTCAAGACTGTGTGTCGTATACAGTACCTGTATATAATGTTTATCGTGTCTCAGTATAGGGATGGGCTACTTCCATTAATCGACAGGTGATTCTTCTTTTTGCTAAACTGTTATGACTGCTATTTTTTTTTTTTTTTTTTAACTAAACGAGCATAACAACTTGATAGCATTTTTAACTTTCTACATTATCACAATTCTATTAGTTATTTTCGTATTTTACTTAATTCTTCAAGCAAAAGCTCTAAACCTTGTGATTTCTTTTTTTCATCCTTGCCATCTCCAGACATTTTTTTTTGACTGAAAAAAGACATCTCGTACATGAGGGGCTCATGAAGGCTATACCTGACCCCACCCATCTTATTGCAAAAGTCTTTCCTACCGGTAAATATTATAAAATCGTCTGGAGGAAGTAAGAAAAATGAAAAAAAAAAAAAAAGCTGCTGGTCTAAAATAGGGTTACTTGTATCAAGCTAGATTTTCACTTATTATTGTACTGTACTTCAAGCTGGTGGTTATAATGTTTCTTACGTGGCTTTGTACTGTACGTACTATATGTAATTACGTGGATAGCAGCTACATGAATATAAACAGAATTACACACCAAGATATACAGTATTTTAGCATTACTTCTGCTTGCTGTGCTACTTAACATTTAGTAAGTCAGTGTTCAAAGTTTACGCTTTTCAAACAATACGTGATTTTTTTTTTTTTTTTCAACTCACCATCCGTAGCTGTAGACACTTTCTCTAATAATGACAGAAAGTGACAAGAATTATTCTCGTGTCATTATGCATCAATTTTTTTGTTTTAATTCATTTTAGCAGGACACACTGATATATATATGTATATACAACAATCTCAGGGAACGGGCTATCAAGTCTATGCCCAGAATCGGACAAATTACAGTAAATAAAAGTAATCCACCTAGGGCTAAGGCTCTTAACTCACCTTCTATCTGCTGTTTCACTTCATTTATTTGTGTTTCTATGGTGTTTTTCAACTCTGTAATGAAGGAAGAGAAGATTATATAGTGAGTGTGGTCCCTGACTTCCTTTTTTAATATATATAATTTTTTTTACATACTCTTTTATTCAGTTACATTCTTCTTTCAAAAATGTCTTTAATAAATTATCATAAAAAAAAAGAATGCATGATTTATTAACGGTTGTTCTTTAATAATTTCATTAGATATTTAACTTGGTATATAGTTTTTCCAACTGTTTTCTTTATAGCTTTTTAAAGGAAAGAAAAAGTTAGTCATAGCATGCATGGTAAAGAAAATATGTCTAATAGTAGAATAGGGAAGATAAATTTATAAAGACATGCAAGGCTTACTCTGGTGGAAATCCATCAGAAGCTTCGAAGTAGAGGGGGCAGCAAAGTGCATTCGCGTTTCCTCTGCGTGCGTGTGCGTGTGTGGGTGGATGTGGGTAGGGTAGTGTGTGTGGGTGGGTTGGTGGGTAGGTGGATATGTATGTGAATTTGCATCCTTGTGTGTGTGTGTGTGTGTGTGTGTGTGTGTGTGTGTGTGTGTGTGTGTGTGTGTTCATGCTTGTTTTTTGTTTGTGAAAGCCTGCGTGCACATATATGTATCAGGTGATCAACAGTGCTCTGCCTAAAACACTGCATATGCATTTTCTTCGCAGTAATTCACACATTTCAATATTAAATGGTTTCCTTAAGCTAGAGAACTCACATAAATTTCGTCTAATATATCTGCCTAACAAAAGCATAAATCTAGACATAATGCTTAGCTTATAATAGACCTGGTGTATGTAAGATTAGAGGCATAAAAATATAATACAGATATATTGCATACCAGTATATAGGTTATTTGTGTTCATGTTATGTATGGATTTGTGGTGTGTGTGTGTGTGTGTGTGTGTGTGTTTAAAGCAATACCTGTTATGTGCAGTTGCGTGTCGACGATGAGCGAACAGTATGAAATGGATGTGCAAGAAACAGCCAGCAGTATATTAAAAGAGAGAGAGAGAGAGAGAGAGAGAGAGAGAGAGAGTGAGTAATGTGTAGGCATTCCATTTAAAAATATGACAGTCGATTTGAACTAATGGATTGCCGGATGAGGAAAATGACTGCTTAGAGATGAAGATGAATAAATAAATAAATGAATAAGTAAATAAATCGTGCTTAGAGATAAAGATGAATAAATAAATAAGTGAATAAATAAATACCGTAAATCGTGCTTAGAGATAAAGATGAATAAATAAATAAATGAATAAGTAAATAAATCTTGCTTAGAGATAAAGATGAATAAATAAATAAATGAATAAATAAATACCGTAAATCGTGCTTAGAGATAAAGATGAATAAATAAATAAATGAATAAATAAATACCGTAAATCGTGCTTAGAGATAAAGATGAATAAATAAATAAATGAATAAATAAATACCGTAAATCGTGCTTAGAGATGAATATGAATAAATAAATAAATGAATAAATAAATAAATCGTGCTTAGAGATAAAGATGAATAAATAAATAAATGGATAAGTAAATAAATCGTGCTTAGAGATAAAGATGAATAAATAAATAAATGAATAAATAGATAAATCGTTTGAAGAGGGAAGGGGCCTACGATTTAACCTCTTTAGTTCGAGATTTTGTGAGCTTGGTATAATCGTCTGGTGGCAGCTAAAATAAACCGTAACTTTTCAGTCCGATGACGATTTTTTTCATTTCATGCCTGCGCTTCCCGGACGATTTTTCTCAGCCAAAGGAAGACTCTTAGTGAAAAGGGGGTTAAACAAGGGTACATCTAACCCCCCCTGCTGTTTCGGAAAGCCTCCCCAGAGCTGAAAGAAATCGTCTGGAAATAGCAGGAAGAAAACTATTAGACGCTGTGGTAGTGAAGCTGCTAACCCCTTCAGTTCCAGGACGATTTTTATTTGCTATATTCAGACGATTTTATTAAGCCTTTAGGGTATTTTTGGAGCTGGAGGGTTAAATATAGTCTTCATTAACCCCCTCATTGCTGGGGCGTTTTCCAGAGCTTAATAAAATCACCTGATCTGGGGTGTTCGCCAATTTGTCTGTACTAGGGTGTTCTCCTAATCGTCTTTACTAGGTTGCTCTTCAGAGCTTAAGAAAATCGTCTACTAGGGTGTTCTCCAAATCCTCTTTAATTGCGTGTTCTTCAGGGCTTAAGAAAATCGTCTGTTCTAGGGTGTTCTCCAAATCGTCTGTACTATGGTGTTCTCTAGAACTGAATAAAATCGTCTGTTGGCAGGAAGAATGATACAAAGACGTCATGATATGGAAGAGATTAAGAGAAATCCCCGAGAATCGACTTGGCAGCGTCATGTGGGGGTTGGACGTCTGAAGTTTGGATATCGGGAGTTTGATGTGAAGTTGGTGGGGTATTGACGTCTGGGGGAGAGAGAGAGAGAGAGAGAGAGAGAAATATTCGTCCTCGGACTGAAGGGGTTAGCGTGTGATCCAACTATCCCCGGCTCAAAAAAAAAAAAAAAAAATCAGGTCGGGTAGCGAAAAAATTAATAAAAAAAAAAAAAAATCAACACTAATGTCGTGGTTTGCCAAAGACACTCCCTCAAACTCCTCTCATCCGGCAAGCTCTTTGAAAATCAATGATATATTCCGGACGCAGGGTAAGTTGCTGTATCCTTAATGACAGGTGGCTGGATGGTTGGTTTGGTGGGGTGGTTGGTTGGTTGGGTTGGCTGGTGGGTTAGTGGATGATTGGTTGGTTGGTGGGTGGGTGGCTGGGGTAGGTGGGCTGGTGGGTGGGTGGATGATTGGTCGGTTGGTGGGTGGATGGTTGGGGTAGGTGGGCTGGTGGGTGGGTGGATGATTGGTTGGTTGGTGGGTGGGTGGATGATTGGTTGGTTGATGGGTGGGTGGTTGGGTTAGCTGGTGGGTGGGTGGATGATTGGTTGTTTGGTTGGTGGGTAGTTGGGGTAGGTGGGCTGATGGGGGGGTGGATGATTGGTTGGTTGGTGGGTGGGTGGATGATTGGTTGGTTGATGGGTGGGTGGTTGGGTTAGCTGGTGGGTGGGTGGATGATTGGTTGGTTGGTGGGTGGGTGGCTGAGGTAGATGGGCTGGTGGGTAGGTGGATGATTGGTTGGTAGGTGGATGGGTGGTTGGGGTAGGTGGGCTGGTGGGTGGGTGGATGATTGGTTGGTTGGTGGGTGGGTGGTTGGGGTAGGTGGGCTGGTGGGTGGGTGGATGATTGGTTGGTTGGTGGGTAGGTGGTTGGGGTAGGTGGGCTGGAGGGTGGATGGATGATTGATTGGTTGGTGGGTGGATGGTTGGACGGTAGGTAGATTGGGTGGTAGGTTGATAGGAGGTAGGAAGGTTGGTTGGTTGTGAAAGAGATACATCCAGCCACACCGCTGCCCTCTGACGGTCCTAGAATTAAAACTGAGTGTGCCAAGGTGTGAGCAAACCCCAAATTTTAGACGGTCATTTACGGAGCACTTGTTATTTGTTAGATGTGATTTACCTGCATCCCACATTACATAGTGCAGTCAAGAACGATCCACAAAGAGCAGACATTTTCGATCTTCCTCACATGTTTCAGAAACTATCGTCAAAACCGTGCGGTATGTCCAGTAATGTCCACACCTTCGCGACCACAGTTTTTGACATGACGGCCCCGAGACAGCAAACAGACGCACAAACATATTTATATCCCTGGCTTACGATGTGTTTGACTGGCTGACGAGTTTTTGGGAAGGGTTAGGATTATTTTGTATACTTCAGAAGCTTTTTTTTTTTTTTTTTTTTTTTTTTTTGCAACTTCTTACCGCTAAATTATATACCCGGTACATTGTATGAAAACAGACTCTGTCCGACAGTCTAATCTGCCCGGGAATACTCAAGATATTACAGATGCGAGCTGGATATGATACCACAATACCACTGGCAGCTCCCCATGATTAGAAGGTCTGGTTGCGACACTATGATGGCTCGTAGGGTGGGTTGGGAGGGTATTGGGTTGGGGAGGGGAGTGGGAGGAGGGGATCGTTGAGGTAGGGGAGGGGGAGGAGAGGTAATGAGGGAGGAGAGAGGGTGGTTGTAGGAGGTAGGGGAGGGGGGAAAAAGGGACTCGTGGGGGTAGGGGAGGGGAGGATAAGGGTGAGGGTGTCTTGGGGATATGAGTTGGGAGGTGAGGGTCATCTGCGTGCAGGGGAGGGGTATGTAGTGGGTCGTGAAGGTAGGGTAGGGGAGAGGAAGAGGGGGTAGTGGGGGTAGATGATGGGTGAAGATGGGGTCGTAGTATTACTGGAGGTGGAGGAGGATTGGTCGTGCGGGTAGGGTTGGGAGGAGTAGGTGGATTTGGGGGGGGAGGTAAGGGAGTTGAGGAAGAGGACGTGAAGGGTAGGGATAGGGGGAGAAAGGGGTCATGGCGACTACGGGAGGGGTTGGAGGGGGTCGTGGGGGTAGGGCGGAAGGGTGGATAGTGGAAGTCAGAATATGGTAGACCACAGGAAATAATTAATTAATCGAGTCTGGCGGCCGAGTTGCTATTAATCTTAGGCCGCGTTGACAGCTGGAAGGCAACCCGGACCTAATTACTGGGGTCCGGGTCACAGGGCGGCGGCGTGGGGTCCTGAAGGGCTCGGTTTCAGAGGGGTGATCCTGAAGGGCATTTTTTTCAGGGGGTCGATTTCAGGAAAGGAGGCGGTCAAGTGAGAGTTAAGGAGTGGTTGGTAAACGAGTTGAAACAATGGAGCTCGTAGGCAGGTGGAAAGATAAATTGCAGTGATGATGATGATGATGAATCTGTATGATACTGTACCGGTACTTTGTTTCCTCTAACATGTCCTTGAAGTGCCATCTTTCTGTTTTGAATGATGAATTTTAGCAACAGATTAGCACTCGAATATCATGCTAGTCACGAAGAAATGCTATAGAAAATATGTATAGCCGTATCATTATCCTTTTCTGCCCTTGAGTTATGGGAAATAAGCTGCAACAGGCCAAGTTAAGGTGAAAGAACAATAGTATAAGAGCATCAGTATCCTAATAAATTGAAGCGATTTTACCAAGCTTGGCGATGCATGCAGGTGTGGCGTGACTGATTAGCGCAACTGCAGGTGATTGTGTTTGCAAGAAGTGTTAGGAAGAGGTGTGTGTGTGTGTGTGTGTGTGTGTGTGTGTGTGTGTGTGTGTGTGTGTGTGTGTGTGTGTGTGTGCTTGTGTGTTTTGTTTTTGCTTTCCGTTTGTGTCTGTGTTGTTTATTTGTCCGTTAACGTAATTGTGTGTGTGTGTGTATACGTACAAGTTTGTGTGTGTACGTTTGTGTGCTTAGGCTATGTGTCAGAGGCAACGGTCACATGTATATTGCCTATTTAGCCTCCAGCAATTCATTAAATGCTATGTTATATATTAAAGAACAGATTTTTACTTAACACATATACATCATACATAAACCTTGTGCATCAGGCTGTACCCTTAACCTCTTCACCCCGACGACCCGTTCTATTTAATTCCTACTGCCTCCAGACGATTTTATTCAGCTTTGGAGAGTTTTCGAACCAGGAAAGAGGGTTTGGTGTAGGTTTCAATTGGCCCCCTTGACAACGGAAAGGTCTCTCCTTAGATTAATAAAATCGTCTGGAAGGTTGAATGAAATCGTCCCGAAGGAGCAAGAATAAAATGAAAGATCCATCCTCGGGCCGAAGGGGTTAAAATCCTGTATAATTATCATGCGATTCCTGCCACAAAATGCATTGATTCCAGATATTAAACTCAACACTTCAGTCCGATGACTTATTTTTTTTTTTTAGTCATACCACCTCCAGACAATTGTATTCATCTTAAGAGACTTTGCACTCCAGGGATTAGGCCACTGTAGATCGTGTAGCCTTCCCACAACAGTTACAGGTGTGAAGTTGAATAAAATCGTCTGGTGA
Source organism: Coenobita brevimanus (assembly GCF_032717465.1). Taxonomy (NCBI): domain Eukaryota; kingdom Metazoa; phylum Arthropoda; class Malacostraca; order Decapoda; family Coenobitidae; genus Coenobita; species Coenobita brevimanus. The sequence goes on from NC_137028.1 coordinate 15,760,935, forward strand.
CAATAAGAGCAAATTACTAAGAAGACGTCTCCGGACTGAAGGTGTGTGTGTGTGTATATATATATATATATATATATATATATATATATATATATATATATGTGTGTGTACCGTATATTTTACTCTAATTTTTTGTCAGGTAAACCTAATGCATAATCTATTTTCATGCTTTTTTTTTCCCTGATCATTTTTCTATTGTGCATTTTCTAACCTTAACCCTTTCGCCCCCTAAGAACCTGTTAACTCATCGAATCCAGTGTCGTTTTCTTTTTTTATTCATGCTACCTCCATGCGACTTTATTCAGCTTAAAGACAGGCTTTTGTATTTGGAGGGGGTTTTATTTATGTCTTTAGCGTATAAGATTCATTCACCCATTTCACCAAGAGAGTTCCCCTTAAGTTGAATGAATTCGTCTGGAGACAGCAGGAATGAAGTAAGAATTACGCAACCGGTTTGAAGGAGGCAGCGCTACCTATGACTGCATCTGGCGCAGGACAAGCATTTCCATCCCTTGCAGACCTCCTTCCCACTTTTTTCTTCACCTTTTTCCCTTCCCTTCGCCCTCCTTTTCTCCCTTCATTTTCTTTCCTCTGCCTTGTCTGCTCCTTTTTTCTTTCCCCTATCCCTTTTCATTATCTATTTCTTCCCTTTTCCACTTAATTTCCTTTTACCTCAATCCTTCCCTCTTCCTCTTTCCTTCTGTCATCCTCTTTCCTTCCCTCTCGTCTTTCCTTCCTACTTGGCTACCCTTTATATCCCCCACTTTCTTGCTTTCCTTCTACCTTCTCTCCCTTTACCTTTCCTCTTCCCCTTCCCACTTTCCTTCCTTCCCCCACCCCTCCTCAAACCTCTCTCTCTTCCCTCTCTCCTTCCACCCCGCTCTCTTTTCCACAGTCCTGCCTCTTACAGTCACATCCACCTTTTACTATTCCAGCTATCCCTCTTTCCCTCCTTCTCTTCCTCCATCCCTACCCTCTTTCTCCACCATCCCTCTTCCATCCCTCCATCCATTTACTTTACCACTTCCACCTTCACCCTCTCACTTTCCTTTCCTTCTCTCCTCTCCTTCCACTATTCCCATCCCTCGTCCTTCATACTTCCTTCCATCCATCCCTCAATCCTCCCACTCTCTTCCTTCCTTCTGCCTCACGCCGCTACCTGTTCGTCCTTCCTGCTCCGCCTTCCCTCTTTTCCACCCTTCCTTTTTCGTCCCTCCCTCGCCAACCCCCTTCCTTCAATCCTTCCAGTCTCTCTCATCTTTTCCTGCCTCTTTCTTCCCATCCTTATCGGTCATCTATCTATCCACCTTTTAACCACCCACTTCTGTTCCTCCCTCCCTCTTCCCTCATACTTTTTTCTGTTGGTACCCCCATTTCACTATCCCTTTCATCTTTCTTTTCTCCCTCGGTCTTTCTTTTTCGAGCCTTTTCTCCCCTTCCTTCTAAGTCCCTACCCTCCCTCGTGCCTTTCCTCCATCGCTCTACCCCTCATCTCTTCTCCCTTCCTCAACCCCCAATCCCTCCTCCCTCCTTCCCTTCTTCCTCCCTTCCATCCCTCCATCCCCACGCCCCTCGTACTCACTCGTAAACTCGTCCTGATCCTCGGCCTCTGCTTCGGCTGCTAGTTCCTCGGGTGTCTTTTTCTTTCTCATGAGCGGGTTGTCGGGCATTTGAGGCTCCTCAGACACGATCTCCTCCTTCTTCTTGATGTTGTACTGCAAAGAAAAAGAACAATTAGCAAGAACGAAATGAAATAGAAAAGAAAAGGAGAACGAAGTTAACAAAAATAGGGGAAAAAATTAATGTTAAGGTGAAGAAATTGAGTCCTCTTCCTATTTTTCTCAGAAGGATAATTAACAGGTCTTGTAGGTATTATATATATTCCAGGTAACGCCAGGCATTTTTTCAGCTAGGTTAAATAACAGATCTTGTAGTATTGTATTCCAGGTAACGCCAGGTATTTTTTCAGGTACAGTAGGATAAATAACAGGTCTTGTAGGTATTGTATTCCAGGTAACGCCAGGTATTTATTCAGCTTAAAGTTAGTCGTAGGAGTCTAAGTGTTAACCCATGTCTTAATCGCGTCGTATCTCTACGTCTTGTGTTACCTTTCTTTCCTTTATTTTATTTTCTTATTTAATTTTTGTCTGGCATATCTCGCTCCACAGACACGATCTCCTCCTCCTTCTTGATGTTGTACTGAAGGAAAAAGTCACAGATAAGGAAAGTGCTATAGAAATATGAAATGGAAAGTAAAATGTAAGTGAAATATATAAACTGTCGATAGTAATGTAAGGGAATCAAAGAGCTGGGGTGCACGTATAAGGATTTTGTCAGAAGGTACCCATTTGTAACAGTGATGCAGAGCTACTATTGTTTCTGTTTTAAGGCTTTTACAATTAAAACTTTTGACATCTGCGACAATTGGCATATCTCCCAGGTAAACAAATTCCTCAGGTGTTAGTCTCAAATTACTCAGATGCACTAGTCGCAGAAATACTGTAAATTAAAAGTAGTTCGCCCATTTCAGATATTATAGAACCGACTGGTGTTTGAATGAAAATACACACAAACACACACACACACACACACACACACACACACACACACACACACACACACACACACACACACACACACTTTCTGTCTGTCTGTCTGTCCGTCTCTCTCTCTCTCTCTCTCTCTCATGCATCAGTGTCAGGAAAAGAGTTCACCCCATCCAGATATATCGCTGTAGTAGAGAGGACGAAAGGAAAGTTCTCAGATCCCTTGACCTCCGTGACCCCTTTCGTGACCCGGCCAACGATACGATTGATGAATGGGAGGGGGAGCCTAATTGTGCAAAGGTAGTAATTATCATCGCCATTATCATCAATATCCTAAGCTGTATTTCCAGCTAAGAATGGGGTGAGAGAGAGAGAGAGAGAGAGAGAAAGAGAGTTTGTGTGTGTGTGGTGTGTGTGTGTGTGTGTGTGTGTGTGTGTGTGTGTGTGTGTGTGTGTGTGTGTGTGTGTGTGTGTGTGCGTGTGTGTGTGCGCATGTTTATGTTTTTCATTATTAGTCTGTCTGTGTGTGTGAGCGTTTCCCTTTGCAGTATAATTTTCAATCACGCTTCCTATACTTTCTTCCGTTCAAGCCAGGTTCACTAAGCCTTACACTGACACCCGCATACCTTATAAATTCAGTTTTGTGCCCACAGAAGGCTTTCGTGGTAGAGGCGTGTGTTTAAGTAATGACACTGACCGCCTCGTGTGTAGTTGGGAAAGAAAAGTATAGTAGCGACATTGATTACAGTGACGCGTAGTGAGAATCCTAGGGTACAGTAGCTTATTTATTATCATTATTATTATTATTATTATTATTATATTCGTTATTATGTTCGCAGTTCCTCGGATTGCTTATCACACCTTAACATATATACCGTATCTGTCTGTTTAGCTGTCTGTATGTTAATGTATCTATCCCCTCCTTGACGCTGCAGCGTGTAAGCGATGGCCTTGTCAGTTAGACCTCTTGGCGTTTCTGTCCCTACTCAGTAACGACACCTCGCCACAACATTCCGCCCTCCCATACATACTGTAGACTATGCATCTTGTCCGTCCACCTTGTTCTCGATATCCTTTTCTTACCCACCTCTCCCTCTCTCTCTCTCTCTCTCTCTCTCTCTCTCTCTCTCTCTCTCTCTCTCTCTCTCAATGTTTCTTTTCGCATACAGCCAAAAAACAATTCCTGGCGCTTCTGTGGTAGTTGCTGCAGTAAGAAACATCAGGTTGCGATTGTTATGGTGCCAATCAACTCACACTATCGAGGAAGAGATGAGGAGAGGGGAGAGGAAATGGAAAAAGAGAAAGAGGGAGAGAAGACAGAGAAAGAGAGAGAAAGAGGAAGGAGAAGAGAGGGAAAGGGAGATAAAAGGAGAGGAGAGGAGAGGGGACAGACAAGGAGTGCAGGAGAGGAGAGGGAAAGAGAAAGAAAGAGCGAGGAGAGGGGAGGGAAAAGGAGATAAAAGGAGGGGAGGAGATGGAAAGAAAGAGAAGGAGGGGAGGAGAGGAGAGGAGAGTGAGTGAAAGTGAGGGGGAGGGAGAGGGGACGAGAGGGAAAGAAAGAGTGGTAGAAGGGTGATGAGAAAAGTGAGGCGTGTCTGTTAACAGCGGTTCTCGTAATGTAGGCCTCGATCGAGAACATGTAAGGTGAAGGTAAACACACACACACACACACACACACACACACACACACACACACACACACACACACACACACACACACACACACACACACACACACACACACACACACACACACACACACACACACACACACACACACACACACACACACAGGCTACGTATATGGACAGAGACACAGGCACACACAGACACGCAAGATACAGGACCACGTCATACAGCACAAAGACACATATTCATAAAGAGAGAGAGAGAGAGAGAGAGAGAATCCACACCACACACCAAATCACCCCTTCTCTTTCTTGCGCTTCAATTTCCACTGTCCTCAAGGGAGCGAATTACGAGACCAGCCACAAGGAAGGAAGGAGTGATTCTCAACTCCCTCCCACACGCACACTTCCTCATACACACACACACACACACACACACACACACACACACACACACACACACACACACACACACACACACACACACACACACACACACACACACACACACAAAGTAATCTCACACACACACACACACACACACACACACACACACACACACACACACACACACACACACACACACACACACACACACACACACACACACACACACACAAAGTAATCTCCGGGGTAATGCATAGATCGACCCTCCTGACTTATGGTCCTCCTGGGTCTCTTGGGGATCTGTGTGGCATCTATTAGCGTGAACATCCTCACCAGAGCACGATATATCTGGCGGTAACAGGAATGAAATGTAATGAGAAAGTGTTGGAAGTAATTTTGTAACCCTTTTATCTTGAGGGGAGGAAGGAAGAGTAAGCATAATGAAGAAATAACTATTTTATTTCCAGACACACGCAACCCTTCAAATATTCCCCCCTTCCCTCATGTAACATATCGACTTCGCCCCCTTTCCTTCTCCCAAGTTATGCCCCCTCCACAGGCGTCCGGGAGGGGGTAGGGGGGGGATAATTGATAGTGCCCATAACTTGAGTAAAATCGTCTGATGGTAGAAAGAATAGCATTATTGAAGCAGTAACCGGCACGCAACCCCTCAATCTCCTCCACTCCTCCTTGACGCAACATATTGACTCCCCATCATCCTCCACCCCACATAACTCATATACCCCCCGCCCCCATCCTCCACCCCACGTAACACCTCGACTCCCCTCACCATCCCCCACACCAAACCCCAGACTAATGCCCGCTGTACTGCACCCAGGTCGTCCATAAGAGGTGGGGAGGGGGGATTTATGTGAGTACGATTAGCGTTAAAAATTCCACGCACGGAGGCCAAGTCTGCCGAGGAGGGGTCGTTCATGCTGTCTCGGAGCTTCAACTTGTGCTTCGCCATGTCTCGAGCTTTGATTTATGGTTATGTGGTGTCGGGGAGTGTTTATTTATTTATTTTTTACCCTTTTATGGAGGGTCCTGGAGGATTGTGTGTTCTTGAGTGTGTATTTATGTATATGAGCTGGTGATAATTGTTTAGTTCCGCACTCTCTCATTCCAAACCCCATGAAGATACGAGAATGTTGCAATGAATATGCGACAATTTAAAAGCCAAGTCGGAGGGGGTCATGAGGAACGAACCGTATGTACGAGAATGCCTAAAACCCCACATCCCCATTAGGAACTTAGGAGCGAAAAATCTGCAATAATACCTATCGCCCACCAGCCGCATGGGGAACTTAGGGCCACAATAACAAGCCTCAGATTCCAAACTGGGCCAAAAAATTTCCCGGCTCTGTCAGATTAGCCGAAAAGCAAACAGTGTGTGCATGTGGGTTTTAGTCTTGGCTACAGGTATTAGTCTCGCGTTTTTTTTTTTTTTGTGTGTGTGTTTTCCTGATAAGCTGCTTAATTCGTGGAGAGAGAGAGAGAGAGAGAGAGAGAGAGAGAGAGAGGACTGGTTCAGTGCTTCGTTATCTGGTCTAGTTTTTACTTCGTACATGTACAAGTATGTGTGTGTGTGTGTGTGTGTGTGTGTGTGTGTGTGTGTGTTGTTGGACACAGACGTAATAACACAAACACATACACACGCGCACACACACACACACACACACACACACACACACACACACACACACACACACACACAGCCCCTTCTCCCTCTCTCTCTCTCCTGAGTCATGGCACAAAAGGCTTCCAAGAACAGAGGATGACTGTCTCGATTTACCGCAGAGGCGCCTTGATAATTTTCTCATTGGAGAGAGAGAGAGAGAGAGAGAGAGAAAGAAAGGAGCAGGTGTATGAAAGAAAGACAGCGATTAAAAATTTCGTTAGAAGCGGGGAAGAAATAGAGAAACAAGACAGTAAGCTAAAGAAAGGCAAGGAGGAGAAGGAGGAGGAGGAGGAGGAGGAGGAGGAGGAGGAGGAGGAGTAAGATAATAGAGGGAGGAGGATGAGTGGGAATATAACAAAGGTGGAAGAGGTTGGGGGGGAAGGGGAGGAGAAAGTGTGGAATATTAGAGTGAGAGGAAGGGGGGGATAAAAGGGAACTGGCAAAGAAGGAGGGGGGATGAAGGAGGAGAAGGAAAATACCAGTGGGGATGGAGAGGGGACGGAAGTTTGAAGGAGAAGGAAGACAGTTAATAATGGAGAAGAAGAGGAGGTAAGACAGGGGGAGAAGACGGTAAGAGAAAATAAAAGAGGGTGGGCGAGAATGAAGGAGAAGGAGGAAGAGAGGGTAAAAGACAGTGACAAAACGAGGGGAAAGAGGAGGAGGAGAAGAAAGGAGCAGGGAGAAAGAGGGAGAAGGAAGAGGAAGAAAGAAGATAAAAATTGTGTGTGTGTGTGTGTGTGTGTGTGTGTGTGTGTGTGTGAAAGAGAGAGAGAGAGAGAGAGAGGGGGGGGTAAGGGAGTGGGTGTTGCAAGGAACAGAAAGTGGGAGGGTGAGGGAGGAGGAGATGAAGGTGGGAGGAAGAGAGAGGAGGAAAGGAGAGAAAAGAGGGGAAGGAGTTAACGGGAAGGTGAAAGAGACAGTAGTGGAGGAAAAAAAGAAAATACAAGAAGGAAAGGGAGATGAAGATCAAAGGGAGAAGAAGACGAATGAAAGAAAAGCAAAAGAAAACAAATAATGCAAGAATACCTGGAACGTAATAATGAGGTACAGGAAAAGCGCTAACATAATAATGAGAGAGAGAGAGAGAGAGAGAGAGAGAGAGAGAGAGAGAGAGAGAGAGAGACTAAGATCTCTCACGGGACCCACATGCACTGTGCTCATATTGACACACACTCCTCCCTTGCATTATTGGTCTCTCTCTCTCTCTCTCTCTCTCTCTCTCTCTCTCTCTCTCTCTCTCTCTCCTTTTGTTCTCCCAACCCTTCTCGCTTCCTCTGATTTCTGGTCTCCCATTTCTCTCCTTAATTAGATATCTCCCTCCCTCTCTCCCTCTTTCTCTTTCTCTCTCACTTTCCTCCTCCTCCTCCCCTGTTCTCCGATTATATTTCTATGACTTCCTTCTTTGTTCTTCTCCCTTCTGTCCATCCTTTCTTTCTCATTTTTCTTTTCTTTCTTCTTTCATATTATTCCTCTACTTATTATCTTTTTTTTTTTTACATAAGGGAATATGTTTTCATAATCCTTGCTATCATTATTTTTATATTTGTTTATTTTGGCGTCCGTGTTTATTGTACGTTATTCTTTTTTTGGTTTCTGTTAGTATGTACGATATTGTACCTACGATATAATGTGTATTTTTCCTTTCTTTCTCGCACACACACACACACACACACACACACACACACACACACACACACACACACACACACACACACACACACACACACACACACTCTCTCTCTCTCTCTCTCTCTCTCTCTCTCTCTCTCTCTCTCTCTCTCCTTCTTTTATCTCTTTTTATCGGTTTTCTCCCCGCGTTTCAAATATCCCATTCTCGTGTCTCAGATCCTCTTTACCACACATCATAGCGCGAAAAGAAAGAGGTGGGGATGAGAGAGAGAGAGAGAGAGAGAGAGAGAGAGAAGACAAAGACGAAAAACGAAGGGAACAGTCAAATAAATGAAATTAGTTATAAATAGATAACGGGATAAAGTTGCATCATTAGGCCAGGTCCCACAACTCATCACCCCCTTTTACTTCCTCCCTCTATAACCAACCCCTCCCCCTTTCCTTCCCCTACCCCTTCTCCCACTCCCCGTCTCCCCTTCCTTCCCCCACCCCGTCTCCCACTCCTTCCCTAAGCTCCCTCTTCCCCTTCTTATCTTACCCCCTACCCACCACTGCCACCCCCTCCCCTTTGCATCCCCAACCCACCCCCTCCCCCTCTGTTTCCCCTACTCTCCCTTTACCTCTTTGCTTTCCCTGCCCTCCCCATCCCCCTCCATAGCCGAGCAGCCCCAATCACCAGACCCTCCCTACCTTAACCCTATTGATCTGCAACATTACTCCTTGTCTGCTCGGTTAATTCAGTTTTCTTTTCACCTTTAGCCCCTTCAGTTCCATGACGTCTTTTCAATGTTATTCTGGCTGTCTTGAGGTGATCTGATTCAGCTTTTAAGACACCCGCCTGTTAATGGAAGGGTTAATGAAGGCTGCTGTGTACATAGGCTAATTAATTGACTTTCTGAAAATCCGCAAAGAATAAGCGAAAATTACGTCCTCTGCCTGAAGTAATTTCCCGTTGACCCTGAGAACGTCATATATATTCTTTTCTTAGTTTACTCTGTTCTAAGTTTCATCAGACTGTTTCATGCGCCTTAACCTTGACCTTTTGACCATAGTTGCTTTCATTAACCCCACTACACTGCTAGGAGAATCTTCTGAGCTGAATAAAATCGTCTGAAGATGGCAGGAATCAAATATTAAAGGAGGTTATCACATTGAGGAGGTTAGCATTGTAGTTGTGTTCTAGTATTTGTTATGTTAAGACTCTCAACCCTCTCAGTTCAAGCGTAAGCAAGCCCACCTTTGCAATTCATATTTTTTCTTTTACTAATTGTTGAGCTGTCGTACTTTCTTTACTGCGTATCAGCGTAACACCTCTCTCTCTCTCTCTCTCTCACACACACACACACACACACACACACACACACACACACACACAACATTTACTTTTCACCTCCCACTCTAAGTCACTTACACACACAGCAATCCATATTTCTCCTTTCTCTCTCGCTCTTATTCAGTTTCCAGTAGCCCAACCTCTGCGCCTTGCTCCCGGTTAGCGAGGCACAGCTGTGTGGGTCCCGGTTTAAGTCCCAGTCCAGACCCAGGAGTACCGGGAATAAACGGATAAGAGAGGTTTTTACGCCAGTCCCCCCTTGAGTTTATGAACCGTTTTTTATGCGATGCGGACGGACCTGTACGCTTGGGTGAGAGGCGGGGGTAGATGGGGAAATGTGGAGGGAAGGGGAAATGGGAAGAGGGAAGGGGAAGAAGGGAAATGGGAAGAGGGAAGGGGAAAAAGGGAAATGAGAAGAGGGAAGGGGAAAAGGGGAAATGGAAAGAGGGAAGAGGAAAAGGGGAAATGGGAAGAGGGAAGAGGAAAAGGGGAAATGGGAAAGGGACAAGGGGAAATGGGAGAAGGGGAAGTAGAGGGAAGAATGGATGGAGGAGAGGGGAAATGGAGAGGAATAGGAGAGTTATCTTGTTCGTCATGAGGGGAAATGGGAAAATCTGAGGGTCTTAGCTTGGGTGTAATGAGGGGAAATGGGAATAGACGTTGTTTTGGGAAATGAACAAGGAATTGCGAAAGGGGTTGAGGGAAATATACGCTTGTACAGAGGAAATGATTGGGAAAGGAAGTGAAACTGGCAGTGGAGAGAGAGAGAGAGAGAGAGAGAGAGAGAGAGAGAGAGAGAGAGAGATGGAAGTAAAAAGAGTGGGGGGAAGGAAGGACACAAAATATGCAGAAAGATGTTGGGCATGAAAAAGAGTAGGAAAAAAATCAGAAGGAAAAGAGGAAAGAGCCATGCATGTAAAATTACGGATGGAAGAGATGGAAAACAAGATGATGAAACAGGGGAAAAGAAGCGTAGGGACGAAAACAGGGGAGGAAAAACAGGAATATTGGGATGGATGAAATGCTGGTGCGAAGAAAAGGGAGAAAAAAGTTGTGTGAATTTGGAGAAGGCAAAACAGAAAACGAAAAATGGCGATTGAGATGAGAGAAAAGAAGCTCGCACACGAAAGCATCATTATCATCGTCGTCTTCTTCGTCGTCGTTGTCGTCGTCATCATCATCATCATCATCATCGTTATTCGCCTCCTCATCATCATCATCATCTTCATACTCATCATCATAATCGCTATAATCCTCATCCTCATCATCATAATCGTAACCCTAATCATCATCATGATCATCCTAACCCTCTTTCCTACCTATGGCAGGGTTGAGGTAGAATCTAGAAACAGTGAAAGAAATGGCAGGTAATTTGGAGACCAGGTAACCCCTTCAGCCCGATTATGTCCTGTATATTATAGTATGTTATTACTATCACCAGGATCTTTTATTTAACTTAGAAAATATTTATAGTGCCGATATGGGCTAATGAAGGTTATATCTATTCCACCCAGTTTTCAAGGTGGTAGAAAGATAGATAGGTAGATAGATAGATAGATGGATGAACGGATAGATAGATAGACAGATTGATAGATAAGTAAAAAAATAAATAAATAAAAGGGCTTCATTACTGTGGAGTGGTTTGCAACACGAGAAGAGGGTGAGGAAATATGAATAGAGTGAAAATAGATGAGAAGGCTCGCTGGCGTATGAAAAGCAGAGCAAACGACATTAAAGAGATCATAAAAACGAAGCGAAAACCAGGAAGAGCAAACTTATGCGTGAAAAAGTTGAGGCGGGACGAAAAAAAAGAAAAAAATCGGGAGAAACAACGTGGTCTTGCGAGAATAAGCGAAACTGGAGGAGGAAAAAACGATAATGTGCGAGAAAAAGCGAGATGGCGCGAGAAAGAGCGTGACATTGCGGGAAAAAGCGAGACTGGACGAGAAAAAACGGTAATATGCGAGGGAAAGCGAAATGGCTCGAGAAAGCGTGGCTGTGTGAGAAAAGGCGAGACTGGACGAGAAAAAACGATATCATCACACCACACTGGTCATATAATAGGCGAAAATGGGGTAACGCAAACCTAACCGTAAAAAAAAAAAAAAATCGAGGCTGCAACACAAGGAAAATAGAGCTTGCCTAAAAGAGAGCGAGGTTGTGTGAGAAAAGGCGAGATTTTGGAAAGAAAAAAAAAAAAAAAAGATAACACTTCATGGATCTTAGAACAGAAGCAAAATCGAGGAGAGGCAAACTTAAGAGTGGAAAAAAAATACTCTTCACTTACGATAACTTACATATTTATCTGTTTATCTGTATGTCTGTCAGTCTGTCTATCTATATATCTGTTTACATCCATATTAATTTATTTTTTATTTGTGTTCCTATTTATTTATCTTCAGACGATTTTTTTTCAGTTCTGAAGACATTTTTCGGACTGGAGAGGCTTAAAAAAACTCCATTAACTCGTTCATTGCCAGAGGTCTTTCTTGAATTATTATAATATCATGTGTTCAGTAGCTAGAAAAAGAATTAAAGTCATCGGAGTGAAAGAAAAAAAAAGAGGGTGATAAAAAAATTAGCAGAAAAGAAAGATGGGAAGGGGGGAAAAATGTCTCATCGTGGTTGTGCGAGAAAGAGCGTGGTCAAGCGAGAAAATGCGAGACTACACGAGAAATTACTATGTCACACTTCATTGAACGTAAGAAGAAAAAGAAGAGGAAGAGGAGGAGGAGGAGGAAGATGGAAGAAGATGATGCTGAAGAAAAAGGAGGAGGAGGAGAAGGGAGCAGGGGAAAGTTGGGCATGAAGAAGGGGTCTTAAAATATGCGGAGAAATTTGAGATTGTACGAGAAAGAGCGAAGTAAGGCGAGAAAAAGCGAGATTGAACGAAAGTATATGAGAACATCACACCTTATTTAAAAAAAGAAAAAAAAGAGAAAATAAGGCAGGGCAAACTTTGACGTAAATAATACAACATGGACGATAAAGAGCGAAACGAGGCGAGAAAAAGCGACACTGAGAGAGAGAGAGAGAGAGAGAGAGAGAGAGAGAGAGAGAGAGAAGTAATATCCCCTCTCACTGAAAGAAAAAAAGTGAAAGATAGATACAGTAGATAGAAAAATGAGGCAACTATTAAAAACTGGGCAAAAATAATGAAGACCACTCTGGAAATAAAACGAGGTTACGGCGAGGAACATCGACACTGGGCGAGAAAAAAAAAAAAAAAAAAAGGCGAGACTGGCGAGAAAAAGCGAGACCGGGCGCGAAAAAGCGAGACTGGGCGAGAAAAAGCGAGGCCGGGCGAGAAAAAGTGATAACATGACGCCAATACTGTTTAGAGCGGGTGGGTATTGACGCGTGCATCGTCAAAATCTAATTAACGAAGCGCAATTGATGGGATTTCAATAATTGGAAACAGAAAAGAGGGCACGGGATTATTTTGATTTGATTTTGGAAAACTAATTTGCGGCCCCTCTGTTGGCATCGCTGTACGGTCGGCAAAAAGACGCACAGAGAAATATTTATTGTGATAGCCTACCCATATGATTCATGAAACAGGATTTAACCCGTGTTTCAATTTTAACCTGATGCTGGAGAGGGTCGCCTTCGTGTTGTGGCACCGATTTTTTTTTTAATTTATGCAGGGAAGACGGCAAGAATTTTTCCCTCCAAGAAAAGATGAAAAACTAAACAACAGAGAGCCAAATTCAAGTTCGGTTTATTTCGATATGCCTGGATAAAATGCCTTTTAATGATTGGAGGTCATAGGCAGTGGGAAATACGGGAATTATCGAGCTGCTGTACAGTACTGCCCATTTATACAAACATCCCTTATCTCCATTCCTATCCCCCGAAAGGAGGATGGTGAGCTGCAGGAGGAGGGTAGCTTCAGCCTTCAGTCCACCGAGTTCACGTTCGTATGAGCCAGGGTTGCATCTAACAATGAAGCTGGTTCTGAACGATGTTTATATATATCAGTGCCAGACGATAGAAATGTTACCTTAGTGTGTGGTGAAAATTATGACAGAGCACAGTAGTTTAAAATCCTTTATCCATTGTTTCAGAACGTGTGGCCAGAGGGAATATGCTGCTTTTGACGCCCACTCACCACACCGCTGCAGAAGCTTCCCGGTAGGTCTTTTTTTTTTTTTTTTTTTTTTTTTTTTTGCAGTATATGGATTGACTATCTGCTTTGTATATGTGTGAAGAACATTTAAAAAAGAAAATACAAAAATTGTCCCGGATTCGGGGATCTTAAATGGAATGTGAAAAGTCATGAAAACAGTGACGACGACGACGACGATGGTGATAATGGTGATGATGATAATAATGATGATGGTGATGATGATGATTCAGAATGTAACACGAGAGAAAATGAGCGATGTTTCCTGACATTAACACATCACTGCAAAATATTATGTCAGAATTCTCCGTCTCGTCACCCACTTTCCTTGCTCCTTCCCCCTCCCTCCCCTCCTCCGATTCCTCACTCCACCTTACCTTCTCATGTCCCTTGCTTCCTCCCCCTTCTTTCCTCCCCCCTCCTCTTCCTCTTCTCCCCTCCCTGTCTCTCCCACACCTCTCCTCCTTCCCTTCAGTTTTCCTCCTTCCCTCACCTGTACTCCACCTTCCCTCCCTTACTCCTGTACCCTAGCTCCTTCCCCCACTCTTCACCTTTCCAGCTTCCCTCTTCTTCCAACTTCCCTTTCCCCCTCTCCTCCCCTCTTCCTCTAACCTCTCTTTTCCCCTCTCCTCCATATTCTCTTCTCTCCCTTGCTTCCTCCCTCCCTTCCTCCTCCCTCCCCTCCCCTCGCCGCAAGACAAAAGCCCTCTGAATGTATTTAATAAATGTGGCCACAGAAAAACAATGGTTCTCTCTCTCTCTCTCTCTCTCTCTCTCTCTCTCTCTCTCTCTCACCGATGGAGAGATGATGTAAGTGTGTAAGCGAGAGAGAAGTGAGGAAGGAGGAGGGAAGGAGGGAGAGGTAAGGAAGTAGAGAAGGGAGTGAAACCGGAAGGACGGAGAGTGGTGCTGAAAAGATGTGTGGCGGAGTGAAGAATGCGGTGTAGGAGAGTGAGCGACGGTGGAATGAGTGGAGTGAGATGTGAAAAGGATGAGTGTGGTTGAGAGTGGAGTGTGACTGAGAGTGGGGGGAGGCAAGAGAGAGGTCGGGGTTGTGGGTGAAGGAGAGAGAGAGAGAGAGAGAGAGAGAGAGAGAGAGAGAGAGAGAGAGAGAGAGAGAGAGAGAGAGAGATGCATTGGTGTAGGGGGAGGGGAGACAAAAGAGACACAGGGTAAAATGTGGAAATGGTGCGAATAGAGAGTGACGGAGAGAGAGGGATGGAGGGAGAGGAGTTGATGTGGGGTGGCTGAGGGGGTGGGAGGAGGTTCAGTAGGGGATGGGGAGCTCAGGGGGATGGGGATTAGGATGAGGAGAGGGAGGCAGGGTGAAGTGAGAAAAGAGGGGGAGGGGGACGAAAGTGGGATTGGGGTTGGGGGTTGACGGGGGAGGGGAACTGGCTTACTTGGGGTTGGAGTGAGGTGGAAAGTGCTGGAGGAGAGAAGATAAAGGGAGATGCAGTAGGGAAGTGAGGGGGAAAAGAGGGAGTAATGTAGAAAGGGGGACTCAAGTGATGTGACTGAGAGTGGATATGAAAGGGGGGAGATTGGATAGAGGGGAGGAAATGAGAGGGTGGATGGGGAATGGGGAACAGAGATACATCAGGGGAGAAGGTAAGAGAAAAAGGAGGGCAGTGTCAAAATAACGGAGATAAGGGGGACGGAACAAAGAATAGGGGGTTGGGGGGTTGAAGGGGGGGGATGGGAGGAGAAAGAGAAATGCAGAGAGAGGGGGTGAGGGAGAGGTGGAAGGGGGAGAGGCCGATGCAGCACAGATATGAGGGAGGGATGAGGGGGAGGGTGATTGGGGTTGAAGTATTGTTGTGAGTGATGGACCTCAACCCCTGAGAAAGCCACCTGAGTTAGTGCCACACATTCATTTGCCCCTTCCCAGAAACACAAGCCGTACACTTATTTATTATTTTTATTTTCTGTTTCTAGACTACGATCAGGTTTTTCTTTGTAATGGGTGCAGTGTGATAGGTGCTTTTTCTTTTTCTTTTTTTTTCCTCGTGTGGCTTTCATTTTTCTTGCTTTTTTTCTTCTTGCTTTCTTTTTTCTTTCTTCTCGCTTTCTTTCTTCTTTCTTCTTGCTTTGTTTTTCTTTCTTGCTCTCTTTTTCTTTCTTCTTGCTTTGTTTTACTTTCTTCCCGCTTTCTTTTTTCTTTTCTTTTGACCCCGATCGATGCACTGACGCCTTTTTCATTTTACACTTGTTGACGCCAGATGATTAAACTGACCATTAGAGTTTGTTCGAATTAATGGGTTAGTCATAGCCTTCGTTATCCCTTTCATTACCAGGGCGTTGTCTTAATCTGAATATAATTGTGTGGCTGTAGCAGGGGTGAGGAGGGAGAGATAAGCAGTTCTACATAAATTTAACATGCAGTGTGGACTTCAATTAAAAGTTTTTAATTGGCGTCAAATATCGTGGTAACTCTCTCTCTCTCTCTCTCTCTCTCTCTCTCTCTCTCTCTCTCTCCATACCTTTCATTCCCACTCGTGTTATTTCCTCTCATTTTCTCTCCCCCAGTTCCCACATCTGGCTTATCACAGAACAGATCTGGTCTATTTTACCTCCCCCTGTCATCACATCATCTTCCTATTCTCCTCTTCCCCTCATCTTTTCCCTCTGCCATTCATGCGTCCCTCTTTTTCATCTTTTATTCGCCTTTTCCACCCTGTGCCTTCATAATTACTCCAGTATGGTTTAGCAGAGGCGTATCCAGAATTGAAGGAAGGGGGGATTGTCACGATTCACTTTTCACTTTAACTTGGCAGAGATTTTCGCCCTTTTGCAGCTTATTTCTTGTAGCTCAGTGGCAGAGTAACACAATACCACGGCTGTAAATCCTCTCCATAGCACTTCCTCGTGACTAGCATCATATTCTAGTGTTTTTCTCTTATTACAGCTCACTAGTCATGGTGGGTTGTGCTAATATTGTAAATTATTTTTTTAATCCTTTGCAGGGGATTCGTTTGTGGCCACCCCTTCCAGGATAAGCCGTCTGGTTATAGGCAGACACAGATAGATAAATATATAGACTGATAGATAGGTAGATAGATAGATACCGATAGACAATTTTATTTTATTTTCGTTAATGGGATGTTTTGTAACAAGGTGAACAGGGTAATGGTTGGAGAGCCGATGATGCCCTTATTAAATCGGGTTTTATGTGGGTGAACTTTTTTAATGGTTATAGGCTAGCCTGGGAGGGTCATAAAAGGAGAGAGAGAGAGAGAGAGAGAGAGAGAGAGAGAGTAGTAAGGTTTCAAAGTTTTGAGCTGAGGTATTGGGATGGATTTCTATCTGTTAATCTTCATATCTGTTTCTTTTTATTACTGTATGTAGCAAAAATATATCAGATGTATACGTATGTTACAGATATACATAGATACATAACGTATATGTATATGTGATTGATAATAATAATAATAGTAATAATAATAATGATAACAATAATGATAATGATAATAATAATAATAATAATAATAATAAAAATAATAGGAAAGTAAACAGATAAGTAAATAAATAAAAGAAACAATAAAGAAACAACAATAGTTCCGATCTGACAAGCCACCCACGAAATAAAGTTCCTAATCTCTAATCACCGTAATCTCCAGTCACCCTAATCTCTAATCACCTAATCTCAAATCACCCTAATCTCAAATCACCCTAATCTCCAGTCACCCTAATCACTTATCACCCTAATCTCTAATCACCTTAATTTCCAGTCACCCTAATCTTTAATCACCCTCACACGTTACGACCCGTAAGGCCACAAAGGTAAACAACCATTACCTGAGTGACCCCTTTCACTGCCCTCCCCTTATTACCTTCCATTATTACCTGTGACGAAAGTATGTAAACACCAGTGGCACTTATAAAAGATCTTAGCAAATGTTTACAGCAAGCAAGTCAGTGTATGAGGTAATTAATTTCAGGAATCCACATTGTTTTATGTTTCCCGTTATTTTTCAATCAAATTTTATTGTTTTATCGTATATTTCTCTTTATTTTTCACTCAGTGTTGATTGTGAAGGGTTTGTGTGAGTGAAAAATGTATGCAGACACTTCATTGTATCATTGCATTTCGTCGTTTATTTCACTCTGTTGCTTCATTCTGTTATTCACCCTGTTTGTGTGTGAGGATGAAAGTATACACAAACAAGCTTAAACAGAAATTGAGCTTGGGAGAAATTATAAGTACACTACCCGGTATCGTAAATGGAGAGTTGCGTGTGGGAGTCACGGGGGGAATATTTACTGGCTGCCTTTCCCTGTCAGTTACAAAGGGGTTAATTGCCGTGAAGGAGGAATGTAAACACCTTGAGTAGGGAACACTGAAGGGTGGACAATGTGGTGAGGTGGAATGCGTCGCTCCCCTCCTGTGCGGTGAAATTATGCGTAGGTTTGTTTTTATTTTATGCATTAGAGGATTTGCATCAAGATTTTTTTTTTTTTTTTAAATAGGAATCCGTGGTTCCGTAAAGCATTTTCATATGTTACTATTGAGTATAATTCATCTGTAATCTGCACTGAGCCAAATTATTATTATTAGGTTATTATTATTATTATTATTATTTTACTTTGGAAACCCTGGACTAATAAACCATTTTCGTTTAGTATTCCTCCCTTAAGTATATTCTGTAATAAATTAGTAAGATACGTCATAGGTCATAGTATCCAGGCATGTCAGATTTCGCTTTCTTCTGATACAAGGGAAATCTGTCTTGGCTCACAAACCGGTGTATAGTTGAGCCAGTGTCAGTGATGATGATGATTATTACGATTGTTCTTGCTTGACGTGTGAATCAGAGTGTTAGAGCGAGGCGGCGTTTTGAGCTCGCCTAAGTGCAGAAAGGTAAGGCTGCAGTTTTTACGCTTGTCAGATATTTACTCCTAATTCTTATCGATCATCGATCCAGAAACCAATGTATAGTTGATTAGCCACAGTCCGTATGTACAGTATGATGCAAGTGTGTATGCGTGTCCTTATAACGCATGGAAATCGACCGGGTGGGACTGAGTGGTATGAGTACGGTAAATGATGTAGTGTGAGCATACTAGAGTGTCCCACGAGGTTACGGAACAGTTGTGTTGGAGATGATATAGTGAGAGAATACTAGAATACCCATGCAGGTTAGGGAAGAGTTGTGTGGATATGTTACGTAGTTGGAGAATACAGGAGTCTCCCACGAGGGTACAGAAGAGTTGTGTGAGTTCAGAATGTAGTGTTGGAAATTAGGAGGCGTTGGGGCGTTGATGTGGATGATGGAGAGTGTTAGGAGTCCCCTGTGACCACGTATTGCAAATGGAGAGAGAGAGAGAGAGAGAGAGAGAGAGAGAACACGGTACATCCCCCGAGAAAGACAACAGGTATACGGGAAAATAATATATTGTTGTGCGAGAACAGAGGATAGCCCCAGGAGGATAGAATGCCGGGGGGGGGGGTGTCAGGTGTTACGGCTTTCGGCTCATTGGCTCTTAACTGGCCCTTTGGCACTGCGGCATGGCACTGACGCGGCACGGAAGGATGGCAGGGGTAACAGTGTCAGGAGGAGAAGAAAGGTACCGGAGAAGAAGTGAGCACATTGAAAGGACGATTTTATTCAGTTTGGGAGACACTTTTCGAACTAGAAGTGTTGTATATAGACTTCATTAACTTCGTCAGGATTGTAGGTCTGTCGCAGGTAGAATTATGTGATATCAAGATTAAATTGAATAAGACGTCATTGGATTCAAGGGGTTGCCAGCAGCAGCAGCAGCAGCGGGGTCATGTCTGTTTACACTGGGTTCAAAGACGTAATGACCTCGTTAGCGTGATTGTTGTGTGAGGTGGCTTGTTTGATGTCACTTGATCTTGAGCTGTGAGAAGGATAACACGACACTCCAGACTCCAGTGCTGAGATATTTAAACAAACAGAATACCAGCCTCCGACTCCGCCATTAGTGTTCATCGCTGTTTCTGTATTTTTTTCCTCTGTTTTTAATCACCTGATATTTCCATTAAGGGTAGAGCTGCGGCGCGAGCATTAGATTAAGTGTTTCTAATGTATGCAGCAGAGATAAGGGTATTAGCGGAGTGAAGGTGTAAATAGCGGTCTTAATACAGCAAAAACATTAGCAGTGTATATTTTAGCTATCTTATTACAATTTTACCTCTATACATTGTGGTCATTTGCTGGATGTATTTTCATTATACAAAGTTGCTGCTTAGACTGGTACTGATGCTGACTAAAAATTTCTGTTGCAAGATTAACCCTATTTACCTTGATATTTCGCGTTTTACGTACATTCTATTTCTTTCTGTCTGTTTATCTGTCTGTCTGTCTACTGTACTTATCTATCTGTCTATCTATCTGTTTACACACACACACACACACACACACACACACACACACACACACACACACACACACACACACACACACACACACACACACACACACACACACACAGTCGATCAAAACAATATCGGTGCACTCTCAGCGAAATAATCTTAACACCACAATGGCAGTTACTGAAAATTTACAGACAAATATATCCTACGTTGGCAAGACTGTTTTCGTGAGGGCGCCATATATTGCTGGTTGTGATATTTGCCAGTCAGTGTTTTTATTTGATCCATAGTGAGATGCTAATAAAATAATCTTCTTGAGGCATAACCTACATTGATTATTTTGGATAGCATCGTACCTCTTCTGTGCGATACTTTTTTTTTTTTTATCTTCTCTACATATATGATTTTGTTCCAAGAAAGTTAATGGATATTGTTTCTTGGATTTGGCTCCCTGTTATCCCTCTCATTATTTCATGGAGGGAACATTTTGCGGGCATATTGCTTTTGGTGCCTTCTTCCTTGCTTAAGAAAAAAAAGTAGAGAGATACAGGTGAGACAAGAGTGAAAAAAAGAGCTTTGTCTCATTACATACACGTGCATCACAGAAATTCATTTGCCATGTACTGTAATTACCCTATATAGTTTCAGAGTAATTAGGGAAAATATGTAAGTAGATTAAGTAGACTCTATTAGAGTGACGGTATTCGTGGTATGTTCCTGGTATTGTTGATGATGGTGTTATGTTGATGTCATGGTGTTAATATATATATATTTTTTTAATGTGTCCCTCTGGACAAAGGCTTCACAGCCCGTTCCCAAGGCCCAGCAGTCCTCTTACATTCCATACATCTCCTGATGTCACCACTTCGGCGCTAACACCCACCGTCAATATTGAATACATGCAAGGGCTGTCTCATACAGGACTGGTGTCCTGGCATTAGGTTGGATATTTTTACGACGTGTCGGGGGGTCTTCTGGTAGGTTAATAAAGTCTGCTTTTAATGAAATTTAAATCCTTAAACTGTCCCCTGCCCAAACCGGGATTCGAACATAGGCCCATTACGATTGCAGGCCTCCTCTCTACCGATTCGGCCACCGCCTCCCCCCCCCCGTGTTATGGTGTTAATATTAGTGCAGGTGTTGGTGTTACGGTGTTAATGTTAGTGCAGATAATGGTGTTATGGTGTTAATATTAGTGCAGGCGATGTTATGATATTAATGTTAGTACAGGTAATGGTGTTATGGTGTTAATGTTAGTGCAGGTAATGGTGTTACGGTGTTAATGTTAGTGCAGGGGTTGGTGTTGTAGTGTTAATGTTTGGCCAGGTGTTGGTGTTATGGTGTTAATGTTTGGACAAGTGTTGGTGCTATGGTATTAAGGTAGGTGCTATGATGTTATTGTTAGTGCGGGTGTTGGTGTTATGTTGTTTATGTAGGTGCCGTGATGTTAATGGTATCGTAGGTGTTGGCGTTATGGTGTTTATGTAGGTGCTATGGCGTTAATGGTAGCGCAGGTGTTGGTGTTATGGTGTTTATGTAGGTGCTATGGCGTTAATGGTAGCGCAGGTGTTGGTGTTATGGTGTTTATGTAGGTGCTATGGCGTTAATGGTAGCGCAGGTGCTGGTGTTATGGTGTTTATGTAGGTGCTATGGCGTTAATGGTAGCGCAGGTGTTGGTGTTATGGTGTTTATGTAGGTGCTATGGCGTTAATGGTAGCGCAGGTGCTGGTGTTATGGTATTTATGTAGGTGCTATGGCGTTAATGGTAGTGCAGGTGTTGGTGTTATGGTGTTTATGTAGGTGCTATGGCGTTAATGGCCGTGCAGGTGTTGGTGTTATGGTGTTTATGTAGGTGCTATGGCGTTAAAGGGCCGTGCAGGTGTTGGTGTTATGGTGTTTATGTAGGTGCTATGGCGTTAATGGTAGCGCAGGTGTTGGTGTTATGGTGTTTATGTAGGTGCTATGGCGTTAATGGTAGCGCAGGTGCTGGTGATAGGGGCCAGGTATTTCCACGCCCCTCTAACCTCCCTGCACCCATAACTCATAAAGTTATCACGCTCTCCTGGCGCAGCCTGTGATATAATGAGCACTAAATCTGCTCTTATGACAAAACCCGACAGAATATTTTATCTAAAGTGCGAGTTTTAATGGCTGACGCAATTAACTTATATATCCTACACTTTTGTTTTTATTTTTGAGCTTTCAGACGTGTTTGAAATTTTTAGAAATGCTCATTTTGCGTGTGCCCTCATTTTGTTTACCGAGCTCTTTATTTTTCTTTTTCGTTTTTTTTTATTATTTTCTGCTTCATATTCGGTTTTCAGATTGTATAGATTTTGGAATATCTTTTATGTTTTATTGTTTATTTTTCATTGTTCAGACTTGTTTAAAATTTTTTTAGTAATGCCTTTTTTGCCTGTGCCTTCATATTATTTACTTATGTCTTTATTTTTCATTTTTTAATTATTTTTTGCATCATTTTTAGTTTTTGGAATTTAAAGATTTTGGAATGTTGTAATTTCCTGCCTGAATAATCTGGATGGATGTCTTGGTATTAGAGCTTTGTTGATTATTCAAATGGGAGAATTATACATGCTCTACATTTCCATTGAGAATTATACATTTCCATATATTCCATATTTACTATACATTTTCATATTTTCATGTGGGAATAACCATTTTGCAAATTTATCAAATATTACATTTTAGTCCTTTCATTACTGTAAGGTGCTGTATTTTTCACTCTTTTTAGGCAGTCACATTGAAAGATTTATTTTACTTTAGAAGTTATTGAAGTCTATGTCAAACCTTACCTGTTCGAAATGTTACAGAAAATAAAAAGACACTTCTACAAATAAATAAATAAAGTAAATATTTAGCTACCATGTCTTACCGCCCAAGCTTTCTCCTGACGATTTTATTCTTGCTGCTTCCCAGACGATTTATTCGGCCTTTGAGAAGAGATTGAAGGAGAGAGAGAGAAAAAAAAAAAAAGGGCCATTCTGAGAGTACAGGGGAAAAAAATCGCTTAAATGGTCGTCACATTCCTTCATTCTATCACCTGACGATTTTTTTTTCTCGTAATGTGTTCAGCTCTCCTAGTAAATGGGTCAAAATTTTAATAGCGCTCCCCCCCATAAAAAAATGAACCAGATGGAAAAATAAAATCGGTGAACATAAAACTATAATAGGTCAGATAAAAATGAAATGGGTGCAATTAAAATGTGTTAGGCAAAAAATAAATAAATTTAAAAAAATGTCACGATGCTCTGCCAGTCAATCACTTTTGCATCACAGAGACAGATCGTAAAATTGGCGGTCCGTATTTTTGTGGGTTGAGGGGAAAGGGGTGGGGGAGAGGAGAGGGAGAGAGGAAAGGGCCAGGGAGAGCGAGGGAGGGAGAGAGGAAAGGGCCAGGGAGAGGGAGGAAGGGATAAATTGAAAGGACAGATAGAGGTGAAGGGGAGGGGTATAGGTGAGGGGAAGGGAGGTTGGGTGAGGGGAGAGGAGAGATTGAAAGTAAAGGTAGGGATGATTGGGAGGGGGACAGGGGTATAGGTGAGGGGGAGGGGGTAAGAAACTGAAATGGAAAGTAAGGGTCATTTTGGAAGGGAGGGGTATAGGTGAGGGGGAAGGGGGTTGGATAGGGAGAGAAGGATGAAATTAAAATGAGTTGTAGGGGTGAAGGGGGAGGGAAAGGGGAGGAAGGACGAGAGGGAGGAGATGATTGCAAGGGGAGGGCAGAATCATGTGAGGAGGGAGGGAGTAAGGGGTTGAGAGAGTACAAAAAAAAAATTTAAGGAGAATACAAACAACTGTAGATTGAATGGTCCCTTTGAGGTTGTTAGATACAGAGAAAATAATGGCTTATGGTATCTTATCTATGAGACGAAAATATAGTGTAGTGAGGAGCGATGGGGATAGCAGAGTGAGGGATGTAAAGGTGGGAATGCACAAGAAATAACAGGTAACAGGAGACTTATGAACTAATTATGAAATATTTTGGTTGAACAAAACAAATTAGTCCCAGAGTAACGTGTGTGACATACGGGGGATGATGGAGAGAGAGAGAGAGAGAGAGAGGAGTACGGTAATGGATAGAGAATGAGAACTGAAAGAGGGAGGGGAAAGGAGAGGGAGAGGGGAGAGATGAGGAGAGGGGCAGGGGAGGGAAGGAGGAGGGAAAGGGAGGTAGAAAGTATTATTTTTTTAAACTCTTGTATTCCATCATGTCCCAAGGCTTTACTGGACAACAGCGAAGGTCCTCGTTGTTCACATTTGATTTTTTGACATTTCTATCCCGAATTTTGATTTTTATTTCCATCGCGATCTCCCCCGTTGCGTTTTATTTTTTTAGAATCCGTGTAAAAAGGAAATACACGGATTGCAGTTTCATATATATTTAATTTACCCTGGCCAGGCTTGTACGTGGTGATTGGATACTGGGCATCACATGCATATCAATCTCCTCCTTTCTGTCTGTCTGTTTGCTTTCCTGTGTTTGATTTATGGACAGGTGGTTTATTCCTGTCGCGTAAAAAAATAATTAACCCCTCTCATATTCGGGACAATTCTAGCTCTCTCCCACGCTCAGCTTTTTTATATCTGCTGAGTCCAAACGATTTTATATTTTGGCAATGTTTGCTTTCCGTATTTTTATTGTCTAATTTCTGGAACGTATGAAATTAAAATAACCCTCTAACGGTCAGGATGGCTCTAGTGTTCTGTTCCTGCTAACGCCAGACGATTTTATTCATCTGAAAGTGAGTTAGGAGAGTTATGGTACACTAATACTGTTTCCATAATCCCCACCCCCGTGGTCTGGATTACTATATTATTTGATAACAACCATCCACAGACGATTTTATTCAGCCGGGAGTGAGTCATAGGAGCCTGAGGTTGTTAAATGGACCCTGAAAGCATTAGGTAGGCAGGTTTATTTCTTTCATCCCACTCCACCTATTAATGGAAAAGAGAGTTAGAATGACGATGATGATGATAATGAATGATGACGATGATTGGTGATGATGACGATAGTGAGGATGATGATGAATGATTATTGATTGTAATGATGACGATGATGATGATGATGATTACAATTCAACTCAGCCTCCGCCAATAATAGTCTGTCAGACATTTCGACATCGGAGTCACCAAAAGTCAGGCATGTTGAAGCTATTGTTTTTTTATTCTTTTTTATTGACTTACGGCAGGAGAGAGAGAGAGAGAGAGAGAGAGAGAGAGAGAGAGAGTAAAACAATCACTTAGGCTTTCATTTGCCCCACAGAAGGGTCCCATGTCAAGCAGGATTACACTACGTTTTCTTTCAATCCCTCGTTTTCTGTTCTTTAAGGCTGGTATGTTTCTCTGAGTCTTAGTGCGTTTTTCATCCGTTTGCAGTGATGGGATTTGTGTGTGTGTGTGTGTGTGTGTGTGTGTGTGTGTGTGTGTGTGTGTGAGAGAGAGAGAGAGAGAGAGGGGGGGAAGGAAGGAAATAAAAGATGAAGAAGTGGGAGAGAGAGAGAGTGATTAACTTTTAGGATGAAAAAAGAGAAAGCCAAATAAAGAGAGAAGGAGGCAATGAAAGAGAGGGAAAGTAAGAAAAAATTATGAAGCGGCAGAAATAATGAGAAACAGAGGAGAGAGAGAGAGAGAGAGAGAGAGAGAGAGAGAGGCAGAAGAGGGGCGAGTCCAAAAAGAAGAGGGGGGGTAGGCTAAGTAATGAGGATGCTAGGGTCTGAAAGGGAAGGGCAGCCTGGATTTATGGAGATTGATAGCGATAAGGAAGAGGGAAGGGGGAGGGAAAAAGGGGAAAAGGGGGAGGATAAGAGAGAGAGAGAGAGGAGAATAGGGGGAGAGAGGAATATTAAATAAAGACGGTGGGGAGGGAGTGTGAAGATATATTGATAGCGAAAGGGAAGGGGGGGTGGGAAAGGGGAAGATAGGGGAGAGGGGAGTTTTAAATGAAGATAATGGGGAGGAAGTGGGAAGACAGATGAATAGCGATGGGGAAGAAAAGGGAGAGACGAATAATAAAGTTGGTAGGGAGGAAATGGGGAGATACTTGATAGCGATAAGGAAAAGGGGAGGGGAAGGGAGGAGGAAAGGGAAAAGAGGGGAGAAAAGGGGAGAGAAGAATGTTAAAGATGATGGGAAGGCATTAGGAATGTTGATGTAATAGGAGTGGAGAAATAACGAGGAAAATTAAAGAATGATCAAAGGAAGAAATAAATAGGAAGTGGTGGAGTAAAAATGAAGTGGGAGTAAAGGAGAGAGAGAGAGAGAGAGAGAGAGGAATATCTACTGTTTCTCCTATGACTCAATATAATCGTCTGGCATAAGCTGGAATACTGTTCTAGAGTTGCTCCGGCCGTGAGAGGGTTAAATGACAGAAGATAAGGAGAAGCGTGGAAAAAGACGGAAAGTTAGACAGACAGTGAGGAAAGAAGAGGAAGAGGAAGGAGAGTGACAGGAGGAAATACTGTACCGAGGAAGGAAACGTCAGAGAGAGAGAGAGAGAGAGAGAGAGGATCACAATACACGAACGAAACTCTGAAAATTTAATTCGTAACGCGAACACACGAGCAGATTTTAGAGATACGAACGGAAAAAGGGGAAAAAACAAGAGCGCTTTATATCACGTCTATGTTTTTTTCAATTTATATTAAAATCCAAAATCTGATTCACTTATATTTTTCCATTTGCAGGGCGGGTGGCTTCTGATGTCATTTTTCTTCTTTTTTTTTTGTAAATTATTTTACTTGTATTTTTGGAGTGGTAGGGGGAACGGGTGTGTAGAGAGAGAGAGAGAGAGAGAGAGAGAGAGAGAGACAGAAAGGTGCTGTCTGGACGGTTGATTAGAGACAAACAGACATAGAGAGATAAATTGATAGTTTCATGGAGAGATTGACAGAGACAGAGAGGCAGGTCGTATACATATAGATAGACACACAGACAGGCAGACAGAGGCAGGAGAAACAGAGTATGTGTTTGTATTTTTTATTCCAAATTGGGTTCATAACTTTTGGCGCATAAAATTTGGAAACTCTAGTAATTGCATCTACCAACTCTGTATCCAGTGTCCGTCCTCTCTTCCGTGTCTAGGGAGGGGGAGCAGGGGAAGGGGAAGGGGTGAGGGAATGGAGGGGGAGAAGAGGGGAAAGGGGCGAGGGAATGGAAGGGGAGGAGAGGGGAAAGAAGTGAGGGAATGGAAGGGGAGGAGAGGGGAAAAAGTAAGGGAATGGAAGGGGAGGAGAGGGGAAAGAAGTAAGGGAATGGAAGGGGAGGAATGGGGAAAAGGGATGAGAGTTGGGGGTGAGAAAGAGAGGATTGAAATGAGAATATGGAGGGTGGGATTGGTGAGACGGAGTGAAGGGGTTAGAGGAAAGGAGAGGGAATGGAAGAGGGGGGAGGGAAAGGAGAGGGAATGGAAGAGGGGGGAGGGAAAGGAGAGGGAATGGAAGAGGGGGGAGGGAAAGGAGAGGAGGTGGGGAAAGGGGTGGTGTTGGTAAGAGAGAGAGAGAGAGAGGGAGAGAGAGAGAGAGAGTTAAGGTAAGGATAAGGGAGATGAAGAGGATAGGGAGGATGAGGGAGTATTTTTAGAGAGTGTGGTTGTTTCGTCCCATCCCGTGTTTCATCTCAGACTCTCCCTGGTTAATTCGGCTCAGACTCCTGGCTTATGACTTTCTTGGCCTCGGATTTTTGTATTTTCTCGGCATCCATATTTTTTTCCTCCTTTTTCCTCCCTGACATAATTTTCCTGTCCCTTTCCCCCCTCCTCTTATCTCAGTTTTCCTCTTTCTGTCTGATATTTTCTTTCATCCTCTCTCTCCCTGTCTCATTTTCTTTTTTTCTTTGCATTTCCTTTTTTTTTTTTTTAATTTCCTCTCTGTATTGAGTTTTCCTTTCATGTTTACCCTCTTTAGAGTTTTTTGAGGTTTCACATATGGAAGAAGTAATAATAATAATAAGAGTAATAATAATGATGATAATAATAATAATAATAATAATAATAAAACGGTACTACTACTACATCTACTACCGGTACTAGTACTGCTGCTATTATTATTATTATTAGTAGTAGTAGTAGTAGTTGTAGTAGTACGATAGTAGTAGTAAGTAGTAGTAGTAGTATGGTAGTAATAGTAGTACGTAGTAAGAGTACGGCAGTACTAGTAGTAGTAGTATGGTAGTAATAGTAGTACGTAGTAAGAGTACTGTGGTAGTAGTAGTAACAGCAATAATAGTAGTAGTAATAGTAGTAGTAATAACAGCTATAAATATTTCGTCCTTTCACTCCCTTAAGATATTAATATAATATAGGATACAGCACAAAGCCATATACCACGCACTGTTGTCATGTTACACTCATCAGCCGCCCTACCCTGACCTTTCCCCACCTAATCCCTCTCTTTATTACGGGTTGTCTCTTGTATGTGTCTTTATTATATTTGTTTTAAGTGTTACGTATGTTTATGCTAGTCTCCTCATTATGTCTGTGTTAGGTGTGTTAGGTGTTTATTATGCAGGTGTTATGTCTTTGTTATGTTTGTGCTATGTCCTCCCCTACTCTCACTTCCACCTGTCTCCATTCCCAGTGCTGTTCCCATTTCATCTTCATTTACTCCCCTCCTCCCCACTCAGCACAC
Source organism: Coenobita brevimanus (assembly GCF_032717465.1). Classification (NCBI taxonomy): domain Eukaryota; kingdom Metazoa; phylum Arthropoda; class Malacostraca; order Decapoda; family Coenobitidae; genus Coenobita; species Coenobita brevimanus. Next base: position 15,789,253 of record NC_137028.1, read on the forward strand.
ACATTATCCTCCCCTCATACCTTCTCCTTGCCACCTCTCCCTTTCCCCTCCCTCTCCCTGTCCTCTCCCTTCCTCTTCTCATCCTCTTCTTTCCTCCCCTCTCCCGTTTCTTCACGTCCATCCCTCCTCCCCTCCCTCATTCACATTAGGCTATTCCACCTCTCTCATAACTTCCCATCATCCCTTCTCTCTGCGTCCTATTTCCTCTCTTCGCTCTTCTCCTCCTCTCTCCCCTCTCCTCTCTCCTTCTCTTCAAATCCTCTCTCTTCTTCTCTCCTCTCATCTTGTCCCTGTCCCTCCCTGTCTCACATATTCCTTTCTTCTCCTGTCCCCCTCCTTGTCATTTTTCTCTGTCTTTCCCTTTTCCCTTTCTTCTCCCCAACCCTTCTCCATTTATTCCTGTAATATATTCTCCCTCCTACATTAGCGCCCCCTCCCCATCCCATGACACTCCTCCCCCTGTCTGCTATCCCCCTCCCCTTCTCCTCTTTCCCATTTTTCTGTCTGCTTTACATCTCCCCTTCCCCTCTTCCATTTGCCCTGCCGTCTCACATATCCACCCCTCCCCTCTCGCTCTCCCTCCCTCTTTCCCCTTCTCCCTCTCCCTCCCCCTCCCTATCTGTTTTCCCTCTCCCTCACCTTCTCCCTTTATCATTCCCCTCGAACTCCCTTTTCCACTCCCCTGCCTCTCACCCAATTCTCCCCCCCTCACCCTTCCCTCTCACCCCTTTCTACCCCCCTCACTCTTCCCTCTCACCCCTTTCTACCCCCCTCACCCTTCCCTCTCTCCCCCCTGTCTCCCTTCACTTTTCTCCCCTCCTCCTCCGTCTTCCGTCCCATTCCATCCTCTCTCTCTCTCTTTCTCTCTCTCTCTCTCTCTTTCTTTCCCCTCCCCTCCCCTCCTCTCCTCTCCCCTCCCCTCCCCTCCCCTCCCCTCCCCTCCCCTCCTCTCCTTTCCTCTCCTCTCCTCTCCTCTCCTCTCCTCTCCCCTCCCCTCCCCTCGTCTCGTCTCCCTCTCTTCCCTCCTCCTCTCTTTCCCCTCTCTCCCTTTTCTCCCCCCGTCCTCTCACCCCCCCCCCGCTTTTTCCTCCCTGTCTGCAATTTTCCCCCTTGGTCTCTTAATTCCTCTCCCTGGCTTGGTGTCCTTTCCTCCGTCTTCATTCCCACCCACCCCTCTCTCTCTCTCTCTCTCTCTCTCTCTCTCTCTCTTGTATTTCTCCCTTCATATTCTCTCTTCTCTTTTCTCATTTCGTTTCTGTTCTCCCTCTTCTCTTTCCCCCTTTTCCCGTCTCTTCTTATCTCCTGTCGTACCTCATTTTATCCTTTGTTTTTTCTTCTGCCATTTATTTTTCTTCTCATTCTCATCTCGTCTTTGTTCCTCTTGTCTCTACTTTTTAAATCCATCCCTCTCCTTCCCTTTTCGTTCGCTTCTCAGCTTCCTCTCCTCTCCTTTCCTCTCTCTTCCTCTCCCCTCCTCGCCTCTCCTCTCCTCTCCTGGCTATTCCTCTCCTCTCCTCCCCTCTTCTCTCCTCCTTCCCTCCTTGCTTTCCTCTCCTTGGCCCAACTATGCAATATAGATGCAGATCCCATTCCTCCCCCACCTCTCTCTCTCTCTCTCTCTCTCTCTCTCTTTCTCCCTCCTCCCAACTTGTCTTTCAGGTACCTTTCTCAAAATCTCTTTTTCATTTTCCTCTCACTTCTCTCTATTTTTCTTTTTCTCATGTCCTTCTCCGTATCTCCTTATCTCTCTCTCTGTTTTACGCTTCCTTTCTGTCACCTTGTTTCTATACCTCCTCCTCCTCCTCTCATAATTCTCTGCTCTACAACCTCTCCTATCCTCCTCCTCCTCCTCCTCCCTCTTCCGCTCCTCCTATGTACTAGTTCTCCCCTCTACACTCTCTCCTCGTCTCCCCTCTTCCTCCCTCGTCTTATCCTCCTAATTCTCTTATCCTTTGACTCGCCACTGCAGTACCAGGCTTGCAGTACAAGCAAGACAGTCATTCATTTCTTCATTTATTCTTTCAGTCATTAATTCATCTCTGGTTCTGTCATTCTCCTCCTCCTCCTCCTCCTCCTCATCATCATCATCATCATCATCATCATCATCATCATCATCATCATCATCATCATCATTCTTCGCCTTTCGTTTCAGATTTACTTTGTAGAGTTAATTATTTCACTTCGTCGGATTTTACTTTCACCTAAAGCCTTTGGTCCTGTCGCTGATTTTTTTTCGCCCATCTCAGTCAAAGCCAGATCAATATAATTTCAGACCAGCTTTTCAGAGCCATGGACCCATAGTCTTGTCAGGTAAGGAGGCTCTGTAGCACCTCTTCCTTAGCGATTTATTTCCAAGCATCTCATTAATATCCCCCTTTTTGCTTCTTATATTTTTTCATTGTGGACATAAATTGCATGAATAACACACAAGAATATAGTAACGAAGTAGAATCAGAAATGAACAGGTAAAGAAGTGGTGTTGGCAAGCTTCCTAACCGCACCAGAATAACGTCCTTGGTGTGAGTGGCTAGAGCGTTGGGCTTAGAACTGCTTGGCTATAGGTTTGATCCTGACTTTTGCGAGTGCTGGAGAGAGACGCCTTCACGTGGTGGCACCGATATAAACTGCGCAACTCCTCTGCCTGGATAAACAATCTTCCCTGAACTCCGTAATTATTACTTGAATATAAAATGGTGAACTTCAAGATAAGGACAATTTCATCCTGCAGTCAACCGGGTGAATATAAAATGGTGAACTTCAGGATAAGGACAACTACATCCTGCAGTCAACCTGGTGAATATAAAATGGTGAACTTCAGGATAAGGACAATTTCAACCTGCAGTCAACCGGGTTCAAGTTTCAGATGAGCATAGGATTACAGCTGCTTCAAGGAACAGTTTTTAATCTTGAAAGTAATTTGGCTTGATCATTTCTCTGATAATTAAAATACAGGGAGTCGACATATACCGCCCCCCCTCCACTCTGTTGGTGATATCTCGTGTGTTACGAGGACGGCCCCCGCCCACACCAGCAGACTGAACCGTTTCCGCAGTGCATTAGATATTGTCAGGTACGTTATTAATGGAGCGCTATATATGGACCGCCCTGAACAATACACGTCATCGTTGTGAAGGGGTTAATTTCTTATGGGGACATTTTTCATTTCTTTCTAATTAGTTCCTTTTTTTTCTGATTCCCCCACCTGCCCCCAGTCACCCCCACCCACTCCTATCCCAGACATATAAAGACATTTTTTTTTTTACTTCCTCCTCCCCTTCGCCTCCACCCACCTACTGTACATACCCCGGACATGTGAAGACATTTTCCTCTTCCTTTTTTTCTTTAATTTTCTTTTTTCTGATTTCCCCTCCCCTCCTCTCCCTCACCCCCACTTTCATTTTTTGTTCTTTTCTGATTCCCCCCCACCTCCTCCCCTCACCACTCACATACCCCTGGCCTATGTATCTGTCAAGCTTCCCCGCTCTGCTTGCATTCCTACCCCTTTACTACAATATATTTTTAAAAGATTTTTCTCTTTCGCATTACTCAGTGTGGAATTTGGTGTTTTGATATACGCGCGTCAGTTGTGTGTGTGTGTGTGTGTGTGTGTGTGTGTGTGTGTGTGTGTGTGGGTGGTTATTTATTCTGTGTTTGGCGTGATATTTTTTTCGTGCTTAATGTATGTAACGTAATGCGTGTTTCTTCTGAGTAATCGAAGCTGGAGTCTAACATTAACTTGAAATACCTATCTATCTGTCAGTCTATCTATATATCTATCTATCTGTCTGCTTATCTGTGTATTTCTGTGTCTGTCTGATCTTCACCCTGACGTCCTAATGCCGGAAGCAGTGACCACAAACGAATCGCTGCCATTTCACTCTGTCCTTCAACATCAAGGTGTCCTCTCCCCACCTCAAACATCCTTCACTAATACACCTCTCCACCTATCCCTCAAACAGGTATGATTCCTCTCCAATTAACATTAACTTGTGCAAAAAAGTAAACATACAGATCATAAACAGACTAATGGCATTTTTTTTATTTCCGTTTCTCCTGAGTCTAAAACATTTTCAACATTGTGTGAAGATTCTTGGCCTCCGTGAGCGACGTGCCTGCCTCCTCATACGTCTCAGTCCAACCTCTTCCTCTCACACTCACGTTCCTTAAATTTTTCTTCCTTTTTTCCTTTTCTTCTTGGATGTCTTGTCTTTCTGGCTCACAATTCCACCCCCATTTTCTCTCTCTCTCTCTCTCTCTCTCTCTCTCTCTCTCTCTTCCTTCATCTCCTCTCTTCTTTCTTTCTCATTTCCATCAAATCTTAACTTTTCTCTCCTCCCCCGTCCATCTCCTTTTATCCATTCCCATCTCCCCTCTCTTCGTCCCCCCGTCTCCTCTTTTTCTCCTTCATGGCACCTCTTCTCCGTTATATCTCTGCCCCTCCTCTCCCCACCTGTTTCCTCATCCTTCCTCTCCCTCTCTTCTCCTTTTCCTCTTCTTCATCTCTTCTTCTACCCTCCTCATTATGTTTCCATTTCTCCCTCCTGCCTTAATTTATCTCTTCTTCCATACCCACTCCTGTCTCTCCTCATCTCTCATCTTCTATCTCCTCTCCTTTTCTCCTCCCTCCTTCTCTCTCTTTTCCACTATTATATCTCCATTTCTCCCTCCTCCCTCCATCCATCTCTCCCCCATCCCCCCTGGAGTGGTTTATGCCAGTAGACCACGCCCGGCTATCGACCCCCTCCCTCACCCACCACACCTCCTTTTATCCCTCCTTCCCTTTCCTTCCTCCTTCCCTTTTCTCCCTCTTTCCCTTTCCTCCCTCCTTCCCTTCCCTTCCTTCTTTCCTTTCGTCTTTCCTCTTCTGTCCTGTTTCTGTCTCTCCCTCACCCACCTTATCTCTTTCCCTTCCTTTCTCCTTTCTTCCCTCACCTTCCTCCATCCTATTCCATTCTTTCTCTCTCTTCCTCAACCACCACACCTTCGATCCTTCCATGTCCCCTATTTTTTCCATCCTTCCATCAGTGCCTGTCCTTCCATCCCTCGTTCATTTCCCTTTCATTCATTTTTCCATCCTTCTTTCCTCCCTTCCATCTCACCCGCGGCTTCTCTTCCTTCATCTACCTGTATTCTTTCCCTTTTACTTCCTCTCTCTCATTCTGCTGTTACATCATTTCCTTACCTTTTACCCCATCCGTGCCTCCCTTTCCATTCTCTCTTTTTTTCTCTCTCTCTTTCTGTTCCTCTGTTCCTTTAATTCCAACTGGAGCTTCCTTCCTTCTTGACCGCGGTTTCTTTCCCTTCCACCTCATTCCTGAATTCCATTCATTCCATTCCCAGCCATGCCACTCCATCTTTACAATGCAATTCTTCCTTTCCCTCCAACTGTGGTTTTTCTTTCCATCTGCTGTATTCCCAGCTTCCTGTCCTTCCGTCTCTACCGCTTACCTTCATTTAGCTTTCCTTTTCCTTTTCGTCCATATCAGCCAGGAATCCTTCTCCATCCTTCCTGACTAATTATTCTTCCGTCCCTACTTTCCCCTTCCGTCTTTCCTTCCTTCCTTTCATTATCCAGCTCATTCTTTTAGCGCAACCCTTCTTTCCTTCCATCTCACTACCATTTCCCTTTCTTCTCATTCGTGTTTCTCTTTCTTCCTCTCTCTCCACTCCTCCCTTTCTCCATCCCAATATCCTCCGTCCACCGTCCATCCTTCCATCTCACCTACTTCTGCCATGCCCTATCTTCCAGTGACGCCTTTCCCTTCACTTCCATTCCTTTCTTGTTTCTTCTCTCCTCTCGCCAATTCTCTTCTGTCCTTCTTCTCTCCTTTTCTTTTTTCTTCTCTTCTCTCCTCTCCTCTTCACTGCTCTCCTCTCTTCTTCTCTCTTTTCCTTTCCTTTCCTTTCCTCTCCTCGCCACTTCGCTTCCCATCAGTACTTCAAACACTGCATCTTATGTCCACTTCTTCCCCGAACCAAGTACCTGTTTACGATCTGCCTCGTCACTCCACCCCTTCTCCTTTTCCTCTCCCCATTTCTCTTATAATATTCTTTCCTCATCGTCTTCCTGTCCCGCGTCGTCTTGATCATTATTTTCCTCTTCTTTCCCTTCCCTCTCATCTTCCGTTCGTTCTCCTCCCTCCTTACCCCTTCCTTCCCTCTTCCCTATCTCCTCCTCAACATAGAAAAATGCAGAGTACTTCATATTGGAAATAACAACGTCCATGCGAATTACATAGTTAACAATACCCAGTTATCAAATACAGACAATGAAAAGGATCTTGGTGTGATAATATCAAATGACCTAAAACCGACTAAGCAGTGCACCGAGGCGGTTAAAATTGCAAACAAGCTGGTGAGTTTAATTGAAAGAACCTTCGAGTTAAAATCGGAAAAAGTCATCCTGGCCTTGTACAACTCGCTAGTACACCCCCATCTCGAGTATTGTGTGCATTTCTGGTCTCCGTACTACAGAAAGGACATAGAAAAATTAGAAGAAATACAGCGAAGAATCACAAACATGATACCGCGACTGAGAAACAAACCAAATTAGGAACGCCTTGAAAAACTTAAATTATTTAGCCATACGAAACGCAGATTAAGAGGTGACCATATTGAAGTTTTCAGAATCATGAAGGGATATGACGACTTTGACATGAATAAATATTTTGAAATAGACCGGTCGAGTTAAGCCAGGACTAATGGCTGCAAAATTATGGGAAGGCGTTCCCAATCCCATGTAGGAAAATACATCTTCAACGGAGTCGTAAATATCTGGAACAAATTAACCTCGATACCATGAACAGTATCCCAGTTAAGACATTTAAAAACAAAATAGACAAGTATTTGCACGAGAATCCTCAGCTGACTATTTTTCTGTCCGAATAACTTACTTTTACCAGCTACCTTTTTGTCTACAAGACACTCTGTTAACTTAACGTACCCATACATAGCGTCGCGTCACGTCATTATATATTTTTAATCTTATTATGCAAATAAAGTAATATAAGTACAGATTAGGATCTGCACGGATAGCCCTGAGTTAACGGTCACAACTCTTACTTTCGACCAGTGAGGGGCTGTGGGTCACTGAGGGTTCCTGTTAATTAGTGACCACCATCGGAAATTTGTTAATGTACCAGGAGTCACTTTCTCTGGAGGTAACTTGTGTGCTCGTTCCGCATGGGTGAGTTCCTCGTCTCAGTGGAGTGAACGAACAGGGGTCTGATTGCCTGCTGCTTACCTTAAAAGTGCCAGGCAAGGCTGCCTCACCATCCTGAACATCCACACTGTGCACTGTGCAATTTCCACGTTATGTCTACAGAAGCCCCGTTAACTCAACGTACCCGTTCATAATGTCATGCCGTAGTTATTTGTTTATTTGATTACTTTCTCTTTCAGGTTATTCAAACTGGTAGCTTATAGATGAAGTATTATAGAAACTAACTTTTTCTTTTCAGTCTTCCCTGTGAAATTTCCGTGTCAGTTTTTCCATGCTGCTTGGTGGTTTGTCTCGCTTTTTCCTGGAAGGTTTGGAGGCGGGGGGGGGGGGGGCCTTCTTGCTTTACTATCATTATCCTTCAGCATGTTGAATTAGATCTTGTAGTCATAGTCTGCTCTGTAACAAACAGCCTCGAAAGGACCATAAGGTCTGTTGCTGTTTGCTTTGCTTTGTATTCCTTTGTATTCCAACTCCTCCTCCTCGTCCTTCTCTCCTCCCCCTTGCCCCTATCAGTATTCCGACCATCTCGCTCTGAATCCAATCACGCGGTGCTGTCTTATTTAACACCATTTACCTCTTTTTTATTTTCCTCCTCCTCCTCCTCCTCCTCTATCATTACTGTATTCTTTATGGCTACATTCTTCGCTTCATCGTGTCTCATTTAGCAGACATTTAATTGCTCTTTTTCATACACAGTCCTCCCGCCTCCCACATATTTTAGCCTCCCTCTTATTTCGTCCTTTATTTTTCTTCTCCTTTCCCTTATTCGTTTTCCTTTGCCTTGCCATCATTATCAGGTTTAATTTTCCATTTTCCCCTTGTCTCCTCCGCGTGTTTTTTGGGCCGGTCAGACTCGTAGACAAGGTTGGTTTTCGCCCTTGTTCGAGAGGGACGCCTTCACGCGGTGGCACCAATAGGACCGGGCAGTGGAGCTACCGAGTTATACACACCTGAATTCCCTCCCTATCCCCCGAAAGGAGGATGGTGGGCTGTGGATGAAGAGCGACTTTGGCCTGCAGTCCACCAGGTTCACGTTCAGATGGTCTTGATGTTGCAGCCAATACTACACGTTACTATTGTTACTCTTATTACCACTACAGTATTATTGTCACGACGATTATATACCGGGTCTTCTCTTATGACCTTTTCTTTTTCCATTTTTTAGGTCGTCATTTTCTTATCTTACGAGCGCACATCTTTTCCTTCTTTTTTTCTTACGATCTGTCAGTTTTTCCTTCTCTTTTTCTTCTCTCTCCCTCCTACGACCTTCCATAATCATCTCTCTGTTTTTTTTTCCTTCTTGCATATTTCACCTCGAGTCTCCTGTTTTTCATCACGCTCTCGTTTCCAATCGTGTGGATTTTTTTTTTAAATATTTATTCGCTCATTATTTTTTTACCTTAGCTCACGACATCATCATTATCGTCACGAAACCATCACGATTCTTTATGATTTTTATTTTTTTTTATTTTATACTCTCGACATTAGTATCTTATCTTCCTCATCCTTACAGTTTTATTTCTCTCTCTCCCTTTCTTCTTCCTTCTTAGTTTCTTCGCAGTTTCATCTTCTTTTTCATTTTACTCCTTTTTTCTCCTTATTCTGCTCCTCCTTCTGTCTTTAATAGAGAGAGAGAGAGAGAGAGTTTTATTATTCTTAAAATTTCCCTTCTCTCTTCACAGTGAATTCCTCGTTTCATCTCCAGCTGCTTTATTTCCCTTCCTCTCTCTCTCTCTCTCTCTCTCTCTCTCTCTCTCTCTCTCTCCATTTTCCCTCACCTCCATATTCCATCTTTTACCCTCTTCAGATGTACAAAATTAACAATATCTATCTCTCATTTCTGTACAAATTTTCTTCTGTTGTTCCTTTACGTCTCTGCTCCCTCCCCCATCTCATCTTCTTTCTCTTGCATTTTTCTCTCCATCTCTCCTTCCTCTCCTCATTTCCCTCCTCCTACCGAATTTACCAGGAGGAAACTAGCTACACGAGTCTCCCCTTACTCTTTTTTCTCTCTCCTTTTACCTCCTCTCTTCTCCTTTTCACACTACATTCCACATCTCTTGCTATTGCACTTTCCTCTTTCCTTTTTCTTTTTCCCTTCTCATTTTCCTCCTTCATCCCTTCTCATTTTCCTCCTTGGAGCCACACGGGACACAAGGAACAACATAATCACTATTCTTTGTCCTTTTCATTTTTCCTTTGCCCTCTACACTTACTTGTTAACTCTCTCTCTCTCTCTCTCTCTCTCTCTCTCGTTTCCCTTCTTCTAAATCCTAATGTGACACAGAGAACAAGCTTCATCAGTCCCCTGTGCATCCTGAGAGAGAGAGAGAGAGAGAGAGAGAGCCGCATAATCAACACTCCTCGCTATACACACCCGACACTCAGCTCAACTCGGCCCCGGGAAAGACAAAATTGGGAGACATCGCGCCGAGGGTTTGTTGTTTTGGCTGATTCGGCTCGGCTCTGGGGCGGAGGGGGGGGGGGGATTATAGGAGGAAGGTAGTCAATAATCCGTTTACACTTTTGGAGACTCTGAACTGGTGAAGGGAGATTGGGATATCAGAGAGAGGCTGGCTATAGATGATGATTGATGCTATAACTCTGTGCTGAGAGGGGTTACAGATAATGATAATGGCTATGGATGACAAATGCCATAGAAGATAATTTAGTAGAATATGCTACAATGATACAAGTGTTATAGCAGTAAGTGTTATAGAAGTCAGCGATGCATGGTAGGGTGTATTACTGACAGCACTGAGCAACGATGATGGTGTTGCAAGGAGGGCAATATCAAAGGAGGAGGACAGGCTGTATTGCAAGGGCTTCCCGAATTGCACACGTTGCATCCTGCCAGCTTGGGTTATTGCATGCAGTGATAACAGGGTGTCGAGTGTTCATTACCCCTTCTAGTACGAGGGAACTTTCTTCAGTTGAACATCTTAGGGAGGGTTAAGGAGGTTCGCTGTTGTTATTCCGCTTTCTTTTCTTTCGACCTTGAAGTCTTACAACATCTTAGGTGCTTTTTTTTCCTCCTCCTCCACCACCACCACCACCACCACCACCACCACCACCTCCTCCTCCTCCTCCTCCTTCTCCTCCTCCTCCTCCTCCTCCTACGCTTACATCATTATTAATATTTTTACTGCCACCACCACCACCACCACCACCACCACTACTACTACTACTACTACTACTACTACTACTACTACTACTACTACTACTACTACTGCTGCTGCTACGCAACTATAGCATCACATGAAGTCTCCCATAAGACGGACCAGCAAAAATAGGGTCACGGGTCCTCTCCGGGATATGATTCGAAAGTCCATGAATATAAATGGAAGAGGGGGCTTTGAGCAAGGCCGCCCCCTCGTTACTGCCCCGCCCCGCCCCGTAATTGGCCAAAGATGCGAGATGCGGATGGGGATTGAGTTAATGGCAGACGGAATGGGGAAGTATATAGGAGGGGGAATTTATGGGAGGGGGAGGGAAATCAGCTTGTGACTTGACATATAGTTTGGATTATTTTCAGTCCTTTTTTTTTTTTTTTCTACTTCCCCTTTCGAACTCGGTGCCCTTTTTCTCTCTCTCTTTCTCCTTCCTCTTTGTGACTCAGCTTTGAACGATTCCAGTGCTCTTGCTCCATGTCCTCACCCTCTTTCTTGTATGATTCTTCTTTGGACGATTCTGATGTTGTTCTTTCATCTCCTCCCCCCCCCCCCAAGTGACCCAGCTTTACCCTCTAACTTTGCTTTGACCTCTAACTCTATGGCCTCTGACTCTGCTGTGGTCTCTAACTCTGCTTTGGCCTCTACTGTGGATTATTCAGGTGCCGTTTCTCCATCTTCTCCCCTCTTCCCGCCGCCTGTAACTCTACTGTGTACGAATCCGATGCTGTTCTTTCATTCCCTGCCCCTCCCAGTGAGTCAGCTTCTGCCTCTAAACGATTCCAGTGCTGTTCCTCCATCTCCTCTCCCCCTCTGTCTCTAAATTTACCTTGATCGATTCGGATACTGCGTCTCCATCTCCTCCACCTCCATCTCTGATTCTGGACGAGATGCTGTTCTGCCATTTCTTCCCTCCCTCTGTCAAAAACTCTCCTTTATACGATTTCAGTGTTGTTCCTCCATCTCCCCTCCCCGTCAGTCACTAAATCTACTTTCAGCGATTCTGATGCTCCTTCTTTATTTCCCTCCTACTCTAACTTTTTTATTAGCTTTTTTTTTTTTTTTTAAAGAATGTATTTTACTATTTTCTACCTTCACTGGTTTAAAATGGTGAAAAGCATGACTAGTAATGATGACGGTGATAATAATAATGGTGATGATAATGATGATGATGAGGAGTGTGATGATGATGATGATGATGATGACGATGATGATGATGAGGAGGAAGATTAGATAATATTCAGCCTTGCTCCTTTTAAGTATTCCATCCTCACCTCCCCACTCCTCCCTCCTCCTCCTGCTCTATCTATTCGGGTGTAGCTAAAGACTGACCTTTCAATTAATGACAAATTCCCAATAAGCTAATTCATCATGAGCAAAAAATGCTCGAAGCCAAGGATTTAGCACTTAGCATAATTCGCACATTGTTTTTATTACCGCGCCTCCAGGAATTACGGGTCACGCTCGTAAGTTGGATTAAATTCTTAGCAGGTCGGGAAAAAATTGGGGTGGAAATGGATTTTAGTGAGAGAGAAATAAATTAAAAGGGGATGAAGAGGGATAAATTGGGAGGAGAACAGATGGCGCACCGGTATTGATTTTTATATAAACATTAAATACTGTGTTTAGTGATAAGAGAAATTAATTAAACGAGGAAGAATTGGGATAAATTTGGAGGAAAACAGATGGGTTATACATTTCTAATTAAACATAGTATACGGTGTTTAGTGGTAGAAATATTAATGAAATGAGGAAGAAGAGGGATAATTGGGAGGTCAGATGGCATATTGGTTTTTATTTAAACATACTATACTGTGTTTAGTGAGAGATTTGAATTAAAAGATGAACAAAAGAGATAAATTGAAAAAAGATCAGATGACTTAGAGGTATTTATTTGGGCCTACTATACTCTTCTTCCTTGAATAAGGTGTCAAATTTCAGTCTCTTCATCGTGAATGCTGATGTATAGGAAGAGCCCAACACTTCGAGGTTGTGCTGTTCAGGAGTAAGTGCTGTGGAAAGGATGTAGAGCCTAAATATTACCTTGTTCTGTCATTGAAGAAAAGGAAATGAGTCGCGAAAGGACGAAACTGACCAAACTTCCACCTAAACTCTTTTCGTCTTAACTTGGCCCAGTTTCGTTCGTTTGTCGCTCACGTAGCTCAGTGGCAGAAAAAGACAATACTTAAGGTTATGCATAATTTTCTTTACACTTCTTCATGACTAGCATCATATTCTCGTATCAGCCTGCTGTTACAGTTTATTACCGAAGATGGAGAGGTGGCAATTTTAGGCCAAGTTAAAGTGAAAAGAGTGTTGTCAAGGTGAGTGAAAGAAAAGTCATCACCAAGAACTCAAACATCAGACAAAGCTGCTCGTGACCCAAGATCTGTACTTATTGACAAGGGTGTAGCCTATACTGTAGTGAATGGTGTATACTGCATTGAGAGAGAAAAGAGATAGATAGATAAATAGAGAGAGAGAGAGAGAGAGAGAGAGAGAGAGAGAGAGAGAGAGAAAGAGAGAGAGAGAGAGAGAGATTCACCCAAAAAAACTGAGGATGAAATTTGTAGGAGAGTGAAATCAGAATTAGGACACACCTGATAAACGAGAGAGAGAGAGAGAGAGAGAGAGATAGCCTAAGTGTGTGAAGCGAGGCGGAATAAAAGCTAAAGGAATGAGAGTCAAGAACAAAGGAAAGAACAGAGAAACAGAAGCGGAAAGTATCAGTATTTAGGAAGGGAAATGGAGCGAGAAGCAAGTAAAGGAAGAGGGAAATGACGAGGTGGAGGAGACCAGGGATAGAAGAGAGGAGGGAAAAGGATGGAGGGGGAGAAAAAGGAATAGATGGAAGGAAAGGGAGGAGGTATCAAGAATGAGAATGAGAGAGGGAAGGAAGGACGGAAGGATGAAGAGAAAATGAACAGAAGGAAGGTAGGAAGGTGAGGAAGTGTCAGGGGTAAGAGTAGGAGAGGAATGGAAGGAAGGATGGAGGGAGAGAAAAAGGAATTGAAGGAAGGAAGGAAGGGGAGGAGGAATCAGGAGTAAGATTGAGAGAAGGATGGAAGGAAGGAAGGAGAGAAAAAGGAACTGAAGGAAGTCATGGAAGAAGGAATCATGGGTAAGATTAGGAGTTAGATGGAAGGAAGGAAGGAAGGAAAGAGGGAAGATGGGAAAGAAGAAATGAATGTAGGAAGGATGGAGGAAAAGAGGGAGAAAGGTGGATGGATGGAAAAGAAAAAGGGAAAAGATAAAGGAGTGAGATAAAGAAGAATGGAAGGAAGGGAGTGCTTTAGAGTAACGAGACTTGGAGAAGCACAGATCGAGGGGAAGAGGAAGAAATTAGGAGAAAGTAGGGGAGAAAGGTAAGGAAAGAATAAGAAAAGGAGGAAGGAGTGAAAGGGGGAAGAATGAGAGAGTGTAAAGAGAGAAGTAATGAGGAAAGAAGGAAGGATGGGAGAAGGGGAGGAAGCGAAGGGAGAAGTAATAAGGAAGGAGGGAGGGAACGAAGGCAGGGGGAGAAAGAAAAGTAAAGAAGAAAGGAAGAAAGAATGAAAGAGGTTAAAAGGAAATGAACAGGTTAGTTTAAGAATATATTGAATAAATGTGAAGGTATTAATGCAGATCTCAGAATAAAAAAGACGGGAGTGGAAGACCGACAAAGAAGGAATATAAGAATGAAATAAAGGAAATGAAGGAGAGTGAAGGAAAAGAGAGAGGGAATATGGAAAAAAAATTAAAGAAGGAAAGACGATGGAGAAGATAATACAGAAAACATGAAGGGAATAAAAGAAAACATATTAAAGCGAATAGAAGGAAATGGAGAAAGAGAGAGAGAGAGAGTTATCGATGACGGATCTTTAATTCGGACTGGAACCATTAGGCTATATATGGGTGTGTCAGGAACCAGCTGGGGAAGGGAGAGAGAGGGGAGGGGAGGGAAGGAGGGAGGGAAGGATGAAGATGGTGGGGGAGGAGCGACGGAGGTACGAAGGGAGGGAGGTAGAGGGGAGGGAGGAAAGGAAGAGGGGAGGGAAGGTGTGACGAAGTACCAAGGGAATGAGGTAGAGGCGAGGGAAGGAAGAATGAAGGGGGGGAAAGATGGAGGGGGGAGAGAAGGAGTGACGGAGGTAGGGGGAAGGGAGGAAGGTATGAAGGGAAGCAGGGTGAGGGAAGAGAGGGAGGGATACTAGGAAGGTAGAGAAGCGAGGGAGCAGGTTGGTAGGACTGGTGGGTAGATGGGAAAGAGGGCGAAAAATCAGAGCAAGGAGGGAGGGAGGAAGGGAGGGAGGGAAATGAATCTATTAGAGAAGGAGAGAGGGAAGGAAATAGGTTGATAGGGAGGGAGGGAAATCAGTTAGAGATAAAGGAGTGAAGGAAGAAGTAAGTTGTTATATAGGGGGGAGGGGGATGGAGGAAGGAAGAGAAAGTGTGAAGGGAGATGGGGAGTAAACGAATGAGGGAGGAAGGGAGAGAGACTGGAAAAGTGGGAATGAAGGAGTGATATGAAGGAAGGCAGAGATACTTAAAGATTTAGAAGACGGATTGACACTCTCAGGTTGCAATGACAGCTGAATAAAATCGTCTGGCGTCAGCTGGAATAAAAGGCCTTAGAAGAAACGACCACGAAAGGGTTAAGAAGAGAGACTGAAAACGAAGCCATAAGGATAAATTCTGAAAGAGGAAAGGAGTTGAATGGGGAAAGAGATTGTAAGGAAAAATGAAAAAATTTTGAGGATATGAAACGAAGAAGAGCCGTGGAGATAAACCGAGGAGAGAGAAAAAAAGTTTAAGAAAGTAAAGAACGAAGGAAAGGAAGAAAGAGAGTCGAACAAAAGGATGAAGGAGGGGAAGAAAGAATGAATGAATGAAGGAATTAAAGTCGAAGAAAAGGAAGAAGGAAGTGAAGAAAGAAGGAATGAATGAAGGAATTAAAGTCGAAGAAAAGGAAGAAGGAAGTGAAGAAAGAAGGAATGAAGGAAGGAATTAAAGTCGAAGAAAAGGAAGAAGGAAGTGAAGAAAGAAGGAATGAAAAAAGGAAGGAAAGGAAGAAAGATAGAGTCGAACAAAAGGATGAAGGAGGCGAAGAAAGGAGGAAGGAAGGAAGGAATTAAAGTCGAAGAAAATGAAGAAGGTAGTGAAGAAAGAAGGAAGGTAAAAACGAAGGAAAGGAAGAAAGAGAGTCGAACAAAAGGAAGAAGGAGGCGAAGAAAGAAGGAAGGAAGGAAAGGAAGAAAGAATGTCGAAGAGTAAGAGACTAATGCCCGTATTCTAGTCGATTAAGGAGGCTCCCTAACACCCATTCCGTAGTGATTTATTTTTGGATATACCTGGTTAATATCTTTCAGTGCATTACTTATACGGAGTGTGGCGATATTAGATGGATTTATGGAACACAGGGGAGGACAGTAAGCTGTAATAAGCAAAGTAAGTCGCTTAAGAAAAGGTGTTAGGAGCAATTCTAGACAATTATTATATTCCAGTTAACGCCAGACGATTTTATTCAGCTGAGTGGGTCATAGGAGCCTGAAATTTAATACTCTCATCATTAACTGCATCATGGTAGGGAAACAAATGTTGTATGCTACCTTATGCCAGACGGTTTTATTCATCTGAGAATGTGATGGGATCCGCCTTCCTTTCTCCCTCGTTTTCTCTCCCTCTCTCTTTCTCTTCTTCCCTTTCTCCCTCTCCTCCTCCTCACTGTCCCTCTCCTCTTCCTCACTCTTCCGCTCCTCCTCATCCCTTTCTTCCTCTCCTCCACCTCTTCTTTTCTCCTCATCTTCCCTCACCTCTTTTCCTCTCTCGTTTCCTCTCTTCATCCCTCTCTTCTTCTCTTCCCTCTCTTCCACCTCTCTTTCTTCATCTCCCCCTCTCCCTTCTCCCTCTTCTCCCTCATTCCTGCCTTCTCTCCCTAGCACAATTTCAGTCTTATCAGCGTCTTCATTCCTTCTCATACACTCCTTCATTCCTTATCTTCTAGCTTTCTTTCCTTTCCACCTCCGTCTCTCCCTTCTTCCTTCTCTCCTTTCTCCCTTCTTCTCTCCTTTCTTCCTTCATCATTCCCATCTCCCTTCCCTCTTTTTCTCTTCTTATGTCTTCGTAGCAGTTTTCCCTCTTTCCTCCATCACCTTCTTTTTATTTCCGTCTTTTCTTCCCTTCCTTCTCTATCCATCGTTTCTACTATTTCTCCTATCTATCCTTCAGAGTTTCTTCATCTCTGCTTCTTCTCCATCCTTTATCAACCCCTCTCTCCTTTTTCTCTCCTTCCCTTCTTTCCTCCCCCCTCTGTTTTTCTCTTTCTTTGATATTTGTTACCTTTTTTTCTCCCCTCTTTCATTCTCCCATACCATTTCATATTTATTTTTAATTCGCCTTTCCCATCTCTTCCTCGCGCCCTTCACCCGCCCCTTTCCGTTCTCTTCTCCATCCCTCCGCTCATTTGCTGCCTTCATCTTTCCCTCCTTCCCTCCAATCCTCCAACCCTCCTTCCCGTCCACCCTCCAACCCTCCGTCTTCCCATTATTGAAAAGGACACCCTCCCTCTCCATACCTGCTTCCTCCATCTTACTCTCTCCTTCCCACCCTCCTTCCTTCCCTCCCTACCCCCCTCCCTCTCTCTGCGAATGCCCATACTCTCAGTGAATTAAAAGAACCCCATCCCTCTCCGTCCCTCCTTCCTTCCCTCCCTCTCCATCCCTCCTTTTTTCCATTCATCCTTTTCTCCCCTCCCATGCTTCACTCCTCCTCCTTTCCTTAAGCTCCCATGCTCACAGTTACTGCAATAAAAAGGACACCTGACCTTCCCATCCCTCTATCACTGTCCTTCCATTTCTCCTTCCCTCCTTCCCTCCCACCTTCTCTTCCTCCTACACCTTCTCTCCCTCCCTTCCTTCCTCTCTCCCCCACTTTAAACTCCCCACCTCCCAATTATTTAAAAGGACAGCTCTACCTCCGACATTAAAATCCCTGGAATGTTTGCTCGGAGGCTGACAAATGAAGGCAATGTGTCACTCGGCCCGCTGAGAGAGAGAGAGAGAGAGAGAGAGAGAGAGAGAGAAAGAAAGAGAGAGAATATATGCTAGGGGTGTGTGTGTGTGTGTGTGTGTGTGTGTGTGTGTGTGTGTGTGTGTGTGTGTGTGTGTGTGTGTCAGTCTATCTACCTATCTATCTGTCTGTCAGTCGAAATCCTAACGCCACATCCTTTGAAGAGTTTCCTCAAGAAAAAATACATTCATTCCTGTCCCTACTCATGAACGACCCCTCCCCAACTACACACAAAGCCAAACTACACAACCCTTCAACACACACACACACACACACACACACACACACACACACACATAATCCTCGTGACCCAACTTAATTCGCCGTAAATACCCCCGGGCCTGTAAATTTATGGGGTGTGTAAGTGTGTAAATATGCATTGCTGTGTCTCTCACTTTAATATATATTAGTTTGGGGGTCGGGATGGCTTGCTTCCACCCATGATTAAAATGTTCTTGTGCGAGGAGGGTGTTTTTCGTGTTAAATTGTTGTTGTGGTTGGTTGGTTGGTGGTGGTGTTATTACTGTTGTTATTGTTGTCATTATTATTATTATTATTATTATTATTATTAATATATATGTATTCAATATAGATATGGATGGGGTGATGAGAGAAGTGAAAACACGAGTAATGGAGAGAGGGATGGCGTTGGTAATGAATGGTGATGGGTGGATTATCTCAAATTTGTTGTATGCTGATGATGCAGTACTGCTTGCAAGTACCGGACAGGAACTTGGTAGGCTGGTGCAGAGTTTTGCTGATGTCTGTGAGCGTCGTGCCTCGAGAGTAAATGTAGAGGAGAGTAAAGTGATGGTTACTGAGAGAGAAGATGACTCCCAGTATGATGTCACAGTGAATGGAGAGAGACTGGAATTAATGAGAGAGTTCAAATACTTGGGTACAGTGATAGAAAAGAGAGGAAAATGTGCAAAAGAAGTTGAAAGTAGAGTGACACAAGGAAGAAAAGTAGCTGGTGCAAGGAAAGCCTTGATAAGAAACAGAGGCTTGAGTGCTGCAGCTGCACGAGGCTTACATGAGAGAGTGTTAGTGTCAACTCTAACATATGGGTGTGAGACTATGGTATGAAAATGAAAAGTCAAGAGTAAGAGCAGTGGAGATGGGACTGTTGAGGAATGTATGTGGATTACAGAGGGTGGATAGGATACGAAATAGTGTGATTCGTGAAAGGTGTGGAGTGAGGAAGTCGGTGGACACCAGAATCGAAGAGAGTGTCCTGAGATGTTATGGTCATGTGGAAAGAATGGATAACAGTTGAGTGGTGAAAAAGGTTTACCGGAGCGAATTTGAAGGAGGGAGGAGGCGAGGTAGGCTAAGAAGAAGGTGGAGAGATATGGTGGAGGAGTGTTTGAGGAAGAGAGGTTTGGAAGTCGGTGAGGCTAGGGAACTGACAAAAGATCGATCTGGCTGGATGAATGTTGTGAGGAAAAATGCATGATCAGGGATTTTGGCACCCCTTGTGAGCATGACAGCGTCCGGATTGACACAACCGGATACGTTTGTGTGAAGCTGCAGAATGTGGTGAATGTTTTTTGGCGTATCTGGTAGAGCCAGGATTCCGGGGGCCTGAATGATGAGTGAATGGAAGTGTGGCTTATGTGGATTGGGCAAGTTTGTGCTGTCTGGATACTGCTACTCCTCATCCTGCCCTTGGGTGGGAAAGAGGTCCGGATGATGATGAAGATGATGATGATGATGATTATCACCGCCGAGTTTATTCAACCTAGGCGAGACATCAAGTAATAAAAGTGTCAATAAAATCCTCTTTATCTTCCCCAGTCAGAAAAATATGTACTAAAGATAAAAATAAATACTGTACATCTATATTTTCCAGTACAATAAATCTCTCCAGAGCTGAGGGAAATCGTCTGATCTTAAGAACAGTAGACTAATTTTACGCGAATAAAACGAAGGACCCATTTCGACGTGAATTTAACTCAGCTTGGAGTAAATATAGGATAATGTAAATTAGAGACTTTGTAAATATGCACTGGTGTGTAAATATGCGACCCTGTGTAAATTAGAGAGTTTGTAAATAT